>NC_141105.1:24838972-25417879 GCF_041138505.1 Cibotium barometz
AATGGCTAAGGCTTTAATAGGCTTTAGTAAAGGCTTTATAAGCCCTATATTAGAGACTTAAGGGTCAGCCTTAGACTAAGGCCTTTAGTAAAGGCATTATAAGCCTTAGTCTAAGGCTTCAAAAACAAACTTTGGGACCCCCTTTGTGCAAAAAAAAAAAAAGAAGAGAAAAGAACTTGTTTATGGCTTTTAAAAAAAAAACCTCAAGAGCCAAAGGCTTTAATAGCCTTTAGTAAAGGCATTATAAGCCTTAGTCTAAGGCTTCAAAAACAAACTTTGGGACCCCCTTTGTGCAAAAAAAAAAAGAATATAAAAGAACTTGTTTATGGCTTTTTAAAAAGAACCTCAAGAGCCAAAGGCTTTAATAGCCTTTAGAAAAGGCTTCATAAGCCTTATATCTAAGGCTTAAGAGTAAGCCTTTGAAGCTTAAGGTTGAGCAAATTGTCGTGCCCATAGGCAGCTAAAACCATCACACAAATATCTGTAAGGAAGGAAGATCACTGTTAGCATTGGTGGGATAAGGGAATGATTTCGCAGCTTTGCCTTCTTTTGAGAATAGAAACTAGGCCTTCACAACCTACTACAAACATCTATGTGCTCTGATCTCGATGAGTTCAAGATTTGGGAAAAATCACGATCGGGAAAAAAGGGTAGTTTTGGTTCATGCAGATCCACCTTTCTTTTGGCCTTGGGTAATAACCATTAAACATTCTTATGTCCAAGTGGATAAAGAACCTTTGTCTTTGCTCCCTTGAAATTTGCCTTGAATTTGAGTGGTCCTTCCCCTTCAAAGTAGTCCCTTGCTCTAATACCATTGTCATGACCTTTGTACCACTTCAGAAAATTACTTTGATTGGTGACCCATTGTCGAGACTTATGCTCGGTGCTCGTTACACGGCCATCTGAGTGTCGCAATATCCAAAGCTTTTTTTTATCTCATAAATATTTGGAGCATCGCCAGGGCTCTAATACCACTGAAATGAGAAAATGCAAACCTAGAGAAGTGTGCACAACCAAAAAATATAGAAATTGAAGAGAAACACCAGATTGGGTCCCAACTGTCTCCCCAAGCATGTGCCAAAAGCATCCTTGCTTGAGTGTTTTTATAGTATTTTATTAGATCAAAAATAGATTACATGGCTATTTTAGCCCAATCTTGCTCTATAAGCTTTCTTTTTACAAAAATTGGATAGTAAAATATTTCAAAAATCTCACTCCCGTGACAATCCCTCGGATGACAAGTATGCCATCCTTTACTCCCAATTTCTTCTTATTACAAGGCACCTACAGAGGCATTTCAAAAACCTTACATGGCCAAGGGTTATTTCTGGTGGAAATATTAATCTTTAAACTTTCCAAATCCCCTACTATTCCTACATGCACACTTTCAACTTTGGCTAATGTTGACTCTAACTATGGCTTCTTCAACTTCACCCATGTTTTGTACAAGAGTAAGTTATGACTTTCTTTCAAGACAATCATTGCAAGAAGATTTGTTGTTTTCCCCTCCATAGAGAGTTTAACTTTGAGAGACGAGTAGGCTCTATCTCAAGGTCCTCTTCTTCAATTAGGGCTACAGTAGCCATGTTTATTTGGAGTGTTAGCCCATTTTGTTTGGCTTTGGCTGCCCTTACCTTAGCCTCTTCTTGTGCCTCTTACCTCCTCTTCCATCAGGGCTAGAGTAGCCATGTTTATTTGGAATGTTAGCCTATTTTATTTTGCTTTGGCTTTGGTTGCTCTTTGCCTTAGCTTCTTCTTGTGCCTCTTTCTTGAGCCTCTCTTATTTTAGCTTTTCTTGTTTCTTTTTATGTAACTATTCCAACATGTCTTGGGTTGAGGGTCCATACTATTTTTTTTAGTTTGCTACCAATTATGTAGCCTTGCATCTTGACTCCATCAATGGTTTTAACGTAAGCCATGCCTTGGGAGGTGAGCTTTTCAACTCTAAATGGCCCTAGTCTCTTTGATATTTCATTTTTTTTCTCTTGGAAGAACCCACTCTGTACATGAGTACTAGGTCTCCCTCCTACAACTCTTTAGATAAGTACTAGGTTTCCCTCCTATAGCTCTTTATCAAACCATTGTTTGCACCTGAGCTTCTCCACTATTATCCCATAGAGAGTAACCACTCTAGTTTCATTGAGTTTTTGTAATTCTAATAACCTCTCAGCTAGATCGTTCTCCATAAGACGTTCTTTAACTGCCATCCCCAAGCTAGGCACTAATATTCCATAGGCATCACTACCTCAATCCCATAGGTGAGTCGAAAAGGAGCTTGTCCCCTGTAGCAACCTTATAGGAAGTCCTATAGGCCCACGTGGATGTTGTTAGCTTATGCTTCTAATCATTTACGACTAGCTTCTACCATCTTGGTCAAGATACCATAAATTACTTTATGGTACTTCTGCCTGCCCATTAGCTTAAGGATAGTATGCTAATGACTTTAGGTGCACCACAGAAAAATCTAGTCAATAGATGTTCAATGGACATCATTGATAAAATAGTAACCCTTATCACTAACTGACTCTAGAGAACACCCAAACCTGGATATGATATGCTCTTATAAGAATTTTGCAATTGTACGAGCATCTGCCTATCATGTACGAGCATCTGCCTATCATGTAGCTATCTGCCCATTTAGTGAAATAGTCTATGGCAACAATTATATACCGAGCTTGTGTTTTGACACAGAGCTTGGTTAATAGGTCCAATGAAGTCTATTTCTGATTTCTCAAAAGGGTTGTTGCACAATGGTCAGAACTAAAGGAACTATGTCTTGTCCATGAGGAATGTTAAAGCGTTGGCATTCATCACAGTGTTTTGACGCATAGCTGGGCTAATAAAGTCCAATAAAGTCTATTCCCATTTCTCGAAAGGTTTTTACACAATGATCTAAACCAAAGGCATTATGTATTGTCCATGAGGAATGTTAAAGCATTGGCATTCATCATTACTTCACCAGATGCAAAATGTCCACCGGCAATCCCACTATGAGCTTCTTCTAAAACGGTCAGGAACTCATCCTTCCTAACACATAATTTAAGCATGTGACTTTGCCTAGCTAATATAATTAACCAGCTAACAATTGGTAAGGTGCTACTAACTTGATAAGTCATCACATCTTATCCTTATTCAATGGCTTGTCGTATGGAAATCCATAGGCAAGATACTAAGATATTTCTTCACTCTACTCCGATACCATATCTAATTTGAATAGAGCAGCATCTGGTAGTTTGTCATCTCAATACCAGGTGGCAAGCTCTCATTATGTATTCTTAACATGTGGTCTACCAATACATGTTGTGAATCTTTTCTCACCATGATAGTAAAGTCAAACTCCATCAATAGACAACCAGTGGGTAATTCACCCAGCCATGCAAGGTTTGTTAATAAGATACAACAAAGCTTGATGATCCATAAAGAAAACAAACTTGTTAGCCTGTCAATATTTTTCATAGCATAAATGGCTAACCCTTCCCTCTCTTGTGTGGTATACTTTATCTCAGCTTTGTTGAGCTGTCAACTTACAAAGCAAATTGGATAATCTAATTTATGCTCTCCTGATTGTGCCAATACACACCCAATTGCAAAGTTTAAAGCATCAATATGCATATGGAACCATGATATCCCAATTTGGTGGTGGTCTTGAGATAGGTACACTAGCTAATGCCCTCTTCGATTCATCATAAGCATGACACTTCTCAGTCTATTCAAAGACAAAAAAAAAAAAGCTTATATAATGGCTTAGTAATATCAACATAGGATATACCTTTGGTAATAGCCTACGTGATCTATAAACCATTGTACTCCCTTGTAATTAGGAGGTGGTGGCAACTCTAATATGAGTTTTACCTAGCTTTCATTAGTGGAAATCCCATTCTTGGATATGTCCCAATATTACTCTATGCTTTACCCAAATTTGGCAAAGAGGTTAAAGATATATGATATAATCAACACCTTTCAAACACTTTCTTAAGCATGCTAAATGTTCCATCCATTGCGAATAAACACAAAGGTCATCTATGAACACTTCTAAACACTTTTGTAAGTAAACCTTAAAGTTTTGCTCATCAACCTTTGGAATGTTGTAGGAACATTAGCCAGTCCAAATGGCATAATCTTATACACAAAGGTTCCCCATATGGTGGTGAAAGTAGTTTTATGTTGGTCCTCTGGTGCAATATACCTCATTGTATGCTGAGAATCCATCTAGAAAGCTATAAGCTTTTGCTCCAGTAACTCTTTCTAAAACATGCTCTGTGTATGGTAATGGGTAGTGATCCCTATGTTCTTCAAATTGATACATACGTGAAGCTTTCTATTTTTCTTGGGTATAATCACAATTGGTAATACCCAATCAATGTGCTCAATCTCATAAATAAAATCCACAGTAATGAGTTTGTTAATTCCTCCTTTATAATTGTTGAGTATTTTAGATTCATTTGGTGAGAACGCTGCTTGAATGAAATGGTAAGGATGTTGCTTGACTAAACCTTCCATGATAGGAATGGTGTGTTGAACCACTTCTGATGGCACTCCATTCATGTCCTTACAATTCTAAGCAAGTCAATCTTTAAACTCTTTTAATAGAGTAATCAATGTTGTGGGATTAGGTCCATGGCAATGAAGAATGGTTTGGGATCTTCACTAGGCTCTACAAGATCTACCTCGCATATGTCCATCATATGAGACCCATGTTTGTTCACCCTTCAAGCATTATGCTTGTAGGTGAACCACCTTCCTTTCATCGATATCGAATGTTTTGAGATGGCTTGGAAACTTCCGTAAGTCAGGCTCCTCCTCATTCTCCTACTTTCCTGCTCTTTTTGCTTTTCGTTCAGCTTTAGCCAATGCTTTGTTTCATTTCCTTCTCTCCGATCTTGTGAGCTTGGGGGTTTCTTGAATCACTTTTGGTTCTTGAGATGTTTGTAGCATTATCTAGCTCAACTCTTCTCCTCACTTCTTAAAGAATTTCTCGTGAATTTGAGTGGCTTTGTTGTAACTTAGGCATTGAGCATATGTGGGTCCTCTTTTAAGAATCTCATAACGCGCGAACACCAACTCTTTCACCTCTTGGCAAATCGAACTGCCCCATTGTTGTCGCTTGCATAATGACAAGGGAAGATCTTCATTGGCCATGTCACGCACCCTAGATTTTGCCAAATACAAGCTTCTCCTAGATATATTCAAAAACCTTGATGTTGCAGCCAAGTTTGGTTGAGAGGACTCCTTTTCTGTATCATTTACTAACATCATTAAACTGGACCGTTGGAAAAACAATTGATCTACAGATTTTGGCTGGCTTCACCACAGCAAGGCTATTGCGTACACCCCATAAGAGAGCTGCTTCAACACTTTTCATTTCATTCCCGTATATGTCTCTCAACGAGGGATGGCCAAGAAATCTCCTGGAAAATGTCTCTTTTGATTTCTTCATCCATTCCAAGAGTCTGTCTCTGAAAATATCTAGCCATATTGCGAGAAATCATCTGTCTCTTTTTGTCGTCAACATCATCCTATATACAGGCTTCATATCTTGATATTGCTTTCACGCGGCGTTGCTCTATTTTCCTCTTTGCTTTATACTCCCTTATCAGCCCACGTTCCATAGCACATTGTGTGCAGTCCATCGATGCAGCGATCTTACATTTGCAAGATTTTTGTTGATGTAATTGTGTTGGAATATAGGCAATATTCTCCATTGCGCCTCAACACAAACAAATAAAACCTGAACAGCATATTCAGTCAAAAATTAAAACTGGGAGAAACAAAACCTTTCAATATAATGTGGAGTTTGAGCGACGATAAACATTGGCCCTGATAGTGTATTCAACTGTGTATGAAGAGAGAGAGAGAGGCGCAAGTCAACTCTCCTGCAAACTAAAACAAGAGGAAAGAATAGAAAAGATAATCATACTTGAATCAAAGAATGTGTTTAGTTGTGCATTGAGAGAGAGAGAGAGAGAGAGAGAGAGAGAGAGAGAGAGAGAGAGAGAGAGAGAGAGAGAGAGAGAGAGAGAGAGAGATGCATGACAGAGTATTCAGTTGTGTATTGAGAGAGGGAGGGAGAGAGGGATAGAGAGAGAGAGTCGTTGCTATAACTGAGAGAGAGAGGTGATGGTGGCTGAACGAAGTTTAATCTTGAAGACGCAGGCTTTCTTTCAGTATGAGTAGCTACAAAAGAGAGTAAACGAGGGTAGTACGGGGCTGCAAAACAGTAGAGCAAATAGGGCGGGAGAGAAGGAGAACTGGTTGGAAAGACCGAGAGAGAGAGAGAGAGAGAGAGAGAGAGAGAGAGAGAGAGAGAGAGAGAGAGAGAGAGAGAGAGAGAGAGAGAGAGAGAGAGAGAGAGAGAGAGAGTAGCTACAAAAGAGAGTAAACGAGGGTAGTACGGGGCTGCAAAACAGTAGAGCAAATAGGGCGGGAGAGAAGGAGAACTGGTTGGAAAGACCGAGAGAGAGAGAGAGAGAGAGAGAGAGAGAGAGAGAGAGAGAGAGAGAGAGAGAGAGAGAGAGAGAGAGAGAGAGAGAGAGAGAGAGAGAGAGAAGGCTATATGGGGGAGATGGCCCAGTTTTTTTTCACCTAAAACAAAGGGCGTTTCAAACACATAACTACCCACAGAGGAGTGGGAAAAGAAACTGCATATAATTTAATAAAAGAAACATTTCAAGTTGTTTTCTCCACCACTAATAGCTTGTATTGTTTAGTACTGTCCGGGACACCACTATTTGTGCACCTTAGCATGCATATACCCCCATGTGCTACCTTATGATTTCCATGTGTTACCTTTTTAACCATTTACTTCACCTTTTACATGTAACCATAGACCCTTAGTCTTTCTTCTTCCTTTCTAACGTGCATGTTCTCCCCGTTGCTCTACTCATGCACCCTCACATATTGCTATTTCAGCACTTGTAACCATAGGACCCTTAGTCTTTCTTCTTCCTTTCTAATGTGCATGCTCCTTACTCTACTCACATTGTACCCTCACATATTTCTATTTCAACACTTTCGACAACACAACGCCCATCTCTCTCTCATAGGTTGACTAGGGTACATACAAATCTAACTCTTTCACCCAGAGAGGAAGGAGGTAAGGTCTTTTGCAACTTGCTGTAGACAACCCCAAATAACCTCGTTGTTGCCATGGCACTTAGTGACCCGGGCCCAGATGGAGTGGTACAATAGGGTGCCATTCTTCTTAGTTTTGGCCTTAGTGAAAACATCTATGTTATTTGCTTTTGTGAATCTAAAAGCATTCCTATGCGCTTTAGGTCCACTTCAGCTCACTTCCACTCATTGTCATGTTATATCTTAAGCTTTATCTGCTCAATTTTGATAAATCGTTCTCTAAGAGAGTGACTTACGGAGGCAAGCTCAGTCTTCAATTGTTTAGAAAACGGATCACAACTAAGATCGGGAATGGTTTCTCTATCGTCCATGTTCAGAGATAAGCATCATCCTTGCCATGACTTCTATGAAGCTTCGAGTGGATGTTGGCATAAGAAGAGTCTATGTGTGGGGAGATGTCTAGCATCTAGGAATGAGCCCTGCATGTCATTGTTCAAGCTCATTGCAGACTTGGGATTTCTGGTGCTACAATCTTACAATCTCAAGCAAAAGCATGTGTTTCTTTTACAATTCTACCATCACCTATGGTTGTGGCATAGTTGCATTCAACGTCATGAAGCTGACATCTAGCAAAGATCACAAGGAAGTCCATATTGTGCTCCCCCAGCTATGCTAACATGCACCCAATAGAAAATGGTAAAGCATCAATATGCACATGGAAGATTAGATCCCAATTGGGGATCTCAGGATGGGTGCGCTTGGCTAAAGCCTTCTTTAATTTTTCATATGCCCATTGGCATTCTTCTATCCATTTAAAGACAATTAGCAACTTATACAAGGTCTGGTATATAGGACATACAAGAAGATAAAATTTCTATAATACCATACATGTCCCATGAATCTTTACACCCCTTTGTAGTTAACAAGTGGTGGAAACTCTAAGACCATGCGGATCTTATTTTCATCAGTGTGGTGGAGATGCCGTTCTTAGAGGAGACAATGTGTCCAAGGATGACACCGTATTCAACCCAGAATTGACATTTGAGTGGGTTTAACGAGGTGTGATAGAGTCTTCACCTCTCGAAGACTAGCCAAAGATGAGCAAGATGCTCCTTCCACTTGGAGTGCATACATAGGTCATCAATAAATATCTCCACGATCTTCTGAAGAAGATCCTTAAAGGTTATACACATCAAGAATTAAAAGAAAGGTGGCAAGGTAATTGGTCAAGTTGAATAGCACGATGTGATACGGGTAGGTTCCCCATTCCATAACAAATGTCATCTTGTATTGATCAAATAGGTTGATCATCACTTGGTTGTAGGCAAAGAAGCCATCCAAGAACCTTTAAGCTTCTGCTCTCAGTGACTCTTTCTAGCATACCATTTGTGTAGGACAAGGGGAGGTAGTGATCATGAATTGTGGCAAGAGTAAACTTTTTGAGGTTAATGTATACTCTAAGGTTTCCATTATTTTTGGGAATGATCACTATTGGTGACACCCACTCGGTGTGCTCAATTTCAAACACAAATCTCACGTCAATAAGCTTATCTAGCTCTTATTTAACCATTTGACCATACTGAGGATTCATGTGCTAGGCTCTTTGTTTGGATGGTTTTGCACCTTCATGTAGAGGGATGGTGTGTTTCACCACTTTCAAAGGAATTCCCTTCATGTTAGTGTATTTTTAATAAGCGAACACATCCTGAAATTCCTTGAGCAAAGCTATCAACTCTCCTTGTTGATCTCCTTGGCAATAAACATTGGCTTGGGTTCTTCACATGGGCCAGCAAGGTTTATTTCATTGACCTTCGGGGGGCATCATATGAGGCAATAAACATTGGCTTGGGTTCTTCACATGGGCCAGCAAGGTTTATTTCATTGACCTTCTCGGGGGGCATCATATGAGGCATGTGGCTCTCCGCCCAAGCTCCTTTGAGCCTTCTCATCATGTATCACTCTTTCCGATGTTGTAGGACTTACACTACTTGGGCACTTATCTTAGATCTTCCTCTTAAGGCTCGGCGAGCTCTTTGAGTTTTGCTCCCTTCTTTGCCTCGACCTTAACCTTAATTGAGCTTATGTTTGGAAGTTCAACAAATCTTGGCTTGCTTGAAGCTCTTGGGCTTCTCATCCATTTTATAAACCATTGTCTTAGTATGAATGGTGACCTTGTTTAGGTCAGCTTCCCACTGTCGGGTGTAGGAGGTCTCGGCCTCAAGATAGCAAAGCCAATGAAGTTCTATCTCCATGGGAAGAAGATACTTCTTAGGCTTTCTGTGCGGTTTTCTCTTTCTTGGTTGGGTGACTGTGGTAATGCAGAGGTTGATCCTTCTACAAAGGAGTCCTCACTAGATGAATCACTACTCCCCGGCTCGAAATCAATGTTGGCTCCCAAGAGGGATGCTACACTTAGCATGAACAAGGAAGTGATTTTCATCCCGTTGAGTCATGCAAACCTTGTTTCAAGCTTTTGTGTAAGAGTGTTCATGGTTGTTGCCACCCAAGACATAGACCCAATCCTCAAGGTCATTAAGCACTGGGAGAGGTTCGTAATCCTAGTTCTCATCTTCACTATCTAACAACATTTGTTTTACAACATTTACACATTGGCAAGAATTCCTCGGCTCATGGACATGCACCCCTCTTCTCCAAACCATGCGTGCCTCCTCAATCGAGCATGCAAAATAGATGTCTCCTCGAGTGTGCGTCGCCTTCCATCATGAAGACCCTTTTCTTCAAAATGATGACACAAAATGGTGGCAACGTAACCGTTTTCTTTTGTGATTAAATACCCCACTCCACTTTTATTCCTTGAAATTAAAGCGCATTGTCCCTTTTGAAAGTGCTAACAGCCACCACTATTACAAACCACTAAATAGTCCAAATAGTGGTGCACCTTATCATGCATACACACATGGAGTGTGAGAATTTATTGGCACATGGAAGGCACCAGGGTACATGTAGCTTGTGGATGAGAGCTTTTTGAGAGCTATAAAAACATGTAATCCTTGGCTCATTTTACGAGTTTGATTAATGTAATCATGATGTGATTCCTACAATCAACAATTAATGTAATCATGATGTGATTCCTACAATCAGCAAGAGCTATGTCTCATCTTCAATCACCCCACCCATTCAATCTACCATGCTTCTAGACTAAGCCATCGACAATGCCAAATCCATTGAGCCACAAAGGTAGCCCAACTTCCTTGTAGCTATGGGCATGACCATGCACAAATTTCTTGCCATGCCTCTAACAAGCTATTGATCTTGACTCCCCAAGAAAAGGGATGTCAAGTAAATGTCGAGAAGAAAGGAGCATGGTCAACAAATTTGTACATGAACATGTGTAAATTTGCTACCATGCCTCTAACAAGCTACTTATCTTGACTCCCCAAGAAAAGGAATGTCAAGTAAATGTCGAAGAAAGGAGTAAAGAGAGTCGAAGAAAGCAGTTATGTTGGAGAAGTTTTTGTTTGGGGAAGTGCACCCAGAAGAACACACCTGCTCATTGCCCATGCACGTCACCTGCATATTTCACTATGGGCATCATATATATTTTTTTACTTGTACCTCACGGCATGCACATACACTTGCACCTACAACTAATCTCGTTAACATTAACTCTCCAAGTACATTTATAAATGGGGGAACTATACTGGGTGCAAGTCTGGCCCATGGTATGAACCATCGCTTGGAGAACCCTCGACCTTATAGGTACCTCCAATGAGCTTCCTTGCTTATATCCTCTACTTTGAATCTAATTTAACACCAACAACACCTTACCCTGACTGAGGTATTCATCACCCAACAACCCAATCTCTAGGCATCATGTTGTGAGATACGAGGATCATATCCTATCATGCTATCCCATAACTTCATCTACCCATGCCAATTATTCCATGACATCCCATATCTTCATCTACCCATGCCAATCATTCCATGATATCTCGATACTTATTTCACCCATCATAAGGTGCAGACTGCTTCTCCCAACTACCTCATGTTGAAGGGTCCACACCACTTCCACAACCAATGGAGGCTTGCCATGACACACCTCTACATCACACCTAGCACTTTCTATGCCACCTCGATAAGCTGCCTGCCATTAGGGCTGCCCAAAGCTTACCATCACCTTGCCTTGCATCAGTCTTGACTTATATACTATTCAACCTCGATCACCAACTCTATGGCATATCTTGGACCATCCACTTGTCAGCATCAGCTTCACCATCGACTTGGCTGATGCGAGGACGTAGTCACCATTAGGCAAGGGGGTAGGTTTCACCCACCTGACCTACCCGTAAGGCACTTTGCCATCTTACTAGAGTGAATGAGCACTTAACTTTTGTAAGACTATGTTGGAGCATATAAAGTAGCCTCACCATGTGCTTAAAGTCAAATAGAGAGAGTCTACAAACTCCATGTATATAGTTACTTAAGACTAGTAACAAAAATAGAACATTTTGTAAGTTTGATTGGCCTAGTGTGAAAACTAGTCGTTTATATATAAGTCATTTTTAACAATAAGCACAACACAATCATTTCCTTGCAATATGTTTCTTGTGAGCTCTCCTTCCCTCTTCTTGCTTGCTAATGTGCTTTTGAATTCATGCTTGAATAGGTTTGATTGTAGACTTCTCTCTTTGATTAGCTTCTTATTTTCCCACCTTTTGTGAGAGAGAACTATCTTGAATGACCATCTCTTTCTACCTCCATCTAGACATTGAGAGCTCTACCTTCACCCCATTGACAAGGAGCATTCCGGTGTGACAATGAAGTGAGAACACAATGGATGAGCTAACACACCCATGTCGAGAAGTTGCAATTACAACTCTAAGGCAAGGTCCAACCACACATGCTTCAGCAAGGCTGATGTAAGCTTGAGACTTGAACATATCTCTTCTAATGGAAAGGTGTCCCTTGGTTATCTATTCCTTTTTAGAAGTCTCCGTAACTCCAGACTATTTTTTGGTAAAACCCCTAATGTAATGTCCATGGGTAAGCTTATGAGAGAAACAAGGACTCCTATGCTCTTATTTTCACGCTTCACCCCCTTCCATAACATGTAAACATCTGTTGTTGGCATGTGACTAGTTGGGGTTGTTTAAATTCACTAGGACTACCATACTTTTACCCTCTTCCCTCGAGTTTCTCCCATTGCTCGCTATGGTTATTGGGGTGTGACTATTGGTTCGACTTCTTCCATGAGTTGATCCCTTACCTTCAAATATCTATTCTTCTCAATGGATGGTTTAAGGTACTCACCATTGCCCATGCTTGGAGTCTCCTCGAAAATTTTAGATAGCTTGGAAAACTCCTCTTTTTCAAGTCGAGCCTTGAAAGTGATCCTAACATGCCTTCTTTGCCTTCGTACAAGCGTTGATGCCTTCTCTTTGGTTGAGGCTACCCCCTCATCTTCCTCTTGAGATTGTTCCTTGCTTGGCTCTTGAAGTTCTGCTTAGGAATGGGTAATTAACAAGCACTCTACCTCTTGCTCGGTTCCTCTTCTTTCTTTTAGGGCTCTTGCACCACTTCCAAGGACTCTTCTATCTCCATTGTGTTCTCCGCTATCTTAGGGAGCCTTGACGCCTCTTTGGTGTCAATTCTCCTTAGTAGAAGGGCTTTTGGACTTGGATGTGTGGGTGGTGCAAGTGGTGCAATGATAGTGTCGACCATAGTTGTCCTTAAGAGACAATCCCTATAAATTTGATCATGCCCACAATCCCAAAACAAGGGTGTAATTTGAACATGTGCATTTGGCAACATGATGGATACCACCACAACCAAAGCATTCCATTAGTTTTCAAAGAGCGTATTGGATTGTTGTATACATTGGGGTTCATCTTCCATGTAATATAGGATGTTGACCACTTGCTCTTGCCCTTGATAGCCTTCTCTTGCCAATTTCCTAACCACATTGGCTAACTTGTATGGTGTTTGGTTATTAAGGGAAGATGGGAAGTGGAAGTATAGCACTCCTCTTGGATAAGTTTCATTGGCTCTTGGCAAGGGCTCGTAGAAATGAACTTGGGATCATTGTAGATCCTGATATAGAGTTGGGGTTAGCCTTCTTGTGGCTACCCACTCTATTACATATTTGGTTATAGAATATCCTAACACATAGAGTGACACTCATTGGCCATATGGTTTCCACTATAAATAGAACACAATACAAGATCTCTTTGAGGCTATAAATTAGGAGATTTTGATCCACTTACCTTTAGTTACTCTTGCATCATTGCAACTAGCTCCTTTGCCACCTTAGCTATCCACTTCGTCTTGTGCCAATGTACTTACGTAACACCAATTGGTGCACTCTCGACAAGTTTATCGTTAGGCTTCTCTCTCTCTCTCTCGCTCTCTCTCTCTCTCTTCCTTCTACAAGCCGTCATCCTCTTTATGTGAAGATCTCTATCTTGGTGCATGGATCAGGAGGCTTATAGACTGAGGTTTGGATGCCCATTTGATAAGTCTTTACGCCAATAGCCCCCCTATTATTGATTTATATGATAGGCTAGCATGGGCCATGGACTAATAAGGCACGTACAAGCCCCACAAGTCAAAAGCTTTAATGAGATACAAGGTGTCAAATAGAATGGCCTAAGATCTTAACAAGATAAGGATTCTCAATAAGGCTGCCTAGAATTTTCATGCCAAAAAAAAAGAAAAAAAAGGAAAAGAGAAAGTGCTACAAGTCAAAAAAAAAGAAAGGGAAAAGATGGAAAAAAAGGAAATAAACCATCTCCCAAGTTCGTTAAATCTGCCCAAATATTTTAAGACTAAAGTGTTCAAAATGTGCCACAATATTCAAAACATTACAAGACTACAATATTCAAAACATTACTAGAGGTTTACAATGTACTCAATCATCGATCAGTTAAAAAGAAGATAGAGGAAAATGGCTTCTTTTTCTTAGAAGAACCATAGCTCCATAACTTACTAGAATGCAAGAGACTAGCTCACACATTCTGTTCTTAGAAGAACCGTAGCTCCATAACTTACTAGAATGCAAGAAACTAGCTCACACATTCTGATTTTGCATGTAAATAGGCCACCAAAATCTTTTCGGTGGTACGTTTAATTAATTTCACAAGGATATGCTTTTTTTGGAAGGTTTCAAAAATTCTTTTTTGGTGATAAGTTTAATTAATTTCACAAGGATATGCTTTTTTTAAAATAAAAGGTTTCAGAAATTCAAAGAGTATTGAGTATCAAGCGCAAAATTTGCCTCTTTTAGAATGTAGAAGAACTAAAGGCAAATCTGCCTTTTTTGGAATGTTGAAAAACATATTTGTTTTGTGCTAGAAATTTCTGGCAGCTAGGTGATCCACAATCGCCCCCTACAACAAAGGATCAGGACCATACTAGCACGGCATGGGAGACGTCCGGTCAGAGTACTCACCATGGAGGACATTGAGGATATCCGCCATCGACCGATGAGAGACATCTTTGGATAGTGATGTGTATGATGCTTACCTTTGTTGCTGGAGTTTTCCTCCCAGATGTTATCCATTAGGAGCTCTTGGTACTGTATTTTTCCTCATAGTTGTTTCAGTTTCAGTTAGTTGTTTAGTTGTTTTTAGCTTTCCTTGCACAGACATTGTATCAGATCCACTAATTGTTGTAACCTTTTTGGTCTCATAGGTCATTTTGGCCTTTTGAAGACGTTAATATATCATTTCATTTCATTTCATTTCTCACTACATGCCTGTGTATTGCAATCTCTCTCTTGTGGCTGAGCTCTCTCTCTCTCTCTCTCTCTCTCTCTCTCTCTCCATATTCAGTACCCACAGAACTCTCTCGCAAAAACATAAAAATGTATGGAGCTGGTATTTTTTTGTGAAGCAGGTATGAGGAGGAGATGGTGGGGAGGTACAAAGTATTGTATAGAGAGGGGACTGTGAGTTGATCTTGTTTCACTTGCTGAACTAGATGAAGAGCTGGTGACGAGGAGAACAAGGAGCTGATAACGGGAGGTTGTACTGATTCACAGGTGGAGGAAGTGGCTGGAAGAGGAAGAGGAACATGTGGAGGAAGTAGGGGGAGGGAGGGAGTAAAAGCCGGTTGGGAGGAGGTTGACCTGTATAGAAACAAGCAAGGTTGCAGGAGGTTCCACAGGAGAAGCCGATGCAGTAGGAGAAGGCAGTGGAGTTGGAGAAGGTACCTTAGCTGAATAGATATGCAAAACAGATTTAGCTAATTTTGCATGTGAATATTGTCATTTAACCGCCTCTTGAACACATTCATTTGGCACCTGAAAGACTTGTTCATACTTGCATTACCTCAACAAGAAAACAAAACCACAGAACCATTGATACAAAAAGCGAACAGAACAAAGCACTTAATTTACATCATCACAATGGTGGATTTTCTCAAAATCCGGTCAGCATTTGAGTGCTGCAGGTTTGGAACATAGTTTCATTTTCCTTCAGTCCTTCAATAAAAGTGATACACGATGGTTACAAAACAAGCTGCTTAACAACTCTAAAAATAGATACAGGATCTACAATGCCTACATGATGCATCAGGAAACCTGAAGAGGCTTGATACCCCATATCTCATTAGCATACTGATGGATAGTTCTATCACTGCTAAACATGAAAGATCCAGCTGTGTTCAAAATTGACATCTTTGTCCATCTCTGCAGGTTTGATACAAAAATTAATCTCTCTCTCTCTCTCTCTCTCTCTCTGTGGCTTTTTTATCAGTTTATTACACATGGAAAATTTGTTACACTTATGTCTCATAGACCCATTGGGTCTTTAGAAGATGTTGATGAAATCTCTCTCTGTGCAGATTCAGGATATACTCCACCACCATGGAGAGGCTGCACCACAGGCAAGGGACGCCACCGTAGCTCTATGAAGGAGGAGTGTATGAGGAGATTCGGGACACATTCCCAAGAATCTTTGGCAATCTCGCTCTGGGATTTTCAGTACCACGTGTACATGGGAGGTCCACAGAGTATGCAGGTCGTCTTTTCATTTCATTTTCAGTCGTTTTTGTTTCCATGTTCACAGTCTACACATGGAACTTTTGTAACACATGTTGATCTCATAGACCCAATCAGTCTTTTGTAGATATTAATTAAATCTCTCTCAGAGACCAAGTTATCTCGATGCCTTCATGTCCCATGCTATGAGGATAGCCAATGGCCAGCTTAGGGTATCATTCCATAGACTGAGGATAGAGACTGGCAGAGCTGAGCAGATACCTAGAAAGGACAGGACATGTCGACTTTGTCAGACGGGGGTTGAATCAGAGGAGCACTATGTTTGCCAGTGCCCAGTCTACTATGTGATCGGAGGGAGATTTCTTTGTCTATTCAGAGATGGGCTTTGGACCCTTATCCCGGATCATGGAGTACCCAGATCAGAGGTGCCTTGGATCCTTCCTATTGGAGCTCAGCTGACACAGAGAGTCACTACTCAGACATCTTTGCCTCAACAGCCCTCCTCTCAGCTTACCATCACCAGTTTTTTTCCAGCCTAGAGGGGTGGATAGGGAGGCACCAGAGCCCACCACAGTGGATAAGCGAGCCTATACCACTGTGCCCCCTTGTAGCAGGCCCATGGGAGTCACATCAGATTAGGTACGCCCACTCTAGAGAGCTAGATGCCCTCGTCTTGTCGGACCCTGACCACCCCCAGCTCATCAGCCCCGGATTCAGGAGATCCTGGCCCACCATCAAGCAGCCTCATCCTCACAGCAGACCATCGACCTCTCTAGCCTTCTTGTATCACCCATGATGGACATCCTGGATGTACATGGTTGATTCACTGTTTTTTTAATTTAGCTCTCCCATATCCCATCACTTATTGTACCCTATACCTGGCATAGTAGGATCTAGATTTTTCATCTTTTATAACCTCTAAGCCTGAGATCTTAGCTTTCAGTTTTCAGTTTTGGTATACTGCTGCTTTATCTTATTTCATCCATGACGAGATTTCATGGACACGATGTACACATCATTTTGACCTCATAGACCGTCTGGGTCTTTTGAAGACGTTATTCTTCTCTCTATTTTGTACACATCATTTTGGTCTCATAGACCCTTTGGGTCTTTTGAAGATGTTAATATAACTTTCATCATGGAGAGTGGTATACCATCTATTGGGGGCTGATGCTCCTCTCATAATTCTATGTTCAGGTAAACAGCTCTGGCTCGTCTTAAGAGACAATGTTCCACGCCCACTTCAAGGAGTCCGGCACCAAATGTTGGCTTTTTGATTGTGCCCTGCAACAATGTATGCTACACCTCTCTGGGACCATATCAAGGAGAGGAGGATTGGAGAAGTTCAGAGAGACTACAAGTGATGATCATAGATAAAAAATTTTCGGACTATCACGAACATCAATCGAGTGTATACATCGGATGGAGAACGCCTTCCACGTTTGGTCCTCCTCAAGTCCTCCATGCAACTTACATGAGAAGGACAGGGTAGGTCTTTGTTCTCTCGGGTGGTTAGCTAGTTTGCCCGACATGACCTTCAGGCCCCCCTCTTAAGTATAGCCTTGGCTCACCTTTCTTGGACTTATGAGCCTTGAAGGTAATGCACACGACTCATGTAATCGTGGATTGACTCCTCAAGTTGCTTCACATGGTAAAGCTGATCTAGGGGATTCCATCGGGTTCCTTATTGGGAAAACCCTATTGTGAAGGCGTTGCATTCTTGGCAAAATGCATAGAAAGCCATTCCCAAGAGATGGTTTAGTGAGAGCTAATGGCAAATTACAACTCATTCATAGTGATGTTTGTGGTCCTATGAGGACACCATTTGCGGGGGGGACATCTATATTTTGTCACATTCATCAATGACTATACTAGGTTCACATGGGTGTTTCCCATGAAAGAAAAACCCGAGGTATTCATGCATTTTCAGTGTTATGTAGCTTTGGTTCAGAATGAGACAGGGTGAAAAATTCATACTCTTTGCACAAATAGAGAAGGTTAATACATGTTGAATGCATTCAAAGACTTCTTGCATAAAAAGGGGATTAAGCATCAGTGTACGATGCCATACACACCTCAACAAAATGGTGTGGCCGAATGCAAGAATAGATCTTTGATGGAAACAACTAGATGCACGGCCAAAGGTCAAGGTTTGCCACACAAATTTTGGCTTGAGGCAATCTTATGGTCAACACATGTGCTTAACAGGTGCCCTACAAAAGCCTTGAATTCAATCACACCCTATGAAGCTTGGTATAATAAGAAGCCAAGAGTGGACTATTTGCATGTGTTTGGTTGTTTGGCATATGCACATGTACCTCAAGAGGAGAGATCAAAGCTAGATTATAAAGCTATGAAGTGTATCTTTTTGGGCTATAGTAGTAAGAGTAAGGGATACACGTTATATGACCTTGCTACTCACAAGGTGCTTACTAGTAGAGATGTTATCTTTGCTGAAAATTCAGGTCAGCCACTCTCTACTACACATAAAAAAAGTGTTGGAAGCCAAGAGGATGTATATCATCATCATGTCACTTATCCACATGCTGAAAATTCTGGACAGCATATGCCTCAAAATGATGTGCAAAATCAGCCCATTGAGCAGCCCGAGATGCCTACAGGTGTTGTTGAAGAAGCTATACAAGAAGAGAGGACAACTACACAGCAGCTAAATCAATCCCTAGATGGCTGATTTGTACCCTTGAAGATAGCAAACTTTCAGCTCCTTTGAAAAGTAGGACAAGTGCAAGAAAAAAGGGCAAACCAACTTACCAAGTAGGCATGAGAGTGACTATGCTTGTATGGGTAGTTTGTATGATCAAAGGAGCCAGCTTCTTATGAGCAAGCTCAAGGCAACGAACATGGAGAAAAGGCCATGCACAATGAATATAGTTTCATTATCAAGAATGGTACATGGGAACTTGTTGACATGCCTCTTGATAAAAATGTTCTTGGTACAAAATGGGTGTGTACAAAGTCAAGCGAAAGCTAGATGGATTTATTGATAGATTCAAAGAAAGGCTAGTTGCTAAAGGATATTCTCAAGAGAAGGGAATAGACTATGAAGAGACTTTTGTCCCTACGTCAAAGATGACTACTATGAGGACAATCACTGCATTGGCAACACATCATGGATGGAGTATGCATAGAGCTTTTGAAGTATCAGATCAATTGGATATACATGGAGCTTTTGAAGTATCAGATCTTGGACAGTTGCTAAAACCAAACGGGGATCTAGAACAATATGCAAACACTTTAGATGCCAAATAGAGCTATGAACACGCAACGGAAATAACCATAAACAATATCAAAACACAACACTGAGCCGGAATGGAGACACCCCGTACGAACTGCTTTATTCCAATGAATAAAAGGGTTACAACCAAACCAAGGTACGGGTGCAAAACTGCAGTGGATTTTCCACAAAGCTTCCTCAGCAAACACTTGCACAGGAATCAAAGCACAAACTGCTCCAAGAACCAATACGAATCAACAGCCCAGTGCCGTGTCAATCTCAACATTGAACTCTGTGCCAAAACAGCCTCGAAAAGGGCTCTCAAAACAGTCCATGATACCTCCAAACACAGCCCCTGAACCAATGCCCAAGAGGGAGTGGTGAAGAGAGGAGAAGAAATGGCCCAACTACTGTACCTCTGTACAACCTGAGCAAAATAAAGAGAAGAACCCGCTCGACTGCTGTACCACTATACGGCCTGTACTTTAGGAACACGAGAAATAAAATGATATATTAACGTCTCTAAGAGGCCATAGTGGCCTATGAGACCAAAACTGAGAGTACATTTGAAGTTGGTGTCTCATCAAAGAGAACAACTAAATGAGACTAAAAAGTACAATAAACTGATTGTCCTATAGTTATAAGAACAGAACTGTAAGACTCCGAGATGATACTGAGTAGAAAATACTGGAAAATACTCAAAAATGTATATTAGGTAGATCCATGTATGCTGATTAGTTGAAGTGTTGCCCACTCCTTAGATCAAGTATCTCCGCCATGGGGCTGTCTAGAATGGAGAGGTCGTAGAAGCGAGGTAGGCACCTCCGATGCCGAGCAATAATGGCTCTGATTTGGCGATGGTGAGGATGTCGTGGTCAAGATCCTGGTGGGCGTGGCCGACGAGCACGACATAATATAACTGCTCTATCAGTGGTGACTCCCTGGGAGCGTGGTCGGTGCCCTGATGGCCCAATGGAGGAGGGATCAGGAGGTGTGTGGGCTGGGTTGCTGGTGCTGGTGCTGGTGCCAAAGAAATCTGTCAGGGTCCTCCGTCTAGGTACATCATGGCTCGGCCTCCTGAAACGAGACCCAAGCAGGGGTCACCCCTTCCTGGACTCACTTCTCCAATTAGCACTTTAATATACACTCTTAAAAGACAATAGCACAAGACAAAATAGCAAAAAATAATAATTAACAACTCTGAGCATAGATAGATGACACCACACTGAGGCCGGAACGGCCGGCCCCCCCCCAAGGAATGATATTATTACTTGGGAGAATTTGTTACAAGTACACGGGCCCAAGGCCAGATTTCCATTAAGCAATGCACAATGAAAACAAAGTATCAAACCCGAATATGTTTGTTGATGCTGAGTCTGCAGTCACCAAGGGCTGCCCCGTCCATAGCACCTTCCAGAGTCACACTCTGCGTGCAATCCACCCGTCCCTGGCACTACGGATCACGCCGTGCCAGTCCTAGCGATGGGGCACCCTCACGGAGTTGACTCGGTGAATGGAAGAGGAGTCCAGACATAGGAGAGCAGGAGAATTCCTCGTTCTTCGCGATGAGAATCTTCTGGAGCCACCGTACAGCCAGTAGGAAGAGTGAAACAACCTGGGCCACTTGTAGGGAATGCGTATGACCTAAATCCACGCGGAGAACCCCACTGGCCTGACCTGAATCACACGTGGGAGTGAAGAGACCTGTTGCTGGTCTGAATCACACGTGAATGCTTGTACTGACCTGAATCACACGTGGGAGTGAAGAGACCTGTTGCTGGTCTGAATCACACGTGAATGCTTGTACTGACCTGAATCACACGGGGAAGTGAAGAGGGCACCTGCTAGCTGTTTTGAGTACACACGTGAGAGAAAAAGAGAGCTGTACCATTCAGTCCATGGGAAAAGGGGTTCCAAAGATGCTGTACGGCCAGAATCAACAGGTAATGATGATATTGTACTTCCTGTACCTGCTGTACCTACTGTACGACCAAAATCAGCAAGAAATGAGGATAATATACCTGCTGTACCTGCTGTGTGGTTCAGTCCTCAAACAATAGTTGGAATAGGAGCTGTACGACCTGTTTCATGAGAATAATGAGTGCTCCAGCTGCTGTACGGCCTGTTTTCTCAAAATCCCAGCAAGCAGTCGTGTTTCGTGAGATTGCTGGCTGTTTTCTGGTTCTCCCCGCCGACAATATGCAGAAGAGAGAGAAAGGGAAGTACAGTCCCTTCTGCGCTTTCTGCAACTACATGCAAACCCAGGCGCCTCCTCACAAACACGTGTGAAATCCCTGTTCAGTCCTGTGGCAATTCTGCACCACCTGAAGCCGCCTGCAGCCCTGTGCCTCCTCACGAGAGAGAGAAAGAAATAGTGCGAGAGGAAAACCTGCCCGGCTGTCAACTTTCGTACACTTCCTGCAGCCCAGCCCACGTGTGTGCTTCCGCCCTGCCAGTCCGCCTCCTGCAAACCAGCCGGTCTCCTGCAGCCGTAACTGCTTACAGATGCTGCAACCCGACTGTGTGCCCAAGGAGATAACTAACAGTCGCCTGTGTGCCTGTCTCCTGCCCTGCCCTGCCCTTCACAAGAGCGTGAGAGAGAGATTTCAGCATGCAGTCCTGTGCGCCCAGTCGAGCAGCCCTCCTGTGCCCGCCTTGCTTTTCACCGAGAGAGAGAGAGAGAGAGAGAGAGACAGAGAGAGAGAGAGAGAGAGAGAGAGAGCATACCAATGTGAGCCTGGAGAATATCATTAACACTTGCAGCAGAGATAAAGTTGTGGTGGTGAACATTAAGCAGGGAAACCAGAAAACAGCACCAATCTATTACGAGAGAGAAGAGAGCTGTGGTCCTGTTCAGCTTGATGTCCAGCAAAGGAAAACAATTGTTTCTGTACGGCCAGCGCACTGCTGCTGCTGTACGGACAGCGAAGTAAGAGTGTGCTGTCCACCTGTATGGCCAGCAAAGAAAGAATCTGCTGCACTTGCTAAACGATCAGCACTCAGCCACCTACTACAGAATACAGCCAGCGACGAGAAGAAGAGAGCTGCCCACCTGTACAGCAAGCGAACAGAGAAAAAGGAGCTGCCCACCTGTACGACTGTTGTACAGACAGCACAAGGGAAGAATCCCGCCGGCCAGCAAAAGGAAAAACTGTTGTGTACCTGTACGGTCAGCAAAGGGAAGAGAAAACCTTCTGTACGACCAGTAGGGTTCAGAGGAGGGGAAAAGACTGCAGCCCGGCTACTCTGTACGACCAGCGCTCAGCAAATCCAAAGGGAACAGGCTGCTGTACAGCTGTTGTGTGTGCACTTTTTCCTCCAGCTGCTGCCGACCATCCCCTTCTTGCCATGCGCTTCCTTCCTGTGCTTTTAAAGGAATCGACCCCCAAAAATACACTTGCTTTTCCCCTTTTGTGCCAAAAGTGATAGCCTCTCCAAAAAATATCAAAAAGCCCCTTGTTTTTGGGAGTTATAAAAAGCCGCCATATATATTTATATAAAAGCTTGCAAGATCCATGCAAAGCTACTTGAAGTGTTCACACACATAGCTTAAAAGCTTGCAAGATCCATGCAAAGCTAGGCGCCCACTTGAAGTGTTCACACACATAGCTTAAAAATTCAGGTCCACCTCATGTATATGCTCCTTGTTCAAATCCCCATATGTCCATCCACTTATAAATAAGTGTGAACAAGTATGTATCCTTATAAACCATAAGTGAGTAAAAATCCTGTAAACTCATCCACCTTCAGATAGAGACATGGCCAAATAAGCCTTCACAAAAGTTATGCAACAAGCCTTGGCTTTACACAAGCGTCTTCCATCCTATGACTTCCCTGCTTCTGTGGAAAATGCCTGTTCACACCTTGGCTCCGACCGGTGTATGAAACACTGGTCAAGACTAAAAGGGACCAAATGGTGACAATTGCACTTCTACTTGGCTATTCAATTTATGAAGATAGATGGTGGCATTATAATGTCTCAATCTAAGTATGTAAAAGGGATTTTGAAGAGGTTTGGCATGGAAGATTGCAAACCTATCTCTACTTCGGTTGAGATAGGTATGAGGCTTAGTAGCCATGATGCAGATGAGCCTTTTGATGCTACTATTTATAGCCAAGCTGTTGGATGCCTCATGTACTTACCTAACACACGGCCATTTATTTCTTATGGTTTATCCCTATTGAGTAATTTTATGCACAGGCCAAGGATAAAGCATTGGCAAGCTGTGATGCAAGTGTTTAGATAACTCCAAGGCACTCAGTCTTATGGGATGCTCTATGCTAGGAGGGTTGATTTTCAGCTTTATGCTTACAGCAATTCAGATAGGGCTGGAGACTATGATACTAGACAGTCCACTAACGGATTTTGTTTCTTACTACCATTTCTTCCATATCTTGGCTTAGCAAAAAGCAGCCTACTGTGGCTACTTCTACATGTGAAGTTGAGTACAGAGCAATCTTCACGGCCACCGTTTATGAGCATATGATTGAGGAGATTGGTTATCGACTTGTGTGCTAGCCAGCAGGGTGCTACTCCTATACTAACAAATAGTCAAGCTGTAGAGGCATGTCTCCACACACACACATAGGACTCACGCGCAACACTCACACCCCCCACTTGACCTCACGCGCGCACACACACACACACACACACACACACCAAGTTGAGCTGTAGAGGCATGTCTCCACACACATAGTAGGACTCACGCGCAACACTCACCCCCCCCACTCGACCTCACGCATACACACACACACACAAACACACACCAAGTTGGCTGGACATACACAGTATCCAGCTTATGACCCAACACCTCATTACCCCTATGCTTACTCATCTCCACCACAACCTATCCTCGTGTGCCCTAGGTAGGAGGGCTATCCCAGACATGCTTAGGATAGCATTGGAAATAGGGAGGGGGTTACCAGCAGTTGTACCGTGTAGCACTGAGATAGCCAAACAACGGCAAACACGCACATATTGCTAAAGCTCGTGTCTAAATTCAATGGGACAAGTGACATAGATGTTTGACCAAATGTGTGATACTTGCGATCACTTAGATGACCAAGTAAAGGTAGGATCCTCACCATGGAAGGAAAAGCTCGGCAGTGGTTCCAATCACTAAAGCCTGAAGATAAGGCAGACTTAGCTTGCTCAAGACACTTCACAAACATGATCATTTGGGATCTCTATATGAGGCATGCATTCCACCATATTATGCTTTTGCAAAAGCATCAAACTCCTGAAATTTACATGCCCAAACCTAGCATGCCATAATTCATCTGCCTTCATTGCATTTGCATCTGATGAAGTTGCAACTGAACATAAATGATGTGTTTGTTTGTCATAGGTATCCAACCTATAAAAATAAAAACCATTGCAAAGTGAACCTGTGGACAATCTGGAACTCTTTCTTAGGGTCCTTGATGAGACACTTCTCACCCACAAACTCCACATGCATACCCTACTTGGCAATAAAAGACACTAACACTAAGTCCTTTATGCTTGGCATATACAACAGATCATTCAGTCAACTCTACTTCCCATTGGCCAATACCAAAGGCACCTTGCCTATACCTTTAACAAGGTATGTTGAGTGATCTGCACGAGACACTCCGATGACCTAGAGCTGAAAACATCACTCCTAGATGTCATGTGATGTGTAGCACCACTGTCTATGTACCAAATAGGAGAACTCTTCTTAGAAGCACTGAGAGATACATCACTGGATACAAAAGCATCACTATTGACCTCTTCCATGGTCAAAAACACCCAATCATCATCTACAAGGTCAGTTGAATTTTCTTGCTTGCCCTCGGATGCATCAGCCACATTACCAAATTTCTTGCTAGTATTCTTCTTCTTGTCCTTTTCTTGAGCTATCCTTTTATGACACTCATTGATATAGTGTCCAAGAGTGTGGAAAAAGTGCCATTTACCCTTCTTTTTCTTAGAAGCTTTACCCTTGGGTGAAGTATCACCCTTAGAAGATGACTTCTTGAAGTCAACCTTGGACTTCCCTTTGTCTTTCAGTGCGCCACCCCACTGCCACCTACTTCCGCCTATTTCAGCTGGTTGCGCCACCTTGAGCCACCAGTGCAATGCCGCCTATAGTCACCTGTCCAGTGCCACATACAGTCACTTGTGCAGCGCCCTGAGCCGACTACTACTGCTATCACCGCCTGCTGCCAACTGTGTGTCACGCTGCCTGATGCCTGCTGTGCCCTGCCTATGTCTTCACAGCATGGTACACAACTCAGCACCACCGCCTGCTTCCCTTGCTGCTGCTTACAACACTTGCTGCTACACAGCGTCGCCTAGTTGCCTAGCTTGGTTACCTTACACAAGCGTAGCTTGTGTGTTCAGTCGACACCTTCTACAGCTGCACGTCTCCACATGTCTTCTGTTGGTGGTCTGCTCACGTGTGCAGACCACAGCACAGCCGACCTTGTGATAGCTGCCCTGCCAAGAAAGTCGACCTCAGTTCAACCTTTTGCTCCTTGTCTACTCTGAACCCTCAGTTCTGATACCAAATGTTGGTGAGAGGCAAGGAGACTAAAACAATGGAGAACTTGAAGACACAAGAAGAATACACCAAATAGTCGACTTGCACACAGGGAGAAGTTGGTGGTGGAAGAAGATTCGCGATTGTGTTTGAGGGAATCCTTTTGCAACTAATGTCAAAAGTGCCCCCCTACATCTAAGGACCAAGGGATCCAAGTACAAAGTGCCATGTGTCACCATAAACCATAAAATTGACACTAAGGTATAAAAACTCAAAATAAACTAAGTGCCTAGCACTAATAAACTCCTAACTCCTACATACATGTCCACTACAAAATGTGTAAATTTCCTACATGAACCCTCTCATGGATATACTCCAATTCTGCAAGCTCAGTAGCCTCTCGTCAATATGGCGAAAACAAAAAGCATGTTGGTCAAGACAATTGAGCCTAACTGGCTGGAGATATTACCACGTACCCCTTGGATGACTGAAAATCGCACCGCCTTGGGATATGAATTCACTCCCCAATATAAAGAGAGCCATGAGATCAACTATGTAAGCATGGGGTCATGCTTGCGTACTCATGGTACCAAGCCATCTTCTCCCTAATGCACCAAGGGCAAGTCGAACCCTCTGCCCCCTTGGCTCCTGATCTAATGAACCATGTACCTCGTGGCTCCTACAGCCTAATTGTTGAGCATTGGAATTAAGCCCATCCATACAACCATCAAATTTATACGCACATGTTGAAAAAAAAACACAAATGTCTGTGTGCAATTGCACCTAACATGCTGGTGTCCAAAACAGGGGTGTCGCAAAGATCTAGTCCATGTGTCAACTAAGTCAACTTTGCCAATGGGCATTGGCTGCCTTCTGCACAGTGATTAGATTCAGTACTCCCATTCTCTAGTGCAGCTTCCAGCCCAACTGGCCATCTTTCCGTTTGTAATTGTTGTGCAGCATGACCAGTTCTTCTCTAAGTCTGCCCAAATGGAAGCCCTTAACAATCATCATAGCAGGGTTTCAACATTGGGATGAATGTGACCGGTAGCAGGTAAGGGGTGGGGGAGATGAGGCTGATGGGTAGGGTTGTGGCGTTAATAGGAATTGAGAAGGGGGGCGATAGGAAGAGCAAGGGGGGCACATTAGTAAGCAGGGACAGTGATAGGCAAGGCGTGTGGTGGAAAGCCACGAGCAAGGCTATATTGGAGAAAGAAAAGAGGTGGAGGAAGGAAAATGATAGGGCCAGAGGTGGATAGTCTAAGGAGGCGAATGTATATTGTAAAGGAAATGAGTAAACAAGTAAACGAGTATGTTAGGGTGGGTGCCTGCCCAGCTAGCAGGGAGCGAGAAGAGTATGAATGTGATGAGGGCAACAGTGGACAGAGAGGTGTGAACGGTACCGGACAGCAGGTGTCGATGGCAAGTGCAAGGGGAAAGCGTAGGAAGGGCACCGGGTGTGTAGTGGGCAGGCGACCAAACGTGTGAAGGTGCCGAGGAGTAAGCGCCAGGCCAAGGTGGGCAGTTGAAGTGGCGGTGACCAAAGGTGTGAAGGTTCCGAGTAGTGAGCACAGCACCAAGGTGAGAAGAGCGCCGAGTAGTAGCGTGCGGAAGGCCAGTGCAAGGAGCCCACAAGTACGCAGCAGTCAGAGCAGGCAGCAGTTGGTGCAGCAGTAGTGCTGGGCAATCTGAGCACCAGAACGGGTGAGAAGTAGCGGAAGAGGTAGGCGACCTCAGCATGGTGAGAAGCAGCACAAGCAGGCGGAGTAGGCAAGGCGCAGCACCAACTTGCGTTCTGCGTGAGAAAGAGTGGCTAGGAGCTCAAGATGATTAAGGATAACGCAGGCAACAACTAGGAAAGCTGGAAACTCAACCTCTCCCCAGCATGATCTCCAAGAAATTGCACACATGTAGTGAACTTGTATAGACAAATGACAAAAGAACAACTCAAAGAAAAATGGGATATTATGTAAGGCCTCAAATGACTGGGGAACACCCCTTTTATACATTTTTGTAGCTCCAAGGCTCTTTTACATTCCCTTTGCATATGGGATAACTCACACACACACTTTTTTTTGTAAAACCAAAATTTCTATTACTAAGAGAAGAGCCCCCAAGATGAGGGCGCTTCTCATACAACGTGCAGCTAAAAGCATTGGAAAAACAAGTCCAGATGCAACTCGTCTAGCTGCTATAGCTGGATTCAGTCATATAAAGATTGACACAATGTCACACACACATCTTCTCTCTCTTCTCATCTTCAAACCCGTTACAACCAAGATAACACCTCATGAAAGCGGGCAATTGACCCTTCTATAGCGATTGCCATGAATGGCATGGATCGCAAGATCAAAACCACAATGTACCGTTAAAAGCAAGATTCTGACCATCAGATGGGTATTAGAGCTGAGGGTATGGTTCTGGCGAAGTGGAGTCACAAGATTTGTCAACCTCCCATGCTCCAAGCTCAAGTACTAATGCACATATATACACCCAGAGTATTGGACTACATACTTTTTTTTGTGAAACCACTCTCAAATCTTATATTGGAGAACCCTCAAAGCAAGAGGCTCTCATTAAAGTATATCTAAAAAAAGTGAAAAAACACTTCATAGTTCTGTTGCTCAATTTACCCCAATCACCACCGTCATTGTGCTCGTGGAAACCATAATGGTTTGCCTTTAGTCGATATGACATCTCCCACTGTGCAAATTCCTTTTTGTGCTAAAAGATAAGCTTTTCTTGGCTCAGCCACAGCCAATGGTGTATCAAATGCTGTACTCCAATGCACATTTTCAGCTACTAGTGTATTTCCAAGAGGCACTGGCCTATGTGCCCAATGCACATGTATGAGTACAAACTTCCAGTCTTGCAGCAATCTAGAAGAATAGGGGCAACTTGGGATTTTTCCTTGTACCCGACCTACCAAGATATCCCAATAGGAGAGATTCCAATGCCCAAAAGAATCAACCTTGTAACGTGCACACATTGCAGCCAACATCCATGCCCATGGCTATCCTTGTTCCATGAAAGTTATTATCATGATACTTTTCCAAGCCAGTATATGGTAATGCACATTCAAGATATTCAGCCCACCATGCATTTTAGGGCTGCATACATGCTTCATTTTCAATGCTTGTTTTCCATAACACTGCCATTGCTAATGTATTGGACTACATACTTCATATTTTTTTTTGCCATCGTTGTTGTGCTTGTGGAAACAATAATGGTCTACCTTCAGTCGATATGACATCTCCCACTTTGCAAATTCCTTTTTGTGCTAAAAAATAAGCTTTCTTGGTTCATTCACAGCCGATGGTGTATCAAACGCTTTGCTCCAATGCACATTTTTAGCTACCAGCGTGTTTCTAAGAGGCACTGGCCTAGGTGCGCAAAGCAAAGGTATGAGCACAAACTTCCAGTTTCTTATTATCATGTTACTTTTCCGAGCTAGAACATGGTAATGCGCATTCAAGATGTTCAGCCCACCATGCATTTTAGGAGGTGCATACATACTCCATTTTCGATAGCCATAAAGCCTTCATGTTAGTGCTTGTTTTCCATAATAGTTCCATTGCTGATGACATGAATGTGTCGAGCGATTTTGTCCCAAATTAGCAACAGCAAGAATAACTGTATGTAAGCCATTATGATGGATTATACCATTCGTAGTTTGACATGCAAAGGCCATGTAGACAAGTGCCAGTAATCAACCTTTTGCTTGACCAAACACACCCAAACATCTGCACTCCCATGCAAAAACGAGTGATTACTCCACCCATTCCCAATGAGACCAACAAGGTATTGAGATGGGCCCCTAGAGTGAGCAACAAGGGAAATGTACTGTCTTATCAACATTACATTGAGACAAGAGAATGTCACTTTGGTAGGTCTTATCTAGGCACACAACAGAGGCAGGTTCACATAGCTTCCCCACAGGTGTGACAATCTCCAACAGCTTCTCTAGACTGGCCTTCACACTCATAACTCTGTGTGTATGAGGCTCAAGAGGTGTGGCATGCTTGTCTAAGTCTCACCTACATAGAAAACTCACAGTGGGATGAGTATTGGGATTCGGAGTCTCGTATGTGCTATGTGTATGAAGACTCCCTATGAGTGTTAGTGTGTGTGTGTGGTGTGTGTGGTTGACTGCTCGTTGTTTGTCCTCAGCAAGGAGGGCTGTGTGTTTTCAATTCGTTGCCCTTAGCAGACAGTTGCCATCGAGATGTTGCACAACAGAGATATGGTTGTGATTTCTCGATCACAGTTGTAAAGCTCTGATCGTCAAGTCGCTTATAATATCACCTGTGTAGAATTGCAGTGCTTCTTGTCAGGTGGCCGTGTGCCCTGCTGGACACTTCTTTCGCTCTTTCTCTGCTAGAAGTCTTCGACAGCTCCCACCTTGGTGTATATAGTGTGTGTGTGTCTGTCTTTTGTTCGAGATGGCCTCCAAACCTGTGTATTCTGAAGTTGCTTCTCCAAAACCCATTGCATATCATAGAAGAGAAGATAATATCGCCAAACCCCCCAAGTTCTAAGCTCATCAAGCGGATCCTTTTGTATGTGAAAATCCGACGCTTCAAACTTTCCCAGATATTTTGCATGAAGGATTTTCAGCCATTAAAAATAATTGGGAGGATGCACCACCTCTAGAATTCCCTATGGCAATTCCTGCTCAGGCTCTGTAAGCACTTGTGATGGATCTTGCTCATAAAGCAGCGGTTCTTTTTTTCCCTGGTCGCATGCCTACAACACCGGATGTTGGACAATGGCTGAAAGCATTATTGGGAGGTGGTTTTGTGCATGGCTGCTACATAGTGGATCGTGGTTTTTATGAGGCCATTTTCATAGATTCCAAATACAAGCAAATGTTGTTGGAAAAATCTCTGTTGTTTAATGGTCAACAACTTGTTTACGTTTATCCATGGTCACCAACTAATGACTACCAAAGCCTCATGAGGCATAAATGTGGGTTGAAGTAAAAGATCTTCCTCTGTGTTGTCAATCAACATTGCCTTACTTGGCTCAGTCACTTGGTAAAGTGGTATGTCCACCCCGCTCATATGGCAATGTAACTGCCTCCTAATATATCACTAATCTTTTTACATGCATGGACATGGGTGTACGACACCGCATGCAACCATGGCATGTCTTGGCCATGCGCTAGTTGACCCTGGCCATGAAGGAGCATGTGAACATGGCCACCTGAGTGAGTGCCAATTGCATCTTGGAGACCCTGGCCACAAAGGTGCATGTGAAAGTGCCTATGGGCGTTTGATGGATCTTGGAGAGCCAAATGCTATAGTCTGTAAGGATTTCAAGTATATGTGAATAGATGGGGTTTCTTCCAAAATATATATTAAGATGCATACATTGTGTGCATGGTTTATTTTAATTTGTGTACTATTTTCTATGCTTGAACAATGCCTAGATTTCATTGCATGTGGGCCCATGGATCTGGGGACCCTTGGATTGCACCCGTGGGCCAGTGTGCTGCACAAATTAAGAGTTTTCATGTGATGCCTTGCTATGTTATATTAGAGATGTGTTTCTTGATTCATGGCCATGGTAAATTAACCATGCTTGATGAAAAATTCAGTCTTTAATTAGCATAAGCACACTTCCGTCTTGTGACAGTGGTATCAGAGCAAGGCTTCTTTCTCTTTCTCAAGAGGAAGGCGATTCTAGAGAACCCACAAACAACATTTTGGCATTATTTTGGCATGTGCTCCCTTGCTTTACTGCGGGCTTTTTTTCATAGAAAAGCATGTGACGTTTAACATCACAAATCATGTATTTATTAATGTGATATTAAAAGTCACACCCGTACTCGTAATCATTCCCCTTCACCCAGTCGCAGTTCTTCTACTCATAGAAGCCATTCACATCACCATTCTAAAGGCAAGCCCATTCTCCTTCTCCCCTCGAAGAAATTGAAAACTTTCAAGGTTGGGGATAAGGATATCAAGTTCAAATTATATAATGGTAAACGGGATATCAATAAAGCTTTATCTTTTATTAGACAGTTTCAAATTGCATTTGTGAATGGGAGTTTCACAAAAAAAATCTAAGCTTCGTCACGTGGGTATGTATTAAAAAGATACAGCTAGCAATTGGTGGCTGGCTAAGCTACTTGAGAGGAGAGATGCTAAGACTTGGGAAGACTTCAAATCCCAGTTTTATGAGTAATTCCTTCCTCCTGATTTTGAGAAGGATGTGAAAAAAGAATGGGATTGCTTGTCTCAGAAAGAGCATGAAAGTGTGTGTGCTTATGTGGACAAATTCTGGGCTATTTTGCTTAAGGTGACTCCTTTTATAAATATCTCTAATGAAGAAAAGATGCGGAAGTTTGAGTCTGGTTTACAACCCATTGTTAGGATGAGCCTCAAACTCTATCCTAACAGCACTTTACAACATATGATGGAGTCAGCCATGATAGCTGAAAATTTGCATACTAAGGGCACCCCTAGAAAGCAAGAGTTCAGCTCATACAAAGCTAAACAAAGGGCAAATCAAGAGCAATCAAAGGCTGGACAGCCAACTAAAGGAGGAGAGAAAGAGCCAAAGAAGAAAGGGTTTGACAAAAAGTCAACTCTTTGAGTCAACAACAACTTAAAGAATATCAAGAGCAAGGTAAATGCTTCCATTGTGGCAGCAAAGACCACATGAAATGGGAATGTCCTTAACTAGTGAAAGAAGAGGGTACTCAAGGAGCCATACCATCTTCAAATCCGGTGCCATATGTACAAGGCAATACCTCAGTTGATCTGAACAGCCGTGCATTGCTTAAGGCTTGGGGTGAATTGCAAAATGAAAATGCTTTGTTTTTATTTGATCATGCTTCTACTGACAATTTCATTTCTATTGAGATGGCAGAAGCACTCAAGTCACATCTTGGGCAGATGGGATTGAGTATGCATGCAGAGTCCACTTTCCAAGGACTAAATGCACATGTTACGCCAATGGTTGGCAAGCTTCGCATACAAATTGGCAATTATGGTGATCATGAGGAGTTCCTCATAAGTCCTACTTCTTCATGATATGATGTTTTACTTGGCATGCCTTGGCATTTTCGTAGGCTTCCAGTGCTAGATTTTAAAGAGAAGAAGCTTACTTTTTCTCGTAAGGGCAAACAATGTTGTATTAATGCAGGCACTAAAGGTGCCACTATTCCAGTTGTAGGCCATGTTGCCATCAAGAAAGAAATAAAGAAGTCTATTTGTTCTTACTTGGTTTTTGTCAAAGAATGTCTTAATGACAATAAGATGTCTCATTTGGATAGAAGCAAGACAAATTTCTTGTCCCATCACAAGGATTGTTCTGCAGATGCTTTACTTGGACAACTTCCCCTCGAGTGTCTAGAGGAACACAGAGAAAACTTTCATGGAAGTAGATGCGGTGGGCAAATTTTCTTTTCATGTTTCATTTTATACACACCTAGAAAGAAGAATTCAGTGGCCAATGCTTTATCTCATAGGCCTAAAGTGAATACTGCACCAATGGTATCGATCGCTTCAGTTGGATGACAAGATTAATTTTGCACGGCTTAAGAGTGTGTTCATAACTAGTTTACAAGAAGCGGAGATAAATGGAGCCTTGTGGCTCAATTATACAACATCAAGCAAGAAGATCATGAGTCTATGAGAGATTTGTTAGCAATCATCTCCCGTCTGTATCATAATACACTGTAGGGAGTGAGGGCCAGTGATGTGGGTGTGCCCGCCTGTGTGAGTTTCTCCATTTTTCCTCATTGTCCATATTTTTCCCCAGTTTTGCTAGTCGTGATGGGGCTCTATTTTTCCCTTGGTCGGCTGTAAGTTTTTTGCTGCTAGGAGGTGGCCAACTTGATCATTTGTTGGCCGGCTTGCATCATTTGTGCCGACTGGATGTTATCCCAGTCGTGTGCTTTTTTTTGGGGGCTCTTGGCCTGTTTTACACTGGCCGACCAACAGCCCCAGGTGGTATATATACCACGCTCCCCCCCCCCAACTCAGTGTTGTACCGGGTATTGTGTATATAGTAGAGTTTATATAGCACTTCTCTCTCCTGCATTTTTGCGCTTCTATTCTCCCATTTGTTTGTCTCATTTCCACTGTTCATTCCAACATGGTATCAGAGCCCCAGGTGGCTTGAAACTTTGGAGACAGTGAGAGCGTTCGGGAATGCTGCGTTTGGTGCTGATTGGAGTATTTATGGACTGTACGGGACGTGGAGAAGAAGATAGAAGGCGGCGTCATTGCTGGACAGCCACGAGCTACAAGCCTATTTCATCTCTGATGGACCCAAATACCAAACTTATTGTACATGATCCTTGTGAGCAGGTTGATGCCTCCTTGTATCGGAAGCTTGTCAGTTCATTGATTTGGTTGCTAAACACCAGATTGGACTTGAGTTTTCTAGTGGGACTGTTGAGCTCATTTATGCGAGTATTTATGGATTGTACGGGACGTGGAGAAGAAGATAGAAGGCGGCATCATTACTGGCCAGCCACGAACTCCAAGCCTATTTCATCTCCGATGGACCCGAATACCAAACTTATTGTACATGATCCTTGTGAGCAGGTTGATGCCTCCTTGTATCGGAGCTTGTCGGTTCATTGATTTGGTTGCTAAACACCAGATTGGACATGAGTTTTCCAGTGGGACTGTTGAGCTCATTTATGCAGACACCTTTGAAGATTCATTGGGATGCATAATTGTGGATCTTGCGATATCTACAGGGTACGAAGGATCTTGGACTCTTTTATAACACTGGAGGGGGAACGAAAGACCGAGTCAGTCTCTGAGGTTGGAGTGACTCTGATTGGGGAGGTCGGTTCATTGATTTGGTTGCTAAACACCAGATTGGACATGAGTTTTCCAGTGGGATTGTTGAGCTCATTTATGCAGACACCTTTGAAGATTCATTGGGATGCATAATTGTGGATCTTGCGATATCTACAGGGTACGAAGGATCTTGGACTCTTTTATAACACTGGAGGGGGAACGAAAGACCGAGTCAGTCTCTGAGGTTGGAGTGACTCTGATTGGGGAGGAGATCCAGACAATGAGGACATCTACTTCAAGATACGGCTTTACACTTGGCTCAGGAGCGATTTCTTGGAGCAGCAAGAGGCAGCCAACTATTGCCTTGTCTTCTACTGAGGCAGAGTATCGGGCTGCTTGTGGTGCTGCTTGCGAGGTTACTTGGCGAGATTGGGTTTCTACAGAAGGAACCCATAGTCATCCAATGCGACAACCAGAGCTGTATAGCTATTGCTTGGAACCCGATCTTCCATGCCCGGACCAAGCACATAGAGATACAATATCACTTTGTTCGTGAGAAGATTTTGGTTGGTTACATCTTGCTAGTCTTTTGTTTGACGGAGGACAATGTGGCGGACCTCTTCACGAAGCCTCTACCTGATTGCCATTGGCCAGCTACCGGTATCATCCCACCGTCTACGGATTGAGTCCGGTAGAGCAGATAGCACCCCTCGAGTGGCACAAATATGCAGGCTATGTATGATATATGAGGTCGAGACCAAGAAGCATTACATTTTTAAGTGCCCATCTGACTATGAGATTCAGGCGAGATTTCACTCTCTTCCAACTTCCAAGATGGATTTGACCGCCTCTCACAGGTTATGCATTATGAGGATGAGAGATGCTCAGGTCTGTACCTACTAGAGCTTCTCCACCACCACATACTCAAACAGCATCTAGGGAGTAACAGCCAACGAGATGCTTCTCAGACATCCATTACAGACTTCTTCAGACTGCATCAACGAACCCCACAGTGCACCAACCAAGCTTTACAGCGTCCAAGGGATCATACATGTCAAAGACCACCCCACCCACTCGTGGGATCCTTTGGCCCCGCACACCCGTGGTGTCACCAGTGAGAGTGCACGATCCCTCTCTAGAGCCAGATGCCCCCACCTCTGGGGATCGAGGCATACCGCGTCTCAGCTACATGTCCAAGACATTCTCCGCTGCCATGGAAAGGTCACTCCACAGCCAGGGGATGCCATCGCAGCTCTACACTCGCTTATGCAGGAGGGTAGTATCATTGGATGAGGAGATGAGGGACACATTCCCCGAGTATCTCTGGCCATCTTGCTCTGGGATTTTCAGTACCACATGTACATGGGATACCTGCATAGTACACAGGTATGTTTTTCATTTCATTTTTATTACTTTTTGTTTCCACGTTCACAGTCTACACATGGAACTTTTGAAACAACACATGTTGGTCTCATAGACCCATTGGGTCTTTTGTGGATGTTAATAAAATCTCTCTCTCTCTCTGGTCCCATATGCCTTCAAGGCATTCCGTGGGAGTTAATATGACTTTCTTTCTTTCTTTCTCATAGCTCTAGTCTTTGTTTTCTTTTGTACCATGATGAGATTACATGGACCCTATTGTATCACTTTTGGTCTCATAGACCCACTGGGTCTTTTGAAGATGTTTAATATAACTCTCTCTCTCTCTCTCTCTCTCTCTCTCTCTCTCTTTATATATATATATATATGGTAGAGCCAAGGATCATGTAGACCTCCACATTGAGCACTTTTTGCACATGGATGCAAATTTTGGCGGCCTTTAATAGGGAGTTATATGAAGGACCAATAATACCACTGTCCATCCATAAGGCAGGAGACTCCACGAACACCACTGACTACATGACTATCATGATTGAGAACACCTTGGCTAAGATTAATGGCGCAGTATTGTAGGCCAAGATCAACTCCTTGGCAACGAGACAGATTTATGGCGCAATATTGGAGGTCAAGGTCAGCTCCTTGGAGGACCCATGGTTGTTGGGTATGGTTCACGAGGAACTACTCAACACTGAAGCATACCCTTAGAGCTATCAATGACGAGGCCACCTCACGTAAAACACAGGTCTATTGTTACTTTGTGAATTCCAGAAAGATTTCAAATCAAACTCCAGATTATGGCTTTTAGGCGGCTTGTAGCAGCTCGATTTCCGGCCAGAGATGATGTGGGCTGTGATGGCATTGTAAGAGTCGGTGATTGGCCAGGTTTGAACACTGGAAGTTATATCTGGAGCAGCACCATTGGGTCAAACAGGGCTGCACATCATCACCCACACTGTTTGGACTGTACATTGGTGAGATTTCAGATTCATTGACAGATTTTGGGGGGGGGGTAGCTCAAACAGTGGTGCCTTTCCTTTTATAGGCAGATAACGGTCCTCATATCAGATGGAACAAGTGGTCTGCAGAGACATCTTGATGCATTTCAACATTTTTGTGATGAGAGACACCTCTGAGTGAATCTTGGTAAAACCAAGATCATGCTCTTCAACACTTCACATCATTTGGTATCTAGACAGTCCTTCATGTATAGAGGAAGGCAGCTGAGCTTGTCTCATCATATGTATAACTTGGGATTACTTTATCGGGCTCACTTTTCTCCATGAAACTGGCTGCCCAGGCCTGCCTGTGGTGGAGACGAGAGGCTATGCTGCCCCTGCATGGCTAGAGAGGACAGTTTCCAGTGCCACTTTCGGGAGCCAAGCACTAAGAGATGGCTATTTGACATACTGGTGAGGCTGGTTGTGATATCTGGTGCCTTGCTTTGGGGACCCAACTTAGGAGGGGTAGACTCAAAGAGGATAGAGAGATTGTTGGGGATGATGTTCTCACCATGATCAGGAGTAAGCCATCAGTGCCACATGAGATTGTGCTTGCTGAGTTAAATAAAAGCTAAGTAGGAAAGGTGCCAACCATTGATTGAATTTGTTTAACACAGTGCTAACTAGCTTCATGCCTATGTATTATTATGAATCCAGAGCTTGATTTAAATAACTGAATTGCATTAAATAACATACCTCAATGTCTCTGTAAGCCTCATCCACACTGTCCTGGCACTCAATGTATGCAGGAAAATCCTTTCCCACGAGAAAGTAATCACCTTTTCCAAACCTTCATTGCCTTCAAGTGAGCCTAAGAGATCGGTATAATCATAGTTTCCAAATGCTCCACTCTTTATAAAATCTTTCGCTTCTTCAAATCTAGGGTCTGGCTCAAACTATACAATCACCAAAAAAATATACACATAAGTTGCTTAAATGCCAAAACAACATGATGCTCTTTCAAGTAGATCCCACTTACACAATTAGAAGACCTGACAAAGACTGATGGCCTAGAAACCAAACCACATTTCATGGTTCTAAGAAAACTTATAAGAATGTAATACTATGCATAGTATTTTATGTGCTGCAACAACTGCGCTATAAAGATTATAAGCTTCATCACCCTTGCCAACGGGCTGCAGCCTGAGTGGTAACACCCTTGCTTGCTAACACAAGTGCATAATTTCAACCCTAGCATCTAAATAGGATTAAATTTTTTTCTAGCTTCTTTACCCTCATGTCTATCTATTGGATATCAATCCTCCCTCCTCATATTGTTATGTCCAAGCCATCCCCCATTATAAGGAGTAACCACGGTTGAGCAGCCTGAACACCTGACGTCCCCATATTCACCTCCGGATGACAACCTCGAGACCACATGGCATACAGGCGCCTTGGATAGTGGCAGGATGTGCTAGATAAGCTACTTGCTTGCGTGGACCATTATTTACACAGCTGTCTATACATGATTGGTGGACTTTACTCTTGGACACTCTTCTGAGCTTGTGAGGCCCAAGGAGGCCTCCAGATACTTCCACATGGGCATAGAAGCAATGGCTAGACCAACCATTTACTGTAACTAGCTTCTTTAGATGGTGGACGCACGATTTAATGAACCCATTTTGCATCTACCATGGTAATTGCAAAGGGCCATGTTGATCAAACAACCACAACCTCTTTACATAGTCACACTCCCTGCCCATTCCACCCACCAACCCCTTTCCAAGATCCCCTAAACACACATCACAAGCATTGTTTGTCCAAGATCCCCTAAACACACGTCACAAGCATCATTAGATTCTGCAGACTCAAGCTCACCACCCAACCATAGATCCACTAAACCGGATCACATCGGAGCATAGGGGTCAAGGCTCTCATCCATAAAGACCACAACAAGAAGCCTCCCATACCACCAAGATCCGCCCTAAAAGGCCATCAACAGACCGTTTGTGATGAGAAAGCCCCTCCCTGGGATTAAGCATAAACAAAAAGGACACACATAGACACTAGCATCTAGCTCACCGCCCAACCGTAGAGCTGTTCAGGCTTTGAAATGACTGATGTGAAACACAAGGTGAATCTTGATTCTAGGAGGTAGTGCTAACCGGTAAGCCACATCACTAATCTTCTTTGTGATCTAGTAAGGACCACAATATCGAGAAGATAACTTGTACTGCTTGCCAGTTCTCATCATCTTAGAGTCCTTTGGGACTTTACATACACCCACATGCCCTCATGTAAAACTCTTATTTGCTTCCCCGGATTTCCATAGGAGTACTTGGCGCCTCTTCTGATGATTGGAAGCCTTCTAGCTCTTCTCCCCCCCCCCCCCCCCCCCCCCCCCCCCCCTCATACTGAGTTTCTGTCAAACCTCAGGAGATGCAGGGTCGACTCAGCCATAATAAAGCCTAGCACTAAGGGAAGTAGCAAATAGAAAGAATTACAGCAAATAAGTAGTTGATAGGAAAAATGCACCGCTAAAGATAGAAAGAATAAGCACAATATCAACTGGCCTCAACTTGGACGAAAACTTCACAAGGGCTCGGTGGAGCTCTATCCTGAGCATAGCCGTGCACCTTAGGGTTCTTCTGACCTACGAACATTCCATGAGACAAACCTCATGGCTGAAATGCTTTTTGCCCACAAGGGCTCAGACTTCACTGGAGCTCTGTCCTGAGCATAGCTGTGCACCTTAGGATTCTTCTGACCTGCAAACATTCCATGAGACAATCCTCATGGCTGAAATGCTAAGTGGAACTAATCTTCTGAGTGGGTTTCGATGGGGAATAATGATTGTTAGTGTGAGAGAGCGGAGACCCTCCATATAAGATTGGATGCAGGTTGAGAGGTGCATCCACTCCTACCCAACCTGCTGCCTTGTCCTGCCTTGTCGTCTCCAGCAGGATCTACTGGACAGACCCATGACACCAGGACTGTTAGCAGTCAGCGAAGATCCCTGCCCTCCTTCAAGACCCTAGGTAGAAGCCCAGCCCGTACCTCCCTAGCCTCCCTGAAGGGGAAGAGAGTGGAATACATAGTTATGTCCCGACACGACTAGGGGTAGGCTAGGGACGTGGACTAACCCAGGTTAGGGTTAAGGCTTAGCTAGGCCGTGGGGACTTGGAATGTTCGCACATGGGCTACGTGTCACCATTTGGTCCATCTCCATTTTTGGAGCCACTTCTATGGGACTGTCACTCCATAGAGCGGCCAGATTTGTGCCATGTTCACATGGGGATAGGCCAGTGTCCCATGTGAAAGGGCCAGTTTTATGGTGTCACATGGACGGGAGCCAGATCAGTGCCACTCGTGTGTGACCAGTGCTGCGTCACATGGACGGGAACCACCTTCGTGCCACCCGTGTGTGATTTGCTTCGTGCTGTATGGACGGGAGCCTCTTGGTGCCACCCGTGTATGGCCAGGATGGTGTCTTACCTATGGGACTGTCACTCCATAGGAAGACCAGGATATATTTATTTATATCTGTCGCGCCAGTTTTGTGACCGATAGGAACCTCTTGTACGAGTTTCATGAAAGGGAGATTTCGTCCATTATTTGTGCACATGCATTTATGCTTGCATGCATAAATTTGTTTTTGCATGACTTATTTGCGTGTGTCTGCCTGCTATGCCGTGTCACTACACTGGACGGGGACGCCCCTAGTGTACTGTGGAGTGCTGTTTACTGACTTGGTGATGTGGCGTGTAAATAGGTGGTAAGTATTTTTCGTTTTGGCCTTTTAAAATGGTAAAATGCATTAGAGGCCAGGACGAGAGGGATCATATCCAAAGCTTTCTACTCGATATTATGGACCCTTCAAAGTGACTCACAAGATCAATGAAGTGTCCTTCAGGCTTGCTTTACCCAGCCATTGGAAGATTCACAATGCTTTTCATGTGAGTCTTTTGCGGAAGTATGTGGGGCCAATTCCAGAGGAGCCTCACAGAAGATCCGCCAGAAGTTGATGAGCTTGAGGAGATCCTTCAGCCAGAGCAGATTGTATTTCACAAGGAGATAAAGTTATCACATGGGAAGCTTTCTCGGAGATACCTTGTGAAATTTAAAAATTATTTGCCAATTGATGATTATTTCAATATTTTATTTCAAATTCAGATAATAATTCAAGTTAAATGCTGAATGGTTTCTTGAATATCGGCTCGCTGAAGCTCCCGCCGTCATCCCCCTGCTCGCGCTGCTCGCCCCTCGCCTCCCCTTACTCGTGCCCTGTCCCCCGCCTACCAGCGCATTTGCGCCCCCCCCCCTCTTCTCGCCATCGCCCCCCCCCCCCCTTCTCCTCCCTTTCTCTCCCTCTCTCGCGCTGAAGCGCCCCCCTCCCCCCCCCCCCTTCAGTTCGCCTTCGCTCCCCCCACTTCATTTCGCCTGCGCTCCCCCCCCCACTTCATTTCGCCTGCGCTCCCCCTCCCCCCCCCCTTCATTTCGCCTTCGCTCCCCCTCCCCCCCCTTCAGTTCGCCTTCGCTCCCCCCACTTCATTGCGCCTACGCTCCCCCCCCTTCAGTTCGCCTTCACGCCCCCTCCCCTCGTCAGCGCCCCGTCCCCCCCCCCCCTCCGCCAGCCCTCTCTCCCCCCCACCGCCTCTCCTTTCGCGTTGCTCCCGCCCCCCCCTTTTTCTTCGTCGCCTTATCCCCCCCCCCCGCTCTTCTTTTTTTTTTCTTTTTTTCTTTTTTCCTTAAAAAAAAAAAAATTTTAAATCCTCCCGCCTTCCCTCTCCGCCCTTCGCATGCAGCTCGGTTCTTGCAGGTATCGCATTCGCTCCGCCTTCGCCACAGCTTCAGACTCTGATGGAGGCTCCTCCCGCCCCACCTCAGAGGGACTCTTCTGCAGCCCCCTCGACCGCCCCTGAGGATATCCCCATCAGGCTTTCTCTTTCGCCAGAAGAGGAAGCGAGCCTCGCCGCAGAGGTGGAACGCCTCCAGGCACATTCCACCATCTGCCGTATAGTTGGCACTCGCCCCAGCAGAGGGGAGATCCGGGATCTTCTTCAGGCCCGCCTTCTTGCAGATGTGGGCAAGATCCTGGATGTACAGCTATTGGGCTGTGGACATTACCAGATCGAGTTCGAGGCCGCCCAGAGTGTTGCCAAGGTCCTTGCCATGAGTCCCCTTGACATCAGGGGTGCTCGGGCTTTCTTCAGACCTTGGCAGCATGGTTTTGACCCAGCAGCGGCGAAACAGGGAGAGCGCCTTTTTCATGTTACAGTTTGCTTCCCTGGACTCCGCCGGGAGTATCTTCCGCTCCTCCCCAGGCTCGGAGCATTGGTGGGCTCGTCGGTACTAGAGACTGGCCCCTCAGCTGCTTCAGTGGTGGCCAGAGCAGCTGGGCTACCTTCGGTCAGAGTGTTGGTGTCTGACATCTCCTCCCTTCCTAACGTCATTCAGCTACCTAGGATAGGGGGGGATGGATAGATCAGAGAGTGGAGTTCTCGGGGCTCCCGCATCAGTGCTTCATTTGCAGACAGGTCGGCCATCTGGCCAAGGCCTGCCCTCGCAGGAGACCCCGACCCTCACCACAGCAGGCTACTGATGGCCTGCCCACTGATTCGGCTCGGCAGGCTGCCTCTGGGACACCTGCTCAGGCCACAGAGGCCTCGGAGTGGCAGCCTGGACAGGGGCGCCGCCGAGGGAGACAGCCACAGCAGCACGTCCAGAGACCGCTGCAGCAGCAGCCACAGTCTCAGCCTCACTGGGTTCCCGTGAGGAACAGCTTTTCTCCCCTCCAGGAGGAGACCCCCTTGGCGACGACTGAGGACCAGGAGATGCCAGCACCCCCCCCCACCCCCGTCCCCCCCCACCGCCTCGCTTCCACCATTGCCTCCTCCCGCCTCCGCTCTGGTTTCGGCAGCGGCTCCCTCTCCACCCCCCTCGCCCCCCCCTCGCCTCCCCCTCCGCCCGCCTCACCTTCCCGGGAGGCCCTGGCAGTTCCCTGGCGTTCACCTGCAGTCCGGAGAGCGCTGAGCACTGACCTCGCTCGAGCATCACAGAGGAGACCTATGCCGATTAGGGCTTCACGGATTTCATCTATCCGCAGTCGGCTGAGTCGCCTTGGCATTAGACAACGCTCGGAGGCTTTTGATTATACCTTCACACGGCTTTTTGGAGCAGAGGACCCCCATGAGCCAGCACCCATCCGAGTTCATGTAGTGATACCTCTGGCCCGCGGGGAGGAGGCACTAGACTCAGCGGTGGCCTTCTCGTTGCCTCTATGTGGCCCTTGCGACCGGGAGTGGACTCTAGAGCTCGCTCTCAGCACTTTGAAGACTCAGGCAGTTGAGTTTTCTCATCACATGAGCGATCTGGAGGTGACAGATGTGATAGGCCGACTTTGGGAGTTGGCTCACTTTTTTTTGGATCCCGGGAGTGTGGATATCTCAGGGATTCGGCATTTGGTCGTTCGCATAGTGGCAGACTTAGCACGCGACCCTGGATATGTGTGTATACACGAGGTTGCTTTGTCAGAGCGGGAGGCAGTCGCCATGGGCCACAGCCACACTGGCGCCTGATCCGGGATTCTTGCAGCACACCGGGTGGGCAGATTCGCAGCCGCTCGGATGGGGACTACTCTCCATCCAAGCCGCTTGCGAAGGCCCGCCGTACGGCTGAGACAGCATCCACCTCAGCAGGGCATCCATGAGGATCATCTCATGGAATGTACAGGGCCTTGGCGGAGCACATTTTATACGCTATCGTGGTTGCTTGAGGCAGGAGCTTTAGAGATGCCTGGTTGGTGGTAGCATTGATATTTTGATGATGCAGGAGCACCACTTGGGTGAGAGCAGGATCCGGAGATATGGTTCGGTGATGCCTGGTAGATGGGACACTTTTTGGTCTGCAGGGTTTGGTCCTTTGGGTGGACAGGGAGGAGTATGCATGGTCATTGCAGATGTATGGCGGCAGGCCATTGTGGATCGAGGGATCATTGTGCCTGGTAGAGCACAGTATGTCATTCTGAGGATGCATGATGAGCTATTGGGCGTGCTCAACGTCTATGCGCCCAATCATGCTAGTGCCAGAGCAGAGTTCTGGACCCAAGTTACGGATGCATTGCCAGAGGCCGCACATTGGTGTGTCGGGGGAGACTTCAACATGCTTGAGGACCCGGCAGATAGGGTGGGAGGCAGTCATGTTACAGTGCACGGCACGGAGCTTGCAGCTTGGGACCGGTTGTGCATGTCACCGAGGATCACTGATGCGTGGCAGCATGGGGCTTTCTCCCGGTCTCAGGACAGTCTTAGTTTCTCCCGGTCGGATCGCCGGCAGGGAGGGACTAATCTATCATGGATTGATCGCTTTTATGTGGGCGACTGGTTAGGGGAGCGAGGGGGCTCCGTTGGCATTCTCGCTGGCACCTCATTTTCAGATCATGCGCCAGTTATCTTGACATTGGAGGAGAGGACACGGGAGCCCAGCTTGCAGTTGAGGATCCCAGAGAGGGTACTTACAGATCCCAGTCTCGCTGAGGACATTGAGAGGATCTGGCATGATAGTCAGTGCTCTGACCAGGATGCAGCGGGCCAGTGTGCCCAGGGACTCATCGATCTTAGCTCTTTTTTGCATGCTGCAGCTTTGACACGGTTGGGAGAGATTCGCGAGTGGGAGCATCGGCTGAGACGCAGCCTTGCTTCGCTACAGCGCCTTCAGGAGCAGCAGCCTGCATGTGAGTGGGTGGCGTCCCAGCTGAGCCAGGCACGCCAGGAGGTTCGAGAGATAGAGGAGCAGAGACATGAGTTTTACTATCGTCGTCAGGCCTCTCAGTGGACGCAGCTTGGCGATAGAGTGACTGGAGAGTTTTTTGAGATCACTGGGCCCCGTCATGCGCGAGCAGGAGTCCGCCAGCTTAGTAGACCGGATGGATCGGTAGCTACTGAGCTCGGGGAGATCAGAGCCATTGCCACTGCATTCTATAGAGACCTGCTTTCAGCGGAACCTGCCACTGAGGATCGAGATGTTTGCAGACAGACTGTGTGGGCCCATGTGCAGAGGAGGGTCACAGACCGTATGCGTACAGTTCTAGGTGCGCCTCTGTCAGAGATTGAGCTTGCCGAGGCCTTGAGGGTCCTGCCGCGACATAGTTGCCCAGGGGAGGACGGACTGACGCCGGCCTTTTTTATGCGCTATTGGGACCTTTTGGGGCCAGGTCTCCGCAGGGGCTTTCAGCATGTTTTGGACACTGGGGTGATGCCGCAGAGCTTTTCAGAGGGCTTGATCTATCTTATCCCCAAGGGGGAGGGAGTATCAGATGATATTAGGCATTGGAGGCCTATTACGATCCTCAATACTGTCTACAAGGTCTTAGCAAAGGCCTTGACTTTGAGGATCCAGCCGTTCCTGGGGGAGTTGATTCACGCTACTCAGACAGGATTTGTCAAGGAGCGCAGTATCCTTGACAACATCTTTACTTTCTGGGAGGCGACGGCCCGAGCTAGATTTCTTGGCGAGGACTTGGTCGTGATGCTTCTCGATTTTGAGAAGGCATACGATAGAGTTGATTGGGGTTTCTTAGAGGGCACTATGCTTCGCCTGGGCTTTGAGCCAGGATGGATCAGAGGGGTGGCGGCTCTGTATTCCACAGCTCGCAGCCAGGTGTTGATTGCAGGAGGACGGGGGCCGAGTTTTGAGCTGACCAGATCAGTCCGTGAGGGGTGTCTCCTCGCCCCTTTTCTTTTTCTCTTCTTTGCGGAGGCTATGAGCATGTATTTGACAGCAGAGGAGGACGGTTTGAGAGGACTTCAGCTCCCAGTCCGGGGGGAGGACCTGCTTGATGCTGAGTTTGCAGACGACACGGGCTTATTTTTGCATGGCCAAGAGGCCAATCTTCTTCGGGCAGAGCAGTCGCTCCAGGTTTTTAGTGCAGCTTCGGGAGCATTGATCAATTGGCGCAAGACAGTGGCCTTTTGGATCAGTAGTGCTCCCACTCCCGCATGGAGCCTGGACCCCGGTTTTAGATGGATTCCTCCAGGCACAGCAGTGCGGTATTTGGGATGCCAGATTGGCCTAGATTTGTCACCTGAGCAGCAGATTGCTCCGCTTCTTCTGAGCATTCGGAAGAAGCTTTTGTATTGGAGTACAACTCGACTATCCTTGGCTGGGAGGGTGGTGGTGGCAAATCAGGTGCTGTTAGCGACCATGTGGTACATTACGTCTTGCTGGATCTTCTCGAGCTCTTGCATCAGCCAGGTACAGAGGCTGATCAGGAACTTTCTGTGGTCTGGGCGGGACGGTCAGCCAGCTCGGGCAAAGGTTGCATGGGCAGTTATTACACTTCCGCTGGCTCAGGGAGGTTTGGGCATTATAGATCCAGTCGATCAGAGTAGAGCTTTATTGGGGAAGCTTATCGTTCGGGGGTTGCTTCCAGGCGCTGAGCCTTGGAAAGAGCTCCTCTTGCAGCGACTACAGGCTCGGGCGCCCCCCAGCAAGGGGCACTTGGGCACCAGAGATTCGCTGGATCTTTATAGAGATGAGGAGGACAGGCCTCAGTAGAGGATGGGAGGATAGATTTGCTTTGAGTATCCTCAGAGCTTGGGAGCTGCTGAGACCGGGGCTCTCTCAGCGACCTCCTTCTTGCGTTGAGGAGCGGGCCAGACAGCCGCTCATCTGGAGCCTAGCGGTTCGCACAGAGCAGGGTCATATGCTGGGTTCTCGGCCTCGGCTAGCCTGGGGGCCTTTAGCGGCAGGCCCAGCTCGTAGTTTTGGAGACTGGCAGGCCTTCTGCAGTCTACCAGAGGAGATCCAGGTGGAGAGGCTGAGTCACTTCAGAGGGGGGTTGATTATGAGGGATGATATTCAGGAGGCACTCACAGAGGAGTGGTTCACGCCTCTCGAGCCAGTGGCCCCACGGTGGATGGGAGCCTTTACACAGTTGGAGATCCTAATTGCTGTCAGAGATTGCACTGAGGATGGCAGTTGCCTTTACTATGAGATTCAAGATGAGGGCAGACTCCAGAGAGTGGAGGTGGAGTCGCCTTTGGTTGCAGAGTGCACCTTGCAGAGGATTCGGGTAGTGGCCGCCGCTTCTCGGAAGTGGCATATTGATCCCGACCCTGCTGATGTGCTCCCGGATTGGCGCATATGGGCATATGCAGCGCGCCCCTTGGCCCGGCTACAGTGGGACCCCGGGGAGTACGAGTGGCATGATCCTTATGCATCCCTTGAGGCCACAGAGATCACCTTTTTCCAGTATACTGTTCGGCTGGGGCGACATATTTTGACGGCGAGGAGGACGGTCTCTCCAGCGGCAGCGGGGCATTGGCGACTACAGGGACTCTCACAGGAGTTCCTGGAGGATTTTTGGGCTCGGCTCTGGGCTAGTCGACAGGCCCACAGGATCTCGACTTTTCAGTGGCTGGTCGCCCCCACAGGGGCTCAGCAGTTGGTACTTGGCTTGTTTACAGCGGTCTTCCGGCGGCCTGCGTCCGATGCGGCCACCCTATGGAGACACAGAGACATTGCCTTTGGGATTGCCCTCAGGCGCAGCAGATTTGGTTGCGGATGCTGCGTATTCTGGCCCCCCTCTCTCCAGAGGGTATGTTTACGTGGGGTGCCGCTGCTTGGTCGACTTTGTCAGGGCCTGCTATGGGCTATGAGATGGAGCAGGGCAGTCAGGCCATCAGATTTATTAGGGGCCAGCCTCGCCTGGTTCCGGCACCGGATTTCTCGTCCGCCAGCTGGACACAGGAGAGGGATTTACGATGGGAGCTCCTCAGCAGTCTCACCATCTGGTTCACCTGGAGGGCCCGGTGCTTTACGGCCTTTGAGGGGAGATTGGAGCCACCAGCAGAGACTGTACGGGGGATTTGGCAGGAGTTGATCCACACCCTGCGAGGACAGTACGACCGCATCCGGGGAGACTCGGATGAGGCGATCTTACGGCGCCAGGCCTTTCACACCACTTGGCGCTGTGGCCCTTTCTACACCTTACCCACGGGATCCCCCCGTTGGCACTACAGGCCACCTGTTTGGCTCTTTCCCCCCCCTATTGTATGATTTAGCCTCTCAGTTCTTTGTACTGATGCTTGTATTTTGCAGCACCTAGGGAGAGTCTCCCGGGCTGCCATGCTGTATTCACTGCTCTGTCTCTCTTATGAGCAGGCGAGATCTTTTGTAGCCCTACGAGCGTTTTTTATATAACTAATGAAAGGATCTTTTCTCGGAAAAAAAAAAAATTCAAGTTAAATGCTGTTATTTCAAGCTTTGTGTAGGTAAGTTCTTCTCCAGTTGCACACACTCTAGAAGATCAATGGGAAGAGGTTTCTCCCATGACTGCCCTGACCGCGCCCTCATTTATAGAGGAGCCAGTGAAGATCAAGAGGGTATGAGGAAAAAAAAACCAAGTCCAAAGTTGAATTAGAAGAACCAGGCCATGTTCCCTCCTCAGTGTACTCCTTGGCCTGCGTTAGTATGGGCGTGCCTGTTGGTGCATGGTCTTGGAAGACCAGTGAAAGGCACGTGTCCACCCAGTGAAGGTGGGAATGAGCCTGTGATTTGAGGCTACTCCGACCAACACCTCTTCATCGACTTGAACCAGTTTTATTTGGTTGTTTTCACTCCCTTGTGGAGAAATCTGGCCTGTCAGGCCCGTGACACTTGTACAAATATAAATACTCCAAGAAATACAAAAAGTATTGAGGGGGGGGGGGGAGGCGGCCCCAATTCTGGTGTCATTTGTATTTTTCAGTATTTCCAGTATTTGTGTTGTTGATGTTGTCTCCATTGATTAATATCTGTTAGATTGAGTGTTCTAAATATGTGTATATTGTCTTCCGATCTGTAGGCCTTCTGTAGGGAGCGGTCGCACTACGGGTGCTAGCTGGATGAGGTCTAGATTGGCTAAGAACTTATCATTAATAGCCTAGGGCTAATAATGGCTAAAAGCTTATAAATAAAGCACTGAAGTTTGTGTGTTTAAAGCTGTCAAATTCATGATTCATTGTGTTTTAGTCATCTATGTGAAATGTGTAGATTCACTTACAATCATGCCTTGATGATCAATATCATGAAGATACGAAAGCCAAAAAGGCACAAAGAAGTCAAAGGAAACAAAGATTTGAAAAAGGATATAAATGAGGAATATAAGAGCATTTAAGCTAAGAACACTTGTAGGCATGTCCACTATTGGTAATAAGTGAGTCTATACGGTGAAACTTAAAAGTGATGGAAGTATCCAGTACAAAGCTAGATTGGTAGCAAAAGGTTATACCCAAAAGGAAGGCAATTTCTAGAAGGAAACCTTTGCATCAGTCGCTAAGCTTAATACGATCTTACTCTTCAACACCCTATCTTGGGGTGGTGGGGCCCAAAAGTTCCCAAGATGATTCCAGATGAGCCCGAATGCTCTGGCTAGACTAATATTATGATATTTATAGCATTCTTAGCTGGTGGGTTTGGACATCAAAAGATCCTATGGACCTGGTCTGCATCTATCACACCGTGACCATGGAGGGCCACCTGGACAATGTGGTTCAAACATGTTGTTTATATAGTCACACTCATAGACCATCCACTCACCACTTATCTGCCTTAGTCCAGTGCACCCTGCCCTTTATCGACAGTGAACCCTAACTCCTATCAACATACAACCTGCTGTTTTGGCAGTTCGAGATAAACCATCAAAGCTCCTTTCATCAGAGCACACAGGTGTGAAGCTTCCAGCCCACATCAATAATATAGCTTTGTTCTTCATCTTTGTTATGGTGCATACTCAATTATGTTTTGTAATGTCAAAGATCCTACTTCTTGTGAGTGTTCTCTGCATACACCACACAGCATATCCTCTTACAAATCAACCACTTTTTTTCCCTATTCTTGCTTCATTCCAAACATCGACAATCTTGACAGCATTGCACCAACAGTAAGCAATCATCCAACTTTTCTGACCTTGCCAAAGTATTGTTTAACACATCAGGAGAAAAATACCTTTCCTTCTGATCGTTCCTTCCTAAGACCAGATATCTGATGAGCGTATGCACCAAACAGAAAGAAATTCTCCTTTCCCACATTTTCCCGGATTTCCACATTTGCACCATCAAGAGTTCCAATCAGCACACATCCATTCATCGCGAACTTCATATTGCTTGTTCCACTTGCCTCCATTCCAGCAGTGCTACAGACCAACATCGCAAGCTATTAGATTTATAGAGACCTGCACAACCTTCAGTTTCTAAGGAAAGAGAAAAAGCACTTGCACAACAACATGATAACCTAGCATCGAATTCCAACAAAGATGGAACCATACAGAAAGCTGCTCTGACAGCAATCACAGACTATCAACCAAATACATCATCTCCATTTCAATTCAAGTCTTTACTAACCAATGGCCAAAGTGAATATCCCTAGTTGCTAAAGAGGGCAGCTGAGAGAAGCTTCAGCACTTCACAGTTTCTTCAACTAATTTTTTATTTTTTATCCCGGAGAAGAGACTTCTATTAAGTATGAAAAAATATACAAAAGGGAGATTTCAAACCAAACCAGGTGGAGATCTCAACTAATCAGGTGTCTTGTGTTGCCAACAAGGTCCCATATGAGTGGAAATGAAGAATAGACCATGATCCCACTCTCTCATAAACTGGCCACACTTTCTCTCTGCGGCCCTCAAAAATCCCTGGATTCTGGCCCAGGTTGCCATAAGGGTATGGATAAAATCACTCCAAATCCTGCAAAGGCACTGTGTGTCCAAGACAATAGTGCCCTCTATGGCCTCAGTGCATCTAGCCTTCCAGATGTGCCAGGCTATAATACTAGCAATAATCTCCCATGCACTATCCAATCTCTGTGTCGACAGGGTGTATCCTGACTCTCGCAAATCCTAAAGGCAACCCCGCTGAGCAACTCCTTGCCTAATCAAAATGACGTGACTCCTGTCGTCCCCCTTATTCCTTTGGCTGCGGGCCCGACTGAGTCAACCAAATGATAGCACCAAAAGATATGTAGGCATCCTTACTAATCTTGCCAAATAGGTGTGCTATCACGGTCGAAATCCTCTGTGCTTCCTTGCGTTCCCATAGGCAGTGATAAACTATCTCTAAAGCTCCTGTACATCTCGGGCAAGTTGGCAACCGATCTCCATTGGTTGGTGGCTAGTCCACCACGTAGTGGAATCCAAAAGAATGAGGAGATTTGTGCCTTCTGTAAGAGTGCCACAACCTCTACCAGAAACTCCTTTGAATATCAGAGGTAATACCATAGGATTCCCAATGAGGTCTAAGGGTAGGGACTCTCTGAATCTGTCCCAAGACAAGCTGCTTGGCATTCCTCACAGTGTAGCTATAGAAAGGCAAACTTTTCATCGGATTGGTGGCATATGGTTACTGACCCAAAATTAGACAGAGTTGTGCCAATTAATGTTGGCAACTGCAACCAACAAAACATATCCAGGGCTGTCCGAAAAGCACAAAGACAAGCATGTGAAGCCTCCAGAAACATCATGGTGTCATCTGCTAACTCTGAATCCACAAGCTCATCCTCTGTGCATAAAGGCAATCTGAGACCCGTGACACCTGGGGTGGCCCAAAGAAATCTGTTATAGCCTTTGCCACAATGAGAAAAAGTAGGGGAGCAAGGGGACAACCCTGCCGCACCGAGCGAGAAATCTGAAAGTGCTCACCCCATACTCCACAGGCCAAAACTGTGCTATGGGCCACCCTATCAAGGCAAGAGACCCCTCTGATCCAATCCTGGGACAATCCCATATGTGCCATTGTGCCTTCCCAAAAACCCCAATCCACTCTGTTGTATGCTTTTTCAAAATCCAACAGAAGGATGGCAAGGGGTTGGTGGCTAGCTTTAGCCCACTCAACAGCTTCCCAAAATGAAAAAATGTTATAAAAAATACTCCTTCCTTCGAGAAAGCCATTCTGTGTGTCATGAATGATCCTTTGGAGGACTGGTTGCAGCCTCATGCTCAGAGCCTTAGCTAGGATTTTATATGCAGAACCTAATAACATAATTGGCCTCCATTGCCTAAGGTTCGTCTTATCCCACCTTTTGGGATAAGGTGGATAAGGCCCTCCATAAGATGGCATCATACCTGTACACCACATCTCCTGCAAGGCAAGAGTGATCTCATCCCCAATGTGATTCTAAAACTGAATAAAGAAAGATGGAGAGAGACCATCATCCCCAGGGCATTTTCCTTTTGGGAGAGCCAGCAAAGCCAGCCTCAACTCATCCTTCAAGAAAGGAGCATCCAGAGAGGAACACATATCATCTGTAATGAGTTTGGGCATGCACTCCCAAACTTTCTGCTGTGCAACATCTCTGTGCAGAGAGGGTGCTTCTGCAGACAACAAAATCCAATAAAAATCTGAGGCAATACTCCTCACCGTATCCAGTTCAGTCTGAATCACTCCCACCGAGTCCTGCAAACACATGACAGATTCCCTGCTTCTATGGGTAGGTCTATGTGAGGAGAAGAATTGTGTTGCATTTGCCACCCATCTGTACCCAGAATGCCTCAGTAGCGTGAAGCAAGAACTCAGAACGCCTATCCAAGACCACCTGCAGCTCAGCTCTGACTGTAGATAAAAGATCTGAAATCCAAGGAGAATGAGGATGCTTCTCATGTTCCCTCTGAAGCGCCGCAATCCTCTGTCTGATAGCTCTCTCCTTTTCCAAGATCTCATGTTTCTTGGCCAACGCAACAGACTGATAGTGCTGGCTGGTCCTTTCCAGAGCCATGGTAACCCTGTGGCAAGGGTCAGGATCATCCCATGACCTCCAAATCTCTCTGATCAGAACTGAGGTCTCTGCATCCATATTTCCACCACTTGATGGAGCTGGTCCTTCACAAGGCGCTTCCTACTACGGGCGGGAAGCCCCCCTAGACCCTACATGTTCCATGAGACAATCCTCATGGACAAGATGGAGTTTGACCTGTGACCGAAGTAAATGCTGGGCCAGGGTCGGAGCCCTCCTCTCATAATGCTGAAGGAGGGGGTAATCTTTGGGAGTTTGACCTGTGACCGAAGTAAATGCTGGGCCAGGGTCGGAGCCCTCCTCTCATAATGCTGAAGGAGGGGGTAATCTTTGGGACAAAGTCCACTGTCATTCCTGTCCGGGACTCTGCACAGTGTCTGCATAAGTGTGAGATACGTGATTGCCATGCAAGGCACCGTGACCTGATACATCTTGTTGTGCATTCTATTGTTTATCTGCATAATCTTTCAAGCCCTGTACATCCTGCAAACTGTCCTGCCCAAGCAGGGAGAACTCAACAAAGTCATCCTGGCCTGAGGCACCATCCTTCTGCACGGATGATCCAGAAGACTCACCACTATGATCCAAAGCATCACCATCCTGTTGTGCATGACCTGAGGGAGGGGTCCAATGTCCCCACGCCGAGGATGGGCACGTGACACGACCCGCCACACCTGACGAACCACTGGACAGGCTGGGGCCATAGGCTATGTCGAGGGAGAGGCGTGCTTGCACTGCCTCTTACGGCCCCTAGCTCTAGGGCAATCCTGGGCAAAGTCCCCTGCTGGTGACAAACCCGGCACTGGTCATGTTTACCGGCAACCTCCATACGTTGCTTCACGAGACCATTAGGTCCCAGAAGCAACACAAAATCAAGGTCGGAGGGAAACGCTATGAGGACCCCAGTCACGAGCCTGGAGACGGGAGGGATGAGACCCAAACACTTTGGCCATGAGGGTCATCTTTGTGTCTTTTTAATTTTGGCAAAAAGGGTCACAAGCTCAGCTTCTGAGAAAATAATGGTTCACCCGGCCGGGGGTTGATTAGCCATGAGGCTGATCAGAAAAAAGGCCGACTTGAACTGCCGTGCTTGAGCTCTTCTTGCATTCCTTGCCTGCCGCAATCTGGAATATTGCAGCCCACGTGTTGTCTATTCCAGGCCAAGGGTTGTGCTTTCTCTCTCTCTGCACGCCACCCTGTTGTCTGCCTTATTGGCAATGAGCAAGCCTACAGCAGCAGGTCGTTTTAGGGTTTTCCATGCTGCAAGCTGCACATTTTAGAGTTTCACCTCCTGTAGGCTGTTGGTTTTAGGGTTTCGCTGCTGGCAGAGGGTTTCCTGCTGCCTCTCTATCTCTCTCTCTCTGCATGCAGCCACTCTCCCTCTCCCTCCACGCTGTATTTTTTTTCTCTCTTCACGTTGCTCCCATCGCTCTCTCTCCATGCTGCTCCCCTCTCCTGTCAATCAGCTCTGCATTTGCAAAGTCGTACCCAGGGACTGATGTATTCAGGAGGACATTCACAGTCATAGTTCCAGACGAAATTATTTTCAATGGAGGATGGAGTGCAACAGCCTTCCTCTACATGCCGTGATGCTCGTTAGTGGCAGAATAAGAGCAGCTGATAAGGGGGACAAGTTCAAGGCGATTTTACAAGAAAGGGGTTGCAACATGGCCGGTTGAGAGATTAGATGTGGCCATAGCGATAGCATTCTCAAAGACAATGCTCAGAGTTGCTACTGGAATGCGTGCAGGCGATGACATTCTTGCAGAGAGTCCCCGAGAGATGGAGAGAGAGCGTGCTACGCGCACGACAGAGAGAGATCACTCTTGCCTTGCAGGAGATGCCTCTAATGCCATCTCCCTCACCTAAAAGGTGGCTTTGTCACCATCAGTCATTGGATTGCTAGTACTCTTTTTGGTGGCAGTACTAAGGTTGTTATTCCTCTGCTTAATGTGCTTATTGCCAGATGTCTGCCTTTAACTCTGTTGCAGCTTCTTCTTTGGTGTTTTCCTGTATTTTATTTTGTAGATATATTTTCCCTTGAACAACCAATTCTCATTCTACCAAATGATGATCTCATCTTGTGTTTGAGATTTTCACTTTTGAACATCCTCCCCTTACTGCGCCAACTGATATTGTGATTTCTCATTTTCAACTAAAATTTTCAAAATGAGAAATCACAATATCAGTTGGCACAGTAAGGGGAGGACCTTCAAAAGTGAAAATCTCAAACACAAGATGAGATCATCATTTGGTAGAATGAGCATTGGTTGTTCAAGGGAAAATATATCTACAAAATAAAATACAGGAAAACACCAATGAAGAAGCTGCAACAGAGTTAAAGGCAGACATCTGGCAATAAGCACATTAAGCAGAGGAATAACAACCTTAGTACTGCCACCAAAAAAAGTGCTAGCAATCCAACGACTGACGGTGACAAAGCCACCATATTGATGATATAGACATAAAGAAGCTTAGTAGGAGCAATAAAAAGTGTAAAAGCATGGCAGATTCGAGCTTGTCGGTGAGTTTTATGCACTGAAATTCTCACTTGGATCCCAGGCACTCTCAATGTTCTGGTAAGAAATTTATCAGACTTCCCTCACACGGTGCACAGCCTGGAAAGCACTTAAAAATGAGTGAAGGGATTATAGAAATGGTTCAGCTGTTCTATCAGAAGTTCCTCTGATGACTTCCAGCAGAGAACTGCTTAAAGGGCACACACCAGATTGGTAGCTGTCACTAGGTTATCGTCCTTGAGGTAGCCAACTGACTTTCTGCACTTTAGAGTCCAGAGATCTCACGTGGTAAAATTCAAGTCCAAATAAACCTTTTTATTCAGTGCCCTATCAAAGCATTGAAAATTGCAAAACTTAAAAACTGTAAAGCACACATTTGTTGACATTTAGCTTGTACCAGTCTATGGGCCATCAAAACTAACCTCATCTTCTACTTTTTCCTGAAGGATGCACTAATTGTATTAAAGAGTTGGGAAAATAACAAGGCACCTGATATGCTGGGACAGCTCACTAGCTGGGATCAAAACTTCTGCAACGCTTACATTATAGTTTGGTACAAAAATTACCTGCAATTAGAGCACTCAGAAGAATACAAAAGAAGAGAATCCAAAAGTATATACTGCATGCTGCAAGGGCATCTATATTTTTGAGGAAGAAGGGGATACCCTTTTGAAAACTTGGCATGAAAGTTATTTCAATAATTGGTGCACACAACACTCACATGATTATCCAGCTCATTTTTTCGAGTTTCATCCCACACAAGAAGCCTTTTAATGATAAAGAATAGATCTTTATCCATGCAAGACTCAAAACCTTGCTGGCAGTTTTCATCATAGAAACAACACAACATAAAGGTCCACATTTTAGCCATAAAACACCGTACCTTTAATAAGTCTCCAATTTCAGGGTCATTATTTACTGTGGCACCAACATCTGTAATCAGCTTCACTATTCTCTTGGCTTGCACATATGTTGCAAAAGCTTTCCCTCCAAATATGCACACTCGAGGAACATACTTTGCTTCGCGCTCTTCCCGAGTCATCTCCTTCATCTTTTTGTAGCGATAAATTATACCCAATATGTTCAAAAACTGTCTCTTGTACTCATGGATTCGTTTCACCTTCAAAAAATAGCATCACAACATTAGAAACACAATAGTCAAATCCCTTCCTGAAGGCCATAATACAGGTTGGAATTTCAAAGATGCTCACTTGTATGTCAAAAAGGGCATCAGGACTAATGATATATCCAGACTTCTCCTTAATGTAAGATGCAAGTTTCAGCTTGTTTGCTTTCTTTGCCAGCCTCCATTCTTTGTGCAGCTCTTCATTATCAGCAAACTGTAATTTCCAGATGACATTTCAGATTAAACAGCTTGGTTTAAAACTATAAGCCAACAAGCATTCCAAACTAAGGGTTTACAATTGTATGTTTGAAATCTAAGATACAGGTCATATGTGAGAAATCCTTAGGAGAGTCTGCATGTGAAAGGACTCTTCCTTAATGTGTAATGCCTAATAAAATGATGAGTGATGTGGCGAGTATGTTTAAGCAGCTGATGTTGGTTCTCAACTGGCGAATCTCGAGTCTGTCACCTCCCTCTTTCGGTATGAGGAAAATGAGACCCTCTGCCATAACTTGGGTAGAGAATCAGACTGCATAACCTCATTGAAAGCTGCCTAGACACCAACCTTCATGAGGAACTAACGCTGCATGAAGAGAAAGAAAGTTATATTAAAGATCTGCTAAAGACCAAATGGGTCTATGAGACCACAGTGATACGATGCTATCCATGGTATGTCATCATGGAAAAGAAAAACAAAACAAGTACAAATAATATAGCTCTTTGAAAGTAGAGGCTGATACAATGATCATCATGGGGAAGTACATGGGGTATAAGCAATAGTACAAGAGACTCTCATTAGGAGTACATCACAATATGAAGCATGTGGGGCACATCATCCTCGAGTAGAGGGTACACGTCTCTCAAGTATGTCAAGCATGGGTTACTTAGTATGGTCGAGAGGTCCCCTTCTCTCACGGTACGTGGGAAGGTGGTGTGATGGCGGTGGAGCATGTCCTTGATTTGGAGCTGATGGGAGGATCGTGGTTGGTCTCCCGTGGGCTGGGGATGCCGGGTACGTCGAAGCATGAAAGCCGGTTCTGAAGTGCTCCTTGGGGACGGGGTGGAGCTGAGGTATCCAATGGTGGACCTGCAGGGTCCACTATGCCGATATCCTCTCCTTGGGGCCGGGAAGAAACTGGTGATGGTTGGCTGGCGAGGAAGGAGGGGTGGTGGCTATGGCCGACACTCTTAGGAGTGTATCTCTGTGTCTGCAAAGCTCCAGTAGAAAGAGTCCCACGCAACATTGGTCCAGGAAGTCCATGATCATGGATAGTGGGCCGAAACCCTCATGGAAGAGCCAGTGGTAACTCACACGGATCTCATAGTACACTGGGCAGTGACACGTGTAGTGCTCCTCTCTCTCGACCCCTGTGTTGCATAAAATGTAGATCCTCTCCTCCCAAGGTCTAAGATGCACATGCTATGTCTCTTATTGCTTTGGCGGTCAAGTGGTCGATAATATCTCATATTTGGCCATGCAGGACGTTAAAACATGCATGGGACACTTTGGAAGCCATGTATCAGGCCAGAAATGAAGCCAAGGTTGCATACCTCAAAAGGGAACTTGACGGGTTACACACAAATGATGGGGACTGGATGTCGGATAACTTGATGAAAATCCACGATCTTTGAGAGCAGTTGTTGAATATTGATAAAGTGATTCCTGACAACCCATGAGCATTGAGGGGAAACCCTAACCCACTCACATTCCAGGAATTGGTAGGAAGAGCAGACTAGGAAAAATATGTACGTTCATAGGCATGGCTAAAGCCAAGCTTTTGTGGCAAATAGCAAGGGCAAAGGCAAATCTGGTGGCTATCACCCTACGGCCGATTCCGGACAGCCATCAAACAAAGACAAGGAAGATGCAGGCAAGCAGAAGAAAAAGGGCAAGTGTCACTATTGCAAGAAGCTACGGCACTACATTGATGAATGTAGAAAAAGGATTGCCAAGGGAAAGAAGAAAGAGTCTGCTATGTCTTATTGTAAACTCCTCGGCTTTTGATGCAAGTAAGGATTATGCATCTGCAAACTTTGCAAGAGGATTGGGCCTTTTTTGTTTGTAGCTATGAAGCCTCCAAGGACTATCAACATACCATACAGCCTGTGATGTCTCATTAACATTGAGAGACACGTAGTGCCTCTAGGCATATCACCTCGGGGAGAGATTTGTTTATCAGACTATGCCCAAAAGAGTCATGTGTGCTAACAACTCTTCTTATCTTGTGAAGAGAGTTGGTGAGATTGTGTTCATAGCAACGGATAGGTCGGATCTATGCCTTCCCGATGTGTTGTATGTTCTAGGGATAAAGAAAAATCTCTTATATATTTCCTCTTTTGCTAGAAGAGGACTTTCTGTTGATTTTGAGGATGACAAATGCACAGTTAGAGACCATGCGAAGGCCCATGTGTCACTTTTGGGACTTTGTACCATGGGCTGTATAAGCTTTTTTTTTTTCTCGGGAAATAGATCCTTCTATTAGTTATATGAAAAACAAGACAACAGGCTTAAGTACATGCTCAGAACCCTCAAGAGAGAACCTTGGTGAGGGTAGTCCCCTCCATGGGTGGCCACTCTCAGAGGGAACTACTGCATACAGGGGACCGCGGGGGGGGGGGGGGGGGGGGGGGGTGTCCCTCCATGGCTGGCCACTCTTAGAGGGAACCACCACTCTTAGAGGGAACTCAGGGGGTGGGGGGCGCCCGCAAGGGGGGGGTGGGGGGAGTACACTACATACTTTTCTCACCAGAACAGCCTTGGGCACTCATGGTGGTGGCAATATGTAGAAAGTTTCAAACATGCTCATTTGGCAAATGGTAGCTACAACATTGGGATATACTCTTTGGGTATGTGAGAACGGCAAGATTGGATACTACAAAGATAGGATACATTTGTTTCAATAAAGTTTCCTTTCTCACAAATCACAGCACCAAGAGTCTACAAATTGATCATTCCGTGGCCTTGGTTCTCGAAGCATGCAAACATGTTATGGCATATGAATTAGTTGGCAAAATGGTGGAAACAAACTTTGCAAAAAGTATGGAAAAGCAAGCTGCCACTAGAACATAGAGTGCTCTTCTGGAAATGTATTTCAGGAGTACGCCCTATTGCTTAAACTTTGGCAAAAAGAAAGATTACTACTGCTCAATGCCCAAGGTGTTCATGCTCTAATGAGACCATCCAGCACTTGCTATGGCGCTGTATTGACACCCAGGATTTCTTGCATAGACTATCTATGCGTTTGACTACAAGATTTCCTGGTACCACATTTCTCCAGGAACTTATGGTTCTTTGGCAAATATGAGAGGAGGCTAGCAAGAATGGCTTCATTTTTTGAATGGACAAGATTTTGGGCTCTCTAGTCACTTTGGACTGCACACAATCGACTTGCTTTCTAGTCTCACCACCAATTGACAAGTATTACTAATTCTATCAATCATTGCGCCAATCCTTATATGATTGTCATCAGCTCCAATAGCTAGATGAGATATATATACCTAGATGAAACCAGGAACATGCCCAAATTCACCTTTTAGGAGCGTGCATGTTACATACTCATGGTAGTCAACCCACAAGACTATATAACTATCAACTCCATTATGCATAGTATGGACTAGATACTACGACATCCCCACTAATGTCATCAGTGCCCAATAGTGGGTGTAGAGCTCTGTATCAAGATATGCTCTCACACATGCACTCCACACACACATATCTAGATTTGTTTTTCCAATGTTTTAAGTTATGCGAATTAATCAGAAACACTCTCATGATGGTGCTTCTCTATATAAAGTAAAGTAATAGAACAGTGGTGTTACCCAAAAAAAAAAAAGTATGTCTTTTGGGAGGTGATCTTTTTAATTTTCATGTGTTTTTGATGTCCAGTTTATTCCTAAATCATATGTATCAGTTTTGGTCTTAAAGACATCATATGATATATATATATATATATATCTCTCTCTCTCAGCTTCACATATAGAGGGGATCCTGTGGAGTTTGTCTCATCCTATGTCTACCTTGGTGTCACTTTCAGTGGCCCACGCTTTACCATGCTTCCCGCAACACATGCCAGAGTGACGCAAGGATATGTAGCCTTGAGCTTACTTGAGCGGCAATGCTTCAAGGCACATTTCCAGCAGCCCAGGATGAAGGGTTGGCTTTTTGACACCCTCGCCACACCAGCCTTGATGTATGGAGTAGCTTTCTAGGGGGTTGATTTATCCGATGAGGATTGGCAGCGAGTTGAGAGGCCCCAGGTCATGATGTTCTCCCGTATGATCCGCAGCAAACCATCAGTCCAACACCAGATTATCCAGGCAGGGTTTGCTGTAGCGCCGATGGTAGTGGAGACACTCTTCCAGACAATCATATACCTCCATCGCATCAGTCACATGGATCTATCAACTCCATTATGCATAGTATGGACTAGATACTACGACATCCCCACTAATGTCATCAGTGCCCAATAGTGGGTGTAGAGCTCTGTATCAAGATATGCTCTCACACATGCACTCCACACACACATATCTAGATTTGTTTTTCCAATGTTTTAAGTTATGCGAATTAATCAGAAACACTCTCATGATGGTGCTTCTCTATATAAAGTAAAGTAATAGAACAGTGGTGTTACCCAAAAAAAAAAAAGTATGTCTTTTGGGAGGTGATCTTTTTAATTTTCATGTGTTTTTGATGTCCAGTTTATTCCTAAATCATATGTATCAGTTTTGGTCTTAAAGACATCATATGATATATATATATATATATATCTCTCTCTCTCAGCTTCACATATAGAGGGGATCCTGTGGAGTTTGTCTCATCCTATGTCTACCTTGGTGTCACTTTCAGTGGCCCACGCTTTACCATGCTTCACGCAACACATGCCAGAGTGACGCAAGGATATGTAGCCTTGAGCTTACTTGAGCGGCAATGCTTCAAGGCACATTTCCAGCAGCCCAGGATGAAGGGTTGGCTTTTTGACACCCTCGCCACACCAGCCTTGATGTATGGAGTAGCTTTCTAGGGGGTTGATTTATCCGATGAGGATTGGCAGCGAGTTGAGAGGCCCCAGGTCATGATGTTCTCCCGTATGATCCGCAGCAAACCATCAGTCCAACACCAGATTATCCAGGCAGGGTTTGCTGTAGCGCCGATGGTAGTGGAGACACTCTTCCAGACAATCATATACCTCCATCGCATCAGTCACATGGATCTATCAACTCCATTATGCATAGTATGGACTAGATACTACGACATCCCCACTAATGTCATCAGTGCCCAATAGTGGGTGTAGAGCTCTGTATCAAGATATGCTCTCACACATGCACTCCACACACACATATCTAGATTTGTTTTTCCAATGTTTTAAGTTATGCGAATTAATCAGAAACACTCTCATGATGGTGCTTCTCTATATAAAGTAAAGTAATAGAACAGTGGTGTTACCCAAAAAAAAAAAAGTATGTCTTTTGGGAGGTGATCTTTTTAATTTTCATGTGTTTTTGATGTCCAGTTTATTCCTAAATCATATGTATCAGTTTTGGTCTTAAAGACATCATATGATATATATATATATATATATCTCTCTCTCTCAGCTTCACATATAGAGGGGATCCTGTGGAGTTTGTCTCATCCTATGTCTACCTTGGTGTCACTTTCAGTGGCCCACGCTTTACCATGCTTCACGCAACACATGCCAGAGTGACGCAAGGATATGTAGCCTTGAGCTTACTTGAGCGGCAATGCTTCAAGGCACATTTCCAGCAGCCCAGGATGAAGGGTTGGCTTTTTGACACCCTCGCCACACCAGCCTTGATGTATGGAGTAGCTTTCTAGGGGGTTGATTTATCCGATGAGGATTGGCAGCGAGTTGAGAGGCCCCAGGTCATGATGTTCTCCCGTATGATCCGCAGCAAACCATCAGTCCAACACCAGATTATCCAGGCAGGGTTTGCTGTAGCGCCGATGGTAGTGGAGACACTCTTCCAGACAATCATATACCTCCATCGCATCAGTCACATGGATCCCCACAGGTACCCGAGGCTTGCCCTGGAGTCCTCTAGACAGCTAGCACTTGAGGGGCATTCTGGAGTTTGGTATGCACTAGTTTCCACTTGGTTCTCAGTATATGGGCTCTGCATGGACCGCCTACCCCCCCTTCAGTACAGTTTGGACTCCCCTTTTTTCCAGCTATCTGGGTTATCCGGTCAGATCTTCTTAGCCTCTACACACATTGCACATGAATCACACCCCCGGCGCTCCCCACGAAGATGCACTTTTACAGAGACCACTTCCTCACACTCACTGAGGATCGATTCATCCAGCAGCCGTGCTACTTGAGTGTTCACATGTCCCATGCCATGCGGATTGCGATTGGCCAGATACGGGTTTCTTCCCACCACCTTAGAGTGGAGACAGGTAGAGCTGAGCATATCTTCAGAGCGGGAAGCTCGTACGGACACCCAGAGAGGAGAGGATCTGCCGACTATGCCACACATGAAAAGATGCAGGGGGGAAGAGAGCTTGAGCTCTTGCAAGCACACACACACACTCACAAAACCCTAATAGAGAACACACAAGGTGAGAGGCCGAAAATCTTCTTCTTCTCTACTCAACACTCAACACACCATATACAAGATAAGAGTACACATAATATGAAAGGTACTCAACCAATACATACACGGGTTCTCTATAGTGTGAACCCGACTAAATGAGCTGGCGCTATAACTATGCCAGTCTCTAGAATGGCTGTCACACAGCCTGTCATCCCACTGGCCACATATCACTCCAAGATCTCACCAACCATGCCAGTGGTGTAAGTGTGGGGCCTATCCCCCAGGCGGGTCATCAGTGGCCACCGCCTCACTAGACGAGCTCGATATCTCAACACTCCCCCTCGAGCTCAACTCCATCTCATGTACACCAAGCGAAGCCCTGAATCTGCGGAGCTTCTCTGTACCCAATGCTTTGGTGAAGATGTCAGCTACTTGATCCTCCGTGCTGACATAAACAAGGTCAAGGTCTCCTGCCAAGACCTTCTCTCTGACGAAGTGGTAGTGGACCTCTATGTGCTTCGTACGAGCATGAAAGACTGGGTTCCTGGCCAACTGTATACTGCTAATGTTGTCACAGAAAATGACAACTTGTCTATCCACGGATAGACCCAAATCTGTAAGTAGCTTTCTCAACCAAGCTACCTCACATGCTGCCATAGCAGCTCCTCTGTACTCGGCCTCTGTAGCAACCGTAGGCTGCTTCTTGCCGCTCCAAGTCACAGCAGCACTCCCCAAAGAAAACATGAATCCACTGGTAGATCTTCTATCTGAGATACTATCAGCCCAATCAGCATCTGTGTACCCATGTACACATATCTCTGTCCCAGTCTCATAGAATAGTCCACAATGCAAAGTAGACTTCACATACCTCAGTATGCGTCTCACTGCATCCAAATGCGGTTTCCGTGGAACCTGCATAAACTGACTCACCAACCCAACAGCATAGCTCAAATCTGGTCTGGTGATCGTCATGTAGATCAAACTTCCTACTATGCTCCTGTACATAGTAGGATCCTCCAAGATCTCTCCTGAATCTGCACTCAACTTGCCATTCTGATCCAATGGCACAGAAATAAGCTTACAGCCTGTCATACCATACTTGGACAACATGTCCAAGCCATATTGTCTCTGCAGTAATCCAATACCATGTGGTGACCTAATCACCTCAATGCCCAAGAAATATCTGAGCTCCCCCAGATCCTTCATCTCGAACTTCTGTCTAAGCAGGATCTTTACATCAAAGATCTCTACATCATGGTCCCCCGTAATGATCAAGTCATCTACATAGATGACAACAAGCACAACTCCTCTATCACCATGTCTCACATACAATGAGAAATCTGCATTGGCTACATGAAAGCCAATAGTGACAAGATATTCAGAAATCTTGTCAGACCATGCTCTTGGTGCTTGCTTTAAGCCATACAAGGCTTTCTTCAACTTGCAAACATGTTCGGGGTGACCCTCAACCTCATAACCAGGTGGCTGCAACATATACACCTCTTCTTGCAAATCCCCATGCAAGAATGCATTCTTTACATCCATCTGATGTAAAGACCATTGCTTTGACGCAGCCACTGCTATCACAACTCTCACCGTTGCCATCTTGGCAACTGGGCTGAAAGTTTTCTCATAATCAATCCCGTATGTCTGCGCATATCCTTTGGCTATCAATCTAGCCTTGTACCTGTTTATGCTTCCATCACTGTTATGTTTAACTTTGTACACCCACTTGCATCCAATGGCTTTCTTGCCTTCAGGCAATTGCACTAAATCCCAGGTTTCATTTCCATATAGTGCATCCATCTCCTCATCCATAGCTTTCTCCCAATACACATTTCCAACAGCCTCATCAATGCATGTGGGCTCAACAACCTGCACAACCTTTGCCATATATGCATAGTGATGTGCCACATAACCATCATATGTAAATCTCTGCACAGGGTTCTTCACTCTCCCTGATCTTCGCAGCTTTTCATTCATGGCTTCCATAGCCTTCTTTACACCAGGTGTTCTCATATAGCTGGGATCCCAAGCTCCTCATCAAGGCTCATATCTGAGCCACTAGATTCTCCATCAACATGAGAATGCCCTGCAGAAATGTCAGGCATACCAAGGGGCTCAACCACTTTCTCTTTTCCTTTACGTGATGTAGTAATCACATTTGCAGGACTGGTATTATGACGCAGCCTGCCACTCCATGGTCTATCAACAGACCCACTAGATGAGGACTCTCCTGGTCCACTCAAAGACTGTGATTGCTGACCTGCATTCTGTGCAACCACACTTCCACTCACATCAGCCCCAACAGCTTCTTTTTCAGCAGCATACCAGCTGCTCATCTCATCAAAGACAACATCCCTGCTTACCCTCAACTCACGTGTAGCAGGGTTATAACACCTGTATCCCTTTTGCTCAAGGGAGTATCCAATAAACACACATTTTTCAGCTTTTGGATCCAGCTTAGTTCTCAGCTCATCTGGCACATGCACATATGCAATGCATCCAAAGACTTTCAGATGAGACAAATCTGGTTTTCTGCCAGTAAACCTCTCCTCTGGAGTTACATCATGTATGGCTGCAGTTGGAGTTCTGTTCATGATGTATACTGCTGTAGAAACAGCCTCAGCCCAATAGCTATGCGGCATATTTTTCTCTTCCATCAATGCTCGTGCAATCTCAGCAAATGTGCCTGTTTTTCCGCTCAGCAACTCCATTTTGCTGCGGAGTGTATCTGCATGTGAACTGTCTCCGAATACCATTCTTCTTCAAAAATTGAGAGAACTCATTGGAGAAGTACTCTCCCCCTCCATCTGACCTTAGGCACTTTACATATTTCCCTGTTTGCTTTTCAACTAAAACTCTGAAATTCTGAAAGTGAGTGAACACCTCACTCTTCTCCTTCATGAAATATACCCACACTTTCCTTGTGTGGTCATCAATGAAAGTCACATAATACCTGCAGCCTCCCATAGATATGGTCTTCGTAGGACCCTATACATCTGAATGCACAACATCTAGTGCATTTCTGCTCACATATCTATTACGTGGAAACACATGCTTTGTTTGCTTCCCAAATTGGCATGCTTCACATATTTTCTGCATACCTTCCACTTTAAATTTTGGCAGCCCTGTCACAATTCCTTTTGTCTGCATAGACTTCAATCTCTGCACATTTACATGTCCAATCCTTTTATGCCAAATGTCTGTGTCTGCAACAATTCCTGAACCATTTGCAAACATCGCAGCACTCATTTCAAGCATGTCTACATTTAATGTAAACATTCTGCCCACTCTGTTGCCTTTTGCAACCAACCTGCACTTGTCTTTGAAATCTTCAACATAACACCCATCAGGGTTAAACCGAACCTGCAAGCCCTGCTCAATCATCTGGCCAACTGAAACCAGATTCTTTGTTATGTTCGGTACATGAAGTACATCTGCAAGGTACTTCACTTTGCCATCCTGCATAGACAATGGCACATCTCCAATGTGGGCAATTGGATGAGCAGTGTCATCCCCTGTTTCCACAAAACCTGGTCTTTCCGGGTTTTTCATCTCCTTGAACCACTCCCCATGACTCGTCATGTGGTTCGAAGCGCCTGAATCCACATACCATACATTATCTTTTTGTGCTGCATCAACATTTTCAGACATGGCATTCACGACATGCTGCATAACAAACAACCTTTCATTATCCTCATTATTTCTGCTTGAGGATGCATAGTTGTTTTGCTGCACTTTCCCATTTTGCATGTCAGCCTGCTTCTTATAACATTCTGCCTGCACATGTCCAGGCTTACCACAATAATAGCATTCACGTGCATCATTGTATTGCCTTTGCCAATTTCCACGGCCTCTTTGACTCCCCCTGCCTCTGAATTTGCCTCTTCCACCTGCGTGTTGTTGTTGTTGTTGATTCTGGGACTGTTGTTGTTGTTACTGCTGCTGGCCATAATTCTGATTACCTATTCGGCCACCTCCTTGACCGCGTCCACGGCCTCCTCTACCTCGTCCTCTTCCTGAACTCGTGTAGAAGGCCTGTTGCTCTGAACTGTTTTTGCTTTGTGAAGACTGTTGGTCTTCACCCAAGCTCTTTTCTTCGATAATCAGCATAGACACCAAATCTGTAAAGTTGGGAATGTTTTCCCGAGTCTGAATAGACGTCTTGAACGCCTTGTATTGTGGCCCGAGACCACGTAGACAGACTTCCACCTTGTCATCATCATCTACTGACACACCAATAGATGCAAGGGATTCCACAATACCCTTTATCTTCAGCGCATAGTCATTCACAGACATGCTCTTTTTCTCCACAGTATGAAGTTCATTCTTCAACTGTATCTTACGTGCCTTGGTATTTGTTTCATAAAGCTTTACCAAGGTGTCCCACGCCTCCTTGGGGGACTTGGCATCCTGAATGTGCCCAATCATGGTGTCCTGTATACTAATGGATAGCCAATACATAACCTTCCTGGCTCCTTGGTTCCAGTCTTTAAACTCTTTCACATCTGCAGCAGTCGGATTTATATCCGGTATCTCCGGTGCCTCTTCATGCTCACCTTCTATGTAGTCCCAATAGCCTTTTCCCATCAGGAAATTCGTTAACCTGAACCTCCAAGCATAGAAGTTATTCTTATCCAGCTTCTCAGCCACAATCTGTGTTATGCCATCATTAGACATCTTGCCAAACACACAATTTTACCAGAAACTGCACTCTGGTTTTTTCTGCACAAATGCTGTATTTTCTGCACAGCGGTACTGTAGTACTCTCAAATGTCACAACCAGTGACTTCAATGTGCATACATACACCCAATGGCAACTGTAGACCTCTTTGCAGCACCCACAGTGTCTGCACAGTCAATCTGTCTTCCTGCAGTTCTTAAAACAGAGTTCTGCAGAGAATCGATGACTTACCCGCAATGCTCGAAATCGCTTGCTTTCTGAAAAACGGAGGTCCAGACGTGCCCGAAACGCGTTTTCGGCCCGAAAATTTCAGTCCGATATGACTATATAGTTGCCCTATAGCTTTACTCTCGCGAAGAAAGCTCCTCAAGAGACCGTTTGCCGGTGCCTCCCGTAGAGCTCCCGACAAGGGTGTAGTCACCAACACAATAGGGAAGAGTAGCTGAAGCTCTTACCCTCGTACCGCTTCCTGTGGTTCTCTTGCTTGCAGCTCAGCCCTTAGCACGAACCAGGCTCTGATACCATGAAAAGATGCAGGGGGGAAGAGAGCTTGAGCTCTTGCAAGCACACACACACACTCACAAAACCCTAATAGAGAACACACAAGGTGAGAGGCTGAAAATCTTCTTCTTCTCTACTCAACACTCAACACACCATATACAAGATAAGAGTACACATAATATGAAAGGTACTCAACCAATACATACACGGGTTCTCTATAGTATGAACCCGACTAAATGAGCTGGCGCTATAACTATGCCAGTCTCTAGAATGGCTGTCACACAGCCTGTCATCCCACTGGCCACATATCACCCAAGATCTCACCAACCATGCTAGTGGTGTAAGTGTGGGGCCTATCCCCCAGGCGGGTCATCAGTGGCCACCGCCTCACTAGACGAGCTCGATATCTCAACAACACAAAGGTTGAGACGGAGGAGCATTACATATGTCGCTGCCCAGTATACTATGAGATCCGCGGGAGGTTTCACTGTCTATTTCCTGAGGGATTCGGTCCACTCTCCAGGATCATTGACTTCCAGGACCAACATTGCCTGGGCCTCTTCCTGCTTGAGCTCCGCAGACACAAGGACACCTTCTTGAAAAACAGGCCCCTAGCCACCCCGCCCCCTCCCTCGACAGGCAACCATCACCAGTTTCTTCCGGACCCAGGAGGTGGAGGACACCGACATAGTGGATCTTGTGGACCCTCCACGAGCTGCTCCGGACCTACCTCGCCTGAGAGGAGTTGCCTCGGACCGAGCCTCTGCACTCCAACGTGCCCGACGCCCTCGACCCCCCCCCCCCGTCGGCCACGATCACCTCATCAGCTCCAGATCCAGGACATGCTCCACCGCCATCGAGCTACCTTTCTACGTGACATAGTTGAGGGAGACCTCTCGGCCATACTCGTTAGCCTCATGCTTGACATTTTGGAGAGTGGTATACCATCTACTCGGAGCTGAGGTTGCTCCCATGTTTTTATGTTCTCAGTATTCCATGATGAGTTTCCATGGACAGTTTTGTATCACCCCAGTGAGATAGCTATATTTATGTTTTCATTCTGTTTTATTTTCCATTCCATGATGAGATATGCCATGGACATTATTGTATCACTTTGGTCTCATAGGCCCATTGGGTCTTTAGTAGACGCTTAATCTCTCTCTCTCTCTCTCTCTCTCTCTCTCTCTCTCTCTCAGATAGCTATGTTTATGTTTTCTTTCTATTTTATTTTCCATTCCATGATGAGATGTGCCATGGACATTATTGTATCACTTTGGCTTATAGGCCCATTGGGTCTTTAGTAGACGCTTAATCAGAGCTCAGTTTCACAGAGAGGGTGCGGAGCGACTGGCTCGCTTCAGAGCACACCCAGGCATGTTCTTCAGGGAGCTGTGGACACCCCCTTCACTGATGTATACCATTTTATACCCCCAGTATGGTACAAGATGGAGCTAGCTAGGTTGCATATCATGATTGTATACTCCATGCATATAGCTTTGCATTCTCCTAGTAGTAGAGCTCCATCCCCTGCACACCCAGATTCAGCATTTTTTATTCAGTACTTTTTCATTTTGTTGGGATGACAGAGGATACCCCATACAGGTACTCCGATTTGTCTCATAGGCCGAGTTCGGTCTTTTGGAAGACGTTAATAAAATCTTTCTTTCTTTCTCTCTCTCTCTCTCTCTCTCTCTCTCTCTCTCTCTCTCTCTCTTTAATAGAGCTCTAGCAGAGGGTTTGCTTGAGACATGGACTATGCATACTGTAGCGCCTTTACATAAGGCTGGGGACCGTATGGACCCAGCCAACTACAGGACTATCATGGTTGGTCATACATTGGCCAAATTATATAGGGCAGTATTGGAGGCAAAGCTTAGTCACTACGCAGAGGCCCACAGTCTCCGAGCCCCTAGACAGGCATGTTTTCGGCGAGGCTTCTCCACCATTGACCATGTCTTCACTCTCAAGATACTGATTGAGCAGGCAGGAGCTGGGGCAGGCGCTTACATTGCTGCTTTGTGGATTTCCGCAAAGCGTTCGATACGGTTCCTCAAGAGCAGCTCTTTCAAAGACTCATGACACTGGGAGTACCTACAGAGATGATGTGGGGAATTTATGCTCTTTATGAGCGTGTGGCAGCCAAGGTCAGATGCCCAGGAGGTATGTCTGCAGACTTTGCTAGCACCATTGGTGTGAAGCAAGGATGCACACTATCTCCCACCCTCTTCGGGCTATACATCGACGAGGTAGCAGACTATATTCAGCGAGGAGGTGGAGTCGGCGGGCAGATCTCAGACACACAGGTACATATTATGCTATATGCTTATGACATTATCCTGATTTCAGAGACACAGGAGGGACTACAGCAGCATCTAGGGGCTCTAGAGCTTTTCTGCAGAGACAGAGGCCTCACAGTGAACCTTGGGAAAACCAAGGTTATGATCTTCCATACATCGCCAGCAAAGAGGAGGAGATCTGTTTTTATGTTTGAGGGCAGCCAAGTAGAGGTCTCTACATCTTATGTATATTTGGGGATTACATTCACCAACAGAGCCGGGCGATTCTTTATGACGCAGGCAGCCCCATGATTGACTCACCCGAGCCTATGCAGCCTTGGCTATGCTAGAGAGACAGAGCCATCAGGCACATTTCCAGGAGCCCCGTACAAAAGGCTGGCTTTTTGACACTTAAGTCACCCCAGCCCTGATGTACGCAGCCCTAGTTTGGACACCAGGCTTGGCAGCCTCCACATGGAGCCAGATAGAGCGCCCACAGGTCATACTGCTATCCCGGATGGTTCGTAGCAAGCCATCCATTTCCCATGACATTGTGAGAGCAGAGTGTGCTCCACCACCGATGCTAGTGGAGGCACTCTTTCAGACAGTATGTTTCTTGCACAGACTCAATGACATGCCGGTGGACCGACTCCCGCGCATTGCTTTTGAGGCATCCAGGCAGCTTGCAAAGTCAGGGGACAGTCACTCATGGTATACACAGGTAGTCTAGTGGCTCCAGAGTTTTGGGTATGATATGGACCGATTACCACCTACCCAGTATGATCTACATGCCCCACAGCTCTCCCTCTCACACACTGAGAGGAATAGAGTCATCAGGCAAGAGCTGATTCAGAGACATATCATGCGCACATGGGTGACACCATCACAGCATCTCCGTACGAAGATGGCATACTACAAAGATCATTTCTTGATGCTGACTTATGATGGTTTCATTCAGAGACCGCACTACATGGATCTATATCTTCCACATGCTCTGAGAGTAGTGATTGGACAGCTCCGAGTTTCATCACACCCCTTGGAGATTGAGGCTGGAAGAGCAGCCCACATCCCGTGGGAGGAGAGATAATGCAGATTATGCAGAGAGGATGTGGAGAGCGAGTCACACTTTGTATGCAGATGTCCATATTATGATGGGATCAGAGCCACCTACCCTACTCTCTTCAGAGGAGCAAACACATCTTTTCAGTCCATCCTGCAGATATCAGACCTACGAGTACTTGGGCGCTTCTTACTAGAGATATACCGACACAGAGAGCAGTTACTCCAGTCAAGAGAGAGGAGATCCCAGATCAGACAGACTCAGTTGGTTGATTTCTTCCAGAGGACAGCCATGCCAGATCCCACAGTGATGGGCCGAGGGGTCACTTTGAGGAGAGCAAAGAGATTCGAGCATTGCGGCGTCCACACGAGCGCCCGGATACCGACCTTCCCACAGACACCGACATATGATCAGGGACATTCGGGCATGACACCAGAGGCGACTACAGGAGAGAGGACAGCCGGGACCCATTGATCTCGCTGCCATCTTGCATATCATTACAACTGGCGATGACATGTATGACATATTACCACCCCCCTGCCTCCCCCTCCCCCCCCCCCCACACCACAGGATGGAGTTGACTAGGAGCATGCCTACATTGAGCATCGTTGTATCACCCTGGCATATAGTTGTGCATTTACCCCAGTAGTGCTCCATCCTTATATATGTACATACATCCTGACCTCACAGTACCAGTTTTCTTCCCGTTGTTGTATTGTGCACTGAGCACCATCTGATACTCATAGATACCACATACATTGTACATGGTTTTGTCTCGTAGGCCAATTCTCTTTGGCCTGAGAGAGACGTTAATACAATCTTTCTTTCTTTCGTTCTCTCTCTCTGGGGCCAGATTTATCCGATGAGGATTGGCAACAAGTTGAGAAGCCCCAGGTCATGATGTTCTCCCATATGATCCGCAGCAAACGATCAATCCCACACCAGATTATCCAGGCAAAGTTTGTTGCAGCCCCAATGGTAGTGGAGGCACTCTTCCAGACAGTCACATACCTCCATCGCATCAGTCACATGGATCCCCATAGGTACCCGAGGCTTGCCATGGAGTCCTCAAGACATCTAGCACTTGAGGGCCACTCTGGAGTATGGTATGCACTAGTTTCCACTCGGTTCTCGATATATGGGCTCCGCATGGACCGCCTACCCCCCCTTCAGTACAGCTTGGACTCCCCTTTTCTCTAGCTATCTCATGAGGATACCAACCAGATTATTTGGTTAGATCTTCTCAGCGTCTACACCCATTGCACATGGATCACACCTCCGGAGCTCCCCACAAAGATGCGCTTCTACAGATCATGTCTCTGTAAATTTCAAGCAATTGTACAAAAGTTGGGTCCCCAAGGCTCCATAATGGGGATTCTGTCACTTCATGGACACATTTTAGCACTCGTGGCCTAGTAGACCCTTTGGTCTTTTGTAGATGTTAGTGTTATTCTCTTTCTCTCTTTTTTTTTTCTCTTCTCTCTCTCTCTCTCTCTCTCTCTCTCTCTCGGACACCACGCCTATACCAGAGAGAGATGACAGAGATCAGAGCTCAGTTTCACATAGAGGGTGCGGAGCGACTGGCTCACTTCAGAGCAAACCCAGGCATGTTCTTCAGGGAGCTGTGGACACCCCCTTCATTGATGTATACCATTTTATACCCCCAATATGGTACAGGATGGAGCTAGCTAGGTTGCATATCATGATTGTATACTCCATGCATATAGCTTTGCATTCTCCTAGTAGTAGAGCTCCATCCCCTTCACCACTCATTGTACTTATTGCACACCCAGATTCAGCTTTTTAGTTCAGTACTTTTTCATTTTGTTGGGATGACAGAGGATACCCCATACAGGTACACCGATTTGTCTCATAGGCCGAGTTCGGTCTTTTGGAAGACGTTAATAAAATCTTTCTTTCTTTCTTTCCTTCTCTCTCTCCATGGACAGTTTTGTATCACTGAAGTGAGATAGTTTTGATTTGTTTCTATTTTATTTTCTGTTCCATGATCATTGATGAGATATGCCATGGACATTATTGTATCGCTTTGGTCTCATAGGCCCATCGGTCTTCAGTAGACACTCTCTCTCTCTCCCTCTCTCTCTCTCAAGCATTATCATATTATTCGCTAGCTCAACCAGCAGTAAGTATGTTTCAAGGAGTCTTCTGTATTTCTTGGTTGACATCATTTTGGTATGTTTTTTGTACTTAAGACAATACTCATTTTGGAAGAAAAATAACCACATAATTATCTCACTTGGACAATAGACAGAACTCTGAAACAACAATTAAAATTACCTGTCGCAATTCAGCCAATTCCTCTGTTTTAAGAACCCAATCCCCTGAACCAACCCACTTGGTTATGACCCTACTCAGTTCGGGGTTGCAAAAACGTAACCATCGTCTAGGAGTAACTCCATTTGTTTTATTCTGAAACTTACTTGGCCAAAGCTGTAAAGAAAAAAAAAAGAATATTGTGAAAGAGAATTTGCATCTCTCTCTCTCTCTCTCTCTCTCTCTCTCTCTCTCTCTCTCTCTCTGCGACTTCAATGCCCACACACAGAGCAGACAGTGTGAGGTGTATGACTATGATGACATGGAGATCCTCCACCCTGTGGACCCAAAGGAGATAGGGGCTAGTCGGGCATCAGAGGACACTGGACCAGACAGAGGACATTATGGGGACCACTTACTAGAGTTGGGAGCCAGGCATTGTCTCGTTATTTATAACGGGATGCTACAGTGGCCGGGATCAGGAGGGCTGACATGCTTCCCACATGGGGGTCATACACGGACCGGAGGCACGGTGTTAGACTACATTATGGGGTCTTTGGAGGCATCACAGCTTGTCACCTCATTCTCCATTCCACCTCGTCCTATTGGGGCAGATCATACATACTTGGCATTTTCACTAGCCGGATCACCAGTATCACCAGCCCCCCACATACCGACGCCACACACTACCATCTACTTCACACATGACATGGCAGACATATACACTGGCACAGTAGAGGATGGGCTCCTACTCATGGATCCCCTGGCACCTATGGATACCATTACAGCCTAGCTGGCATCACTCCTACACACGGCTGCATTACATAGTTTCCCACATCGTGTACACTCAAGAGAGCCTGCGAGATCTGGGACTATGCCCCAGAACAGATGGTATGATGACGAGTGCAGAGCCCTATACTCATGGCTACGCATACAGAGAGCCTTGGGAGCCATCACAGAGCAGGAGTTGAGGAGAGAGATGAGGAGACTTACTCGCCGCAAAAGGCGGGCCTTCGCAAAGATACAGGAGCTAGAGATCTTTCATTTCTTCATGAGTAGAGATAGCCCTGTCTCATGGCGGCACTTCAGAGAGCCCCGGACACCGACACCTATTGCAGACCCACAGACATGGCACACATATGCAGAGGGCCTATACCACACCCCACAACAGCCACCTATACCTCAGCCACAGGAGCCTCGACCTACCACAGCTAGCTTCTTTACCCACTCGATGGTACAGGAAGCTATCCGCCGCCTACAGCATAAACAGGCCGCCGACCATACGGGCCTACAGGGTGAGCATCTCATATACGCAGTAGATTCTTTGGCTCCTTTTCTTGCACACCTGTTTAACAGGGCACTAGAAGAGGGTTTGCCTGCGGAGTGGACAATGCACACCATTGTGCCGATTCACAAAACAGGGGATATGCTCGATCCGAGCAACTACAAGACGGTTATGGTTGGCCACGTGCTGGCCAAACTCTATGGCGCAGTGTTGGAGCAAGAGCTTAGCTTATATGCTGAGCGAGCAGGTTTACGCTCGTCAGGGCAGGCAGGCTTCAGGAGAGCTTTCTCTACCACTGACCATATATTCACTTTGAGATGTATGATTGATCAGGCCAGAGTGAGGAAGAGAAAGCTCTATTGCTGCTTTGTGGATTTCCGCAAGGCATTTGACACAGTACCACGAGAGAGGCTCTTTCAGCGCCTGCAGTCTCTTGGCATACCAGCAGATATGACATGGGGCATCTATGCATTATATGAGCAGGTTTTTGGGCGAGTCAGATGTCCAGGAGGTATGTCCGAGACTATTGCTAGCACCATTGGTGTGAAGCAAGGATGCCCACTTTCCCCCACGCTATTTGGGTTATACATTGATGAGGTGGTTGACTTCATTACACGGGGAAGCGGAGATGGGGTTGATTTAGCAGGTACCTCAGTACATATTATGCTTTATGCTGATGATATTGTATTAGTGTCTGAGTCTCCAGGTTGTCTACAGCAGCATCTACATGCACTCGATGATTTCTGCACACAGAGGCGTCTTATTGTAAACCTTGGGAAAACCAAGGTTGTGGTCTTTCATACATCGAGACAGGGCAGGAGTCAGCTGACATTCACTCTCGCAGGATGCCAGGTGGAGGTGGTGATACGTGTACCTAGGGGTTACCTTCTCTGCAGCAGCCACACGCTTCACCATGGGTTCAGCAGCCAGAGCTAGATTGACACGAGGATATGTAGCATTGGCTATGCTGGAGAGACAGTGCCACCAGGCGCATTTTCAGGAGCCTCGGACGAAGGGGTGGCTATTTGACACATTAGTCACACCGGCATTGATGTATGGAGCAGCGGTATGGGCGCCAGACCTTGCTACCCATTGGTGGACACAGATAGAGAGACCACAGGCCCTCATGATGGCACGCATGATACGCAGCAAACCGTCAGTACCTCATGACATTATCCGAGCAGAGTTTGCTGTGCCCCCTGCCATATTCCAGACTATATGCCTGCTAGACAGATTCAGAGAGATGCCACAGGACAGATTGTCATACAGAGCTTTTGAGGCATCTAGACAGCTGGCTGAGGCAGGAGACAGAGGATCATGGTATGCACAGGTCACACATTGGTTCTCACAGCATGGCCTAGACATGGATCATCTACCACCATTCCTGGATGACAGGGATGCACCACATATCCGTCTCTCATAGTGAGAGGAACAAAGTATTGAGACAGGATCTATGGCAGCTCTATACACGAGAGACATGGATATCGCCTACACAGCCTCTTCCACCGAAGATGCTATACTACAGAGATCACTTCATGAGTATCACGGATGATGGATTTATAGAGAGACCTAGATACATGGAGGGCTTTTTACCACACGGCTCCCGAGTGGCTATTGGTCAGCTTAGAGTTTCATCACACCGATTGGAGATTGAGACTGGCAGAGCAGCACGGATCCCCCGAGAGGAGAGGGTATGTAGATTGTGCAGAGAGGAGGTGGAGAGTGAGGAGCATTATGTATGCAGATGCAGAGCATATACCGCCATCAGAGAGAGATTCCATTTTATTCAGAGAGCCACATTCCCTACGCCAAATCTTTGAGGCAACAGACCAGCGCATATTGGGGAGATTCATTCTAGACATACAGCGCCACAGAGAGACATCATTACAGGCTGAGACAGCTCCAGAGGGGGGATGACAGACACAGATTACTACATTTTTTCAGAGATCCATTCCACTCCCAGCCTCTACACGGCAGGGAATTACTCTCCAGAGAGCAGAGACACTCAGAGCCCGCAGGAGATAGAGGACACCTGGCTTTCGAACACCACGCCTATACTAGAGAGAGATGACAGAGATCAGAGCTCAGTTTCACAGAGAGGGTGCGGAGCGACTGGCTCGCTTCAGAGCACACCCAAGCATGTTCTTCAGGGAGCTGTGGACACCCCCTTCATTGATGTATACCATTTTATATCCCCAGTATGGTACAGGATGGAGCTAGCTAGGTTGCATATCATGATTGTATACTCCATGCATATAGCTTTGCATTCTCCTAGTAGTAGAGCTCCATCCCCTTCACCACTCATTGTATTTATTGCACACCCAGATTCAGCTTTTTAGTTCAGTACTTTTTCATTTTGTTGGGATGACAGAGGATACCCCATACAGGTACACCGATTTGTCTCATAGGCCGAGTTCGGTCTTTTGGAAGACGTTAATAAAATCTTTCTTTCTCTCTCTCTCTCTCTCTCTCTCTCTCTCTCTCATGCATACCTAAGTTTCACGCTAGTAGGTAGATTCCCGAGAGATGGGCCAGCCACTCATCTACCTAGGTACCCGAGATATCAGTTTACAGGTTGTCGTGACGTGGACGGTGTCGCTGGGAAAGTGCGAGACTTCTAGCTGTGAGAGGAGCTTCTAATCCCCAGCAAGGAAACACACACACATAACTCTTCAAGGAGCATAAGAGATCTCCATTTTTGATGACATGTACATGTACCAATTCACTTCAAACATCCCCAATTACAGCTTGATGATTGCACACAAGTCACGATCCAAGAGCTTGATTAACTCAAATCACAGATCACCTGTCCCTTTAACCAAGTACCTCATACATAACACATGTAGGCATAGCACAATCTTCAAAAGATTCCCATATACATGTGGCCATTCACATCACATATATCAAATGATACCAATTTCATCATTTCAAGGTGTCTCTTTATCTCCTGAAAACCTGCTTTCAGATTCCAACAACTCACAAGCAAAAGATGACATATGGCATATCTATAACATACTCATGTGATTTTAGAAAACTCCATGTCTAGCATTCCAAAATCCAACCGAGTAGAAAAATAAAACCCAAATCCCAGGAATCTCATTGTATTTTGATGCTTTCTTATTCCAAGATTCTCCAAAACCATTAAAAGCTTTTTTTTTCCCAAAAACCTTCTCATTCTCCAAACCCTTAAAGGGTTCCTAGACTATACGATTTTTCTCAAATCGTAAGTAACAAAAAAAAAAACACTTATCTGAGAGTAAAAAAAAAGCAAATTTTTCTTTTGATTTCGCTATCTCCCATACGGCTGCTTCACTGCCGTTTGCGCCAAGATCAGAATACATCATATAATGTGTGATTTTTTTTTGAAGATCATCTCCTTTGATAGCTCTTCATTCACTCTTTAATTCTAAACCCAAGAAGCTCCATACAGTAGCCGCCATCTTGATTTTAAAATCTCTGGTTATAATCAGCTCTGGTTCTCCTTTTTTGCCCACCCCTCTACACCGATATGCGCTGTTTTCTGGTTATTTCCCTTTTCCGCAAGAGAATCGGGCTCCTCCCCTTTTGCAGCTATAATATCGAATTTCCCCCCAGTTTCGAATACACTGCGCCACCTTTTTTTTAGCTTATTAATCGGAAATTTCCATTTTTAAAAAAAATCCACGCAAGCGCGTCACCTTCGCCTTTCAAGCCTTCGCTAGAACAAAGACTTGGATCGATACCACAAGCTTCAAGGATGGATTGACAAGAAGGATGATCTGCAAAGTCTTTCTGTCTAAAATCCATGAGCATCGTACCTCCTCTGGCAATAACAAAAGTAGCCCCTAGTTGTCTTCCATCACCCTTCATATTTCCCGGCACGTTGGTGGCTTTCTTTATAGCATCACGGACATCGTAAAGCATCTTAGCCACACTTAGAATTCCCACTGACTTAATGTTCAATGCCTGATGTATCTTCTTCCCCCTATCGATGTAAAGCTCTCTATCCCAATAGCCACCTTGTTGAAACTCCTCAAGGCCAAGCTTTTCAATCCCGACGGCCACAACCCTTCAGTTCATCACATACCCATCAGGCACTCCCAGCTCCTGCTATCTACCCTCCAAAATGGCTCCTTATCAGCCTGTGCACTTCACAAAAACTCACACATTTCTCCACTGTTTGCCTGGCCTTCAAGCATGCATCTGCACAGCAAAAGACTGCCCTTTTCCTCCACTAAAAACATCACACTATCCAAGTGTTAAAAACACCTACTACACCCATTATGTACACAGGCTTTGAGACCTGACTCAGTCTCAGCTCGTCTTATTGAACCTCATTTACAATATGAACATATGTACTTAGGCATCATATAATGACTCAAGTCATGGCACTTAATCCCATACATCTAGATTTGTATTTAATGGCCTCACATGCATGGTTTCACACCATAGACGTGCCATGGCACGACATCCACCCCCTATAAACTTGCACATCCTCTGGTATGTGCCAAATCATCATCAAGATCCACATATAACTGGATGTCGTCTTCATCTTCTACATTACCAGGAAGATCATCCTCTTCCTCTTCAACCATATCCATACTATCACTGTCAAGCCTCTCATCCTGAGTCTCCTGTGAATCAAAAGGATCACTGTCATGCCTTCTTTTAAACATGTTGATTCTTTTGCCTGCCACAAGATTCTTTATCTCTGTTTCATCAAGCTCACACAGGGTATACGTGGCATTTCCATGCACATGCTTGACAATGTAAGGGCCAAAACATCTTTTTGCAAACTTTCTTTGAACAGTGAACTGGTTGTCAAGGCTACTATCATACATTAGGACCCAATCACCTTCTTCAATAGGTTTTGGCCGGAGTCTGTGTCTTCTATCAAATCTTTCTTTATTTTTCAACCTTGCATCTTTCAAACGAGCTTTAGCAAGCTCTACATCTTCAGGCCTCCTCTCCAACTGCCTTATTCACAATGCAAGGAGGTCTTCCCTGTTCAATCCTTCCACCCAGGGTAATACATTCCAAGTTGGAACTACTTCTTCAACTGGCATTACTGGCTTCTGACCATACATTAATTCTGCAGGCATGTATCCTGAGCTATGAGTTGTACGGTCAGCCCACAAAGCATATGGTAGCAGCCTTGGCCACTCTCACATTCTTTCTCTGCATGCCTTAGCCAAAGCTTTAATGATTGGAGGATGTCCTCGCTCACTTTTACCATTGCCCTCAGGGTTGTAAGCACATGTTAGGGACAGTTTGATGCCAATTCTAGAGAAGAATTCCCTTGCTTCTTCAACATCTAGCTCACCCCTATCAGCTGTTATTTTCCCAACACAACCATACCGGCAAATCACATCTTTCAAGAGAAATTTGCATACTGTTTCCGTACTCTTTGTTCTAAGAGCACGCCCTTCTACCCGATTTGTCAAATCTTCTCTTGCAAGTGCTATGTACCGCATCTGCCAAATTCCCAAGGGCATTGTAACTAGATCCACTACCCATTTGTAGTGCATGGCAGGTGGGTAGGTTGGTTGCAAGCCATCACGATGTCGCACATTTGAGTACATTTAACATACCATGCATGTTTCCACATATTGGGAAATATCCTTGTAGATTCCTTTCCACCAATATCTTTCCTTTATTTTGGTAAAGGTGGCCCACACACTTCGATGTCCAGCCCAGAGACTCTCATGGAATTCTTTCATGAGCTTCCCTTGAGTCTCTTTATCACATATGACTCTCTGTGGCATAGCATTCCTCTGCTTAGGATGCTTCCACAGGTACCCATCCTTTAGAAAATACCCATATGCTTTTCTGCGGATCCTCTTAAATTCTGAGTCAGACCAATTTTCCTGTCTTGTCAGAGTACTCAAATATTGACCAATAAGCAACCAATCTCCTTCATACATTTCCTCAGTAAAAGACTCAAGTGTATTTGATAGGCAAGTATGGTCCCCTTTTGCATATGCAGTAGTGTAGAACTTTGTACCTACATCATCAATGTCACTAATCATCCCTTCTTCATCTTCATACCTGGCTCTTGATAGCATATCTGCGACTGGGTTATCTTTTCCTGCAATATGCTCAAACTCAGGATTTAGTGACTTGATATAGGCAATCCACCTAAGCATAGCGATATCTGGAGTGGTGCAGCTTGCAATCATCCCAAGGAGTGGCAAGCAATCAGTTTCCACAAGTACAGATGCTCCAATAAGATATTCTTTTTCACATTTTAGAGCAGTGACTATTCCCCATAACTCTCTCTTGATCTGCGGATATTTTCGTTGACGAATGCTTAATACCTTTGCTCCAAATCTGATTACATACCTGTGATCATCCTCATCATCTTGCCCTACTGCCCATCCTATCCCAGTAGGACTAGTTTCAACTGTAACAATCACAGGCCTGCCACACTCATAATCTGCCTTCCTTAGAGAAGGTGATGATTGGAGCAAACATTTCAGCTTCCGCATAGCTTTAATATGTACTGCACTCCACAAAAATTTTTGATTTTTCCTCAAAAGTTGATAAAGAGGATCTGCTACATGTGCATAATGTGGGATCCATATAACATAAAAGACACATGCACCAAGAAATCTCCTCAGCTTTGTAACATTAATGCATATCTCTTTCATTCTTTGTATTGCATCTATCTTGGTTGGACAAGGTCGGCGTCCATTAGTACTACAAAGATGCCCCACTATTAGCACTTCACCAACCCCAAACACTGATTTCGATCCAGACAAAGTAAGATTCACCTCTTCAAGCCTGGATAGAATCATATCACAATCTTTTATATGATTTGCTACAAACTTGCGGCACCCCTTCGAATCCAAATCCTCATCTTTATTTTTCTCATCACAGCCCTTTATTGACACATCATCCAGAAAAGGCATAGTTATTTGTGGTATGAAGTCTCGCAAGACTTTATTCATTCCATTCATCATATGCGCCACTGAGTTGGTGGCTCCCTGTGGTAAGGTACACATTCTTACCAATCCCAAAGGAGTTTTCATTGTGGTCAAGTCCCTGCTTTGTATATCCAGCTGAAACTGATCATATCCCGAATACAGATCACCCATAGAGTATATAGCTTTCTCTGCAAATGCTTCTGCAAACTCGTCCACAATCGGACCTGCTCCCACATTCCTGATTGTGACCTTGTTTACAAGTTGCATGTCTTGAATGAAGCGCAATGTTCCATTTTTCTTTGGCACGGTAAACCATCTGTTGGAGTATGGAGCGCATGATGGCTCCAAAATTCCCATCCTGATCTTTTCTTTTAGTAATTCCATCAGCTTTGGCAAGAGAGTCTTTGGTACTGGAATCGGCCGCAGGTTCCAGGGCACATGTGGAACAGTGAAGATCACCATTGGTGCTATTATGCTTGGATCAACACAGCCTATCTCATGCGGCTGAAAAGCAAAGGCCTTCCCATGTTTTACAAGCATCTCCTCAAAGCATTCCCTTTCAACTGGCAACAGAAAATCCTTTTCACCAATCTTCAGCTCTTTTAGGGTTTCCTGTGTAAACTTATGCCCAATTTTCTTCGGATCTCTGAGATTCGGTTGCATAGAGGCTTCATCTAATTTCTCCTTGCTTCCTAGTGGCAAGGGCAAGACAACTGGTTTCACCTTCTTTGCAACCGTTTTATACTTTGTATCAACATGAGCATCCATCTCACAATTCATGTTTTTACATTCCATCCCCTCAAATTCCCGGATTATATCATACATCCCCACAGATGCACCTCTATCATCTCATTTCCACCCTGTAAGCATGCTCTTCCCATAGCAAAAAGCACATCCATAGTATCCACAAATGACACCTCATCAAGCACCCCTGAAATAAACTCATTCTTCTCCAAAAGACCACACTGCTCAAGACTTTTTTGTTCATTTTGTACATGTCGACGCATACCACGCTTCAAGTCCTTGCTTTTTACAAAGACCAGTGACCCATAGCTAGAAAATCCTTGAAAATTTGCTGAAAAGTTATTTACATTGATTGAGTCCTGCGAGAACTCATTTTCCCTTGTACCATTGGAATTCCGCTTTACAATGGCACCTGGCCAAAATCCCTCATCTCCCTGTAGTTCATGAATTCTCTGTTTATCTTTGGGAGTGACTGTGCTCGAAGAGACTCACGTTCCTTTCATGGTTAATGCAAACTGTCAAGAACTGAACAGCTTTCTTACCATCTTTACTCCTTATTCTTGCATATGCCGAGCCATCATCCAAAACCTTTGTTTCCATCCTCACAGCTGTAATGTAGGGTTGCCCAAGGATGAGGGGATACGATGACATCTCCTGAACAAAGAAGTTCTGATCATCTTTCACATCCCCTATAGTTACCCTTACATTTGGACAAGCTGCATAGAGCTCTCCAGATGAGTTATTAGCTGCTTTAATCATCCACCCATGATCTACATCCATTGGCCACTTACATTTGTTGTAGAGATTTTTAGCCATAAGATTTATTTCAGACCCATGATCAATTAGAGCGACATACGGCTCTTCCAAGTCACCTATCTTGACAAGGGTTTCAGTGGTTGCTCTTGCCCAATGGCTCCTGGAGTAATGACTCTTTGTAAGAACTTCTTTTTCATCATCCTCATCCACAAAGCGCACTTGTCGTGCCCCTTCAGCAGAGTGATTACATTCCACCACATTTTCTCTCTCTTCCTTTTACTGTACCTGTACTCCATGAGTCTTGGAAGTGCTTGCCTCCCCTTGTGATGGAATAGATTCAATTATGGACTGCCTTTTCCTTCGTATAATATCAATTATCTCATCATGGAATTCTTTCTTTGCAATCCCCAAGACTTCCCCTAGTGTAAATTCCACCCTGCTGTTTAAAATCCTCTCTTCAAGCACCTTTTTGAGATCTGTTGCGGCTTCAATATCAGATTGAAGCTTGTAGAGTGGACTTTTCCCTTTACCCTTCTCCTTCTCATGCTTCATTTTTGCTGGCACTAATTCCATTGATACTTCCTCTGGAGGTCTGCTATGCGGTGGAGGCATATGTGATGGCCCAGGATCCTTCTTTTCACTACCACGAGTGACCCTTTTTGATGGCCCTCCTTCCTCATTTTCCCTCTTACGCTTTTCCTCTACCTGTGCTTCATTATTCTGGCATTTTGCAATGTAGGCATGAACAGATAAAGAATCCACAGGCTCTTCCCAGCCAGTCTCAAGACGTATACAGTCACCTGCCTCATGCAAAGCCTGCTTAGACACCTTCTTTGACGCAATTAGTTCCATTGTTGATGGCCAAAAATCTTCATTCTCATAATCTTCATCATTCTCAGATTCCTGCTTTGATTGGCCAACCTTTAACCCATAGGTTGCTGCCTCAACCATAGAGATGGCATGGCTAGCAGCCATATCCTCAACCAGCTTCCTTCCCAAAGTTTGTGCTTAATGGAAGACCAGTCTCTGTAAGGTGGATTTTCCCATCTTTGAAAAACACAAGTTGATTTCTGAGGGCTTCTTTATAGCTAGCACAGTCTTTCTTTGCATGTTCTGGGTCATCACACCATATACATCTGAATGTAAACCCTTCTTTGCTTTGAGGCCTTTGCATAGAAGCCTGCCCTAATGGTAGCCCTTTTTCTTCAATCCTGGACATCTTCAATTTTAGGTCTCGCATGCCCTTAATAAGCTCTTCCATCGGCCCTTTTACCTTTGGGATTGCAGCAGCTGGTTTTGGTAGATTCTCAGGGGTAACAGCAGTTATAGGAGTTGCCGAGCTCATCACCATTTTATCCCTCCTTCGCTGCCGCTTTGCTAGCATGGTGACCGCATTCTCGACATCATTCCAATCATTCTTTAGCCCCTGCTCTGTATCCTTATCCTCAAGGAGGATTTCCAGTTTCTCTTGGAGATCTTTCCCAGCTGCTTGTAAGAAGAGCTCTGTTTTTTCTCTGTCCAAAGTTGTGCGCTCTATCCTTGACAGCTGGGCATAGCGCTTCTCAAACTCTCTTAGCAACTCTGTGGCAGAAATTCCCATTTTGGGTTTTGTGACCCATTCCAAGAAAGTTCGTTTGGTCACCCGCTCACAGTCCTCCATGAAATATTCATCCTTTAAAGCAAGCTTGAACTCCTCCCAATTTCTGCCACCAAGTGCTTTCTGTAATCCTCTTATGCGCTCTCTTATTTCAGGAACACATACCAGCTCAAAGCTTCGAACCATATCCTCCTCAGTCACCCTGTTTAGCTCCATTTCCTTTGTGTAATTGCGCAGGTACTTTGTGATGTCCTTACCATCAAATTGATCCACCTTTTTCACAATTGACTGCAGTGCTTTGGTCGTGGAAATTTGTCCCCTCTCAGCAGCTTGCTGCTGTTGCATACACATAGTAAACATCTGAAACATTTGCATAACTCCGGGGTCAAAATGAACCCCCTGACCCTCAGGATTCTCAGCCATAGCTTCCCTGTGTATTTCACCACACTCTCACCCCAGCAGTTTCACGTCGGGTTCACCAAAAAGCTGTCGTGACGTGGACGGTGTCGCTGGAAAGTGCGAGACTTCTAGCTGTGAGAGTAGCTTCTAATCCCCAGCAAGGAAACACACACACATAACTCTTCAAGGAGCATAAGAGATCTCCATTTTTTATGACATGTACATGTACCAATTCACTTCAAACATTCCCAATTACAGCTTGATGATTGCACACAAGTCACAATCCAAGAGCTTGATTAACTCAAATCACAGATCACCTGTCCCTTTAACCAAGTACCTCATACATAACACATGTAGGCATAGCACAATCTTCAAAAGATTCCCATATACATGTGGCCATTCACATCACATATATCAAATGATACCAATTCCATCATTTCAAGGTGTCTCTTTATCTCCTGAAAACCTGCTTTCAGATCCCAACAACTCACAAGCAAAAGATGACATATGGCATATCTATAACATACTCATGTGATTTTAGAAAACTCCATGTCTAGCATTCCAAAATCCAACCGAGTAGAAAAATAAAACCCAAATCCCAGGAATCTCATTGTATTTTGATGCTTTCTTATTCCAAGATTCTCCAAAACCATTAAAAGCTTTTTTTTTCCCAAAAACCTTCTCATTCTCCAAACCCTTAAAGGGTTCCTAGACTATACGATTTTTCTCAAATCGTAAGTAACAAAAAAAAAAACACTTATCTGAGAGTTAAAAAAAAGCGAATTTTTCTTTTGATTTCGCTATCTCCCATACGGCTGCTTCACTGCCGTTTGCGCCAAGATCAGAATACATCATATAATGTGTGATTTTTTTTTTGAAGATCATCTCCTTTGATAGCTCTTCATTCACTCTTTAATTCTAAACCCAAGAAGCTCCATACAGTAGCCGCCATCTTGATTTTAAAATCTCTGGTTATAATCAGCTCTGGTTCTCCTTTTTTGCCCACCCCTCTACACCGATATGCGCTGTTTTCTGGTTATTTCCCTTTTCCGCAAGAGAATCGGACTCCTCCCCTTTTGCAGCTATAATATCGAATTTTCCCCCAGTTTCGAATACACTGCTTTTAAAAAAAATCCACGCAAGCGCGTCACCTTCGCCTTTCAAGCCTTCGCTAGAACAAAGACTTGGATCGATACCACAAGCTTCAAGGATGGATTGACAAGAAGGATGATCTGCAAAGTCTTTCTGTCTAAAATCCATGAGCATCGTACCTCCTCTGGCAATAACAAAAGTAGCCCCTAGTTGTCTTCCATCACCCTTCATATTTCCCGGCACGTCGGTGGCTTTCTTTATAGCATCACGGACATCGTAAAGCATCTTAGCCACACTTAGAATTCGCACTGATGCTGATGATATTGTTCTAATCTCAGACTCTCCGGAGGGATTACAGAGACATCTGGATGCATTACAAGCATTCTGTGCGGATAGAGATCTGACAATGAACCTTGGGAAAACCAAGGTTATGGTGTTTAACACCACACAGGCATGGGTGACGAGATCAGAGCCTCGGTTCACTTTTCGAGGGGAGCTGGTTGAGTACGTAAGGTCATATGTCTACTTGGGAGTTACTTTCATAGGACTGCGTTTCTCCCTGAAGGAGGCAACAGTAGCTAGATTAGCTCGAGGGCATGCAGCCTTGGGGGCACTTGAGAGGCAGTGTGCACACATACAGTTTCAGGAGCCGCGTACCAAAATGTGGCTATTTGATACACTTGTCACACTGACCCTCCTGTACGGAGCACCAATTTGGGGGCCGAGCATACATCACAGATCTCAGAGAGGGATGGATGAGGGATGGAGGCAAATGGAGAGACCACTGAATATGATGATTGCCCGCATGATTCGGAGCAAATCATCGGTACCACATGAGATTGTTCATGCTGAACTAGGTGCCGCACCAGTAGTGACCAAGGCCCTATTCCAGGCAGTTACCTTTTTACAGCGGCTATGGGAGCCCCCTCAGCATAGGTACTCCCGATTGGCATTGACCTCATCCATATAGTTGGCATAGGATGGAGATACTCATTGCTAGTATGCTCAGATGAGATCATGGTTTGACCTACATGGTTTGCGGATAGAGGCACTACCACCCTTTCAGTACAGCCTGGATTGTCCATTTTTGGATCTCACCTGCTCAAAGCAAAACCGCGTGATTAGGATGGATATCGTCAAAGTGGACACAGAGAGGACATGGACTACTCCTTGACCAGATAATTTTATCACCCACCCCGCGTACATGGATGTACACCTATCACATTGGATACGTTGTGCCATTGGACAGATCCGGACCTCATCACACCAGTTGTAGATTGAGATAGGGCGATATGTGCATCAGATCTCGGATGACCGCATTTGTCAGCTCTGCTACCAGGAGGCAGAGACAGAGGAGCACTACATTTGCTGATGTACAGTCTATTATGAGATCCAAGGGAGCTATCACAGCCTCTTCCAAGAGGGTTTTGGGCCGTTACGCAGGGTCATGGAGTTTGAGGATCAGAGATGCCTAGGATTGTTCCTACTTGAGCTCAGGAGACACACAGAGACCCTCTTGGCAGATAGGAGACCGAGCCATGATGTGCCTAGATAGAGGATCCTGACAAATTTCACCGGCACCGGCACCAGCACCAGCACCAACAACCCAGCCCACACACCTCCTGATACCTCCTCCATTGGGCCATCAGGGCACCGGCCATGCTCCTAGGGAGTCACCACTGATGGAGCAGTCATCTTATGTCGTGCTCGTCGGCCACGCCCACCAAGATCGCGACCATGGCATCCTCACCATCGCCAGATTAGAGCCATTATTGCTCGGCATCGGAGGCGCCTACCTCACTTCTACGACCTCTCCATTCTAGAAAGCCCCATGGCGGAGATATTTGATCTGAGGAGAGGGCAGCACTTGAACTGATCAACATACATAGATCTACTTGATAGACATTTTCTAGTATTTTCTACTTAGTATCATCTAGGAGTCTTACTTACAGTTCTTACAACTGTAAGACAATCAGTTCATTGTACTTTTCAGTTTCATTTAGTTGTTCTCTTTGATGAGACATCAACTTCAGATGTACTCTCAGTTTTGGTCTCATAGGCCATATTGCCTCTTAGAGACGTTAATATATCATTTCATTTCATTCTCTCTCTCTCATGGCGTGAGCACCTTCGCGTGCACCCCCCCTCTCCCCCTCCCCCCCGGGGTCTGTTCGCACTGCACACTAGTGGCCACCCTGGTGCGTACAATGTTCGCGCCCCTCCCCTCTGTTTGTGCTGCATACGTTGTTCGTGCCTCTCCCCTCTATTTGTGCTGCACTGCTGTGCGAACGTCCTCCGCCCACCCTGCTCAGGCCTCCAGGGCAGCAACTAGAGGGGAATAGCCAAAATGAACCTACAAAAGCTGGAGGCATACATCAAAATTGTTGTAGACAACACCAAGAAGGCGCTGGGCGAGCACAAGAAGGTGCTGCAGGGTCCTGAACCAACATGAAAAACAGTTGGAAGGCCTTGGCAAGGGGTTACAAGGCAAGAATAACAAGATTCAAGAACTGGAGGCCAACGTGAACCACCAGGAGGAGGAGATTCGGACCCTAAAAGAGACCCAGATGCAACAAGAAGCAATGCCAGAGGCTGCCCCAATTATAGGGGAACTCCAGGTAGAAATCGAAGCCCTAGGGCCTAAAGGCTACTGTCAAGGATCGTAGAGTGGAGGAAGGGGAACTGAATATACAGGAGGGTCTGAGGACAGACCTGGAGCAGCTGAATACTACGAGTGATAAGTTGCGGGAAGAACTGCAGACCACCAAGAAAGATTGGGTGGAAGTGCTGAAGAAGCACAAACCCCCACAAAGCATCATACATCAGACTCTCGAGGAGAAGAAAGGTAGGAAGGATAGGGCCTTCCATGTGCGAGTGCGGGGGCTACAGGTGGAGGCTTCCCTCAAGGCAGATGCCATGATGCTTTGCTAGCTGATAGGAGTGGACGAGACCATGTCGCTTTGCCACATGATAGGAGATACATAACCTCAGGTGTTTGGTCTCATACACTCTGCGTCCCTATTTGGGATGGCGATGAGTGATAATAACCCTCCCATCTCTAAAGATAGCATACTTGCCCACTCTACGGGCCTCACGAATTGTCATCATCGCCTCATGCTGGTGTGCCACATGTGCTGGGGTTAGATCATCCCCCATGTAGACTTGTGTGCCCTTGAGGGCTGCCCGTCTTTCTAAGAAGGCTTGTCTTCTGGTGGCATCAGGGAATCTGATGATGAGAGGCCGCTCTGGTGTCATATCCTTCCCTGCCCTCCCTTCTCACAGCAAGGGGAAGTCCTCCTACTGGAGGATTTCAACGCCACGACGGGGAGTCAACAGGTCCCACTACTTGCTCTGGATGTCCCTATCAGACTAAAGGAGCCAACCCTAATACCAACAATTGGTATAAGAGCTAGTTAGGGTTTATGCTTGCAGTCGACTGCTGCCTATAAGATCTGAACTCAGCCTAACGCCCCCTCCTTCCAACTTGATGCTGCTACTAGTGTTATCGACGCATTCGTAGCCTGCTGAGTTTGCTGCGCTACTGTCTAATAGTGTGTTGCTGTCCGCCATCAATTGAAGCCGCCACATTGCCGCCATCAACAGCATCTGCATCCTGACGCGCCAATCTGTCCTGCACACAACACCAGTGCTTCACCCGCGCTGGCAATGACACTGCCTCTGCTCTGCCAGTGCCTCACCCGCGCTGGCCATGACACTGCCTCTCCACTGCCAGTGCTTCACCACGCTGGCAGTGACATTGCCTCTACTCTGTCGGACGAAGACCTTCAAAAACAGCTGCACTGCAGTCCTCATCGCCCAGATTTCACCATCTATGCTTGGCCCTCCTCCAGCCATGATGCCGTCAGCTAAGTCGCATAAGTTAGGCGGCAGCTAATAGTTCTTCTACCTGGCGTCGCCTGTTCGCGTCCAATGAGCTTGCCCATTTTCTGAACCAGCAAACTCCCTCGCCTTTGTGCCTCTCCTCATATGACGTTTGCCTACACTCCTGCCAGCCACAACCACTGCCTACCTGTATGCTCCACCCAGAGCCACAACTACAGCACTCAAGACCACGTGATCGCCTTCTCTTGCTGCCCATCTGTGAATCTATGAACGGTTGTTCGTCATCAATAGTGCCACGTTATCTCCTGAAGCCTTGATCTAAGAAGATAAGGTTTTGTCTTTGAAAACCTTGTGGCTAGGGTTATTAAACTTCCTAGGTGGAAATTATCTCAAGAGTTGTTCACATGGGGAACAAAAGCAAGGTGTTTTTGGGCTTTATGTATTTTTATTGTGCTTCTTCAAATGCTTCCACGACATCAGCACGAGCCTCTACATCGATTATTTCATCATTGTCCTTACGTGCACAAGCCCAAGATGTAGTACCATGGAAACGCTGTCACAAAAATAGCCTCGTCATCACCACTGAGGGGGGATCTTCCCCAACACTTTCTTCTAATTTCTTTTGTGTGTTTGTCATGGGGTTCTCTGCCCGGGTAGTCCCCCAAAATATGAATAAATAATGTGTGGGGGGGTACTCTGCCCGCATTAAATCCAAAATGAGATGGAACAATCAATGTATGTGTCATCTCCTATAATACTCCGTTATCCCTCATCAAAGCAAGGGGGCTTATTGTGTATGAAACCAATATAGGTCACGGTTCACTAACTCCCAAAGTTACCTTAGCCCTCAAGTCTAAGTTGGGGACAAGCTACATGAACCTCTCAGCCATGCTAGTGTTGAGCCTCTGAGCCTGTTGAGGCCTCAAGACATGCTCACCAGCCTCAGAGCCAAGCTTACCAGCCTCTGAGCCAAATTACATGCGCCTCTCAGCCAGCAGCCATGAACATGCCAAGTTCAGACCAAAGATGGAGCATGTGTATTCCTGACTAGTAGAGGTTCCTCATCACACTCCCACCTTTGCTCTGAGGGGAGATTTGTTGGGAAATCGGAGCTTCATGTGTGTGTCCACTTTGTGTGTGTGTGTGTGTGTGTGTGTGTGTGTGTGTGTGTGTACGGGGAAGGAGGCCGCCGAAGACCTGCTCGCCTGCTGTCGACTTGCTCCCTTGCTCTGTCGACCTGCTCGTCTGCTCCCTCATCCTGTTCGCCTGCTCGTGTGAGAGAACGTGTGGTGAGGTGCTTGTCCCAGGACTGTATCGGCCCTGTAGCCTTTACTGTGTCAGCCCTGCAGTAATCTACGCGACCTTCTGAGGCTACCCAGATGCTCTTTTTTCTCATCGCCAATTCTGCTCTTCTTCATCTCTTCCTCGACCTGTGTGCGTGTATAGGAGTGTGTGTGTGTATGCGTGTGTGCTGTGTCTCGCTACAGGTCTATTTTTCCCCTTCTGTATAAGTCGCTTCAGCTCTCTGTTTTTCCTCTCCTTGTAAGATTGCATTCCAATAGTGCTGTTCCCCCTTTTTTTCCTGATCTGCGTCTTCCTGCTGAATCGATTGGTCTCGATGGCAAAATCAAGCAAGTACTATGTCAAGAGAGCTCTTTCTCCTGAACCTAAAAGACAATCAAGGGAATCTCTGCCCCCCATAGCTCCTTCATCTGAAGATGCTTCCTATGTGTTTGACATGTTGAATGAGGATTTTCAACAAAGTAGAAGAGAATGGATACTACCTGCTCCGGAACTCACTTACAAGATGAAGTTACCTTCTCTTGTGCATCCTCTGAAGAAGCTCTCTCAAACTGCAGTCATCATCTTTTTTCCAGGTAAAATACCCTCGGCTAATGATGTGGGACAATGGGTGAATTCTCTCCTAGGTGGATGTTATGTAGAAGGAGTCTATTTTGCCTCCAGAGGATTTTATGAAGTTCATCTCTTGGATGTATTGACAAAACAAAAGATGCTGGAAATGTCCCCTTTATTTTTTGGTCGTCAAATGGTGCACGTCATGCCCTGGTCTCCTAACAAGGATTATCAGAATCTCATCAAACATCACTGCCCTGTATGGGTTGAAGTTGTTGATTTCCCAGATTATATGAGAACAGAGCTTCCAGGCTTAGCGATGACTTTGGGACAAGTGATTTGTCCCCCTCGTCCCACAGGTAACAAAAATCGTTTTTGCATTTTATGGGATACTGATAGACCAACCCCCTCTTCTATTGCAGTTGAGATTGAGGGTGTTAATTTGGGAAAGAAATATTTCACTTTGAAATGGGGCATTTTTGCCGGAGCTTGTTTCTCTTGTCACAAGTTCGGGCATCTAGCTTCGGAGTGTCCCTCAATCCTTCATCCGCCTCCTCCAGCTGCCATTCCTCCATCATCTAATAAAGGAGGTCAAAAGACTTATGTGGAAAAGATTGAAGCTAAAGGAGCAAAGCCTTCACTTCCTACAGGGAACCAAGCCAATTTAGCCCAAAATAAGGATAAAGGAAAAAGCAAGCTAGTGGAAAATATTTCATCTTCTCACGAGGGTTGGCAGAATGCAAAGAAGACGGTGCCTCTCAAACAAAGACCTCTCCAATCTCGCAATTGGGATGCTTCTGCTCCGTCTCCTGGCCAACCTTCTACCTCTTCGGACAGCCCCATCTCAAAAGCATGGGTCAATGCAGTTAAGAAGGGTATTCCACTTTGTGAAGAAGATGATTTAGTCAGGGAATCGGATTTTGAGGGTCAGCAAGACCCTGTGGCAATGGCAGAGGCTTGATGCCTCCCTTTCTCTTTGAGGACTGCTCATCTCTTGTACATATTTTCATGCGTACTTCTCTTAAATGTTTTTCTTATAATATACAGGGCCTCTGTAATCAGCACAAATGGAGACTCCTATGGCATTATATAAACAATACTCATCCTGATGTTGTGTGTCTGCAAGAGCATAATCAGCATTCTTTTGCTGGCCAGCATGGGTTCTTTTCAGGCTATGATATATTTTATGCAGGATCTGGACAATTCTCTGGGCTGTGCATTTTAGCCAGACATGATCTGCAGCCCTGTGTAGCATTTAATGATCCTTAAGGCCGATGGATGATTATCCAATGCATGATCAATGGAGAGATTTTTGAAATAGGCTCCTTGTATGCTTATCAAATTTCAGCTTCCAGAGCTCAAATGTGGGATTCCATTAACCAATATCCTTGGTCTTCAAATGCTTTACTTTGTGGTGATTTTAATAATTCCCCTCACTGGAAAGACAATACCACACATAAATCCCATATGATTCCCTCTGAAATCCAGCGATGGGAACATATGAATTCTTCTCTTCATACTGCAGATTTATGGACAGCAATTCACCCTTCGGTTTTGGGATTCACATATCATCATAATGCTTTTACGGAATATTGGGCCAGGCTTGATAGATGGTATCTTATTCATGCTCAGCAATATGATGATTATACATGTCAAATGTGGACTGATTATTCTCAACAACTATCTGATCATACTCCACTCTGGCTCAACCTTTCTTTTGGTATGCCTCTGGACGACATTCAGCTCTCTTTAGTCAGACACCTGCAGGTTAATCAATTATATCTTTCTCATGAAAAATTCCAGCAAATGATCAGATTGGCTTGTAAGCCATTGTTAGCTCATGCTCAGGAGGATCTGGATTTTGCTTGGAACTCCTTTGTACATCGTATTCAAAATGTCATTAAGGAATATGGAAGATGGTACATGGCAGAAACTAGACAGCATATCCAGTGGGCAAAATCATACAAGCAGTCCTTGGTACAGATTAGCCATCAAAGGTCTCTTTCTGCTTCTGAACAGAATTCATTGTCTTGTGCTTCTTCCATAATTGATGCTAATGATAAACGCAAGCTTTCCAAATGGCAGACCAGGGCTAGAGTTAAACCTATGCTGGATAAGGGCTGCTCCTCGAAATCTTTCTTTCGAAATTTACACACGTACAGACAAAGTCAATCTATCATGAGAGTCAGGAAATCGGATGGTCTTTGGACCCAGTCTTTATCTCAGTTAGAAAAACAATCTCTGGATCATTTTCGGCTTCTTTTTTCTCTACCATCTTCTTCTACATCTCAGGCTGCATTGGCTCGGAGCAGATTTATTGAGCTTGTTTCTCCTATTGTTTCTTTGCAAAAAGCTTCAATGCTGGAAATGTCCTTTTTAGATTCAGAATTGGATGAAGCCCTCAAGCATTTGGGTAAACATAAATCCCCTGGTTGGGATGGTTTGACAGTTGAATTTTTTGTAGCCTTCTAGGCTGAATTGAAGGGTCCAATCTTGAAGCTCGTTAATGTAGCCTGGCAGCATCAACATCTTCCCTCAGCTTGGAAACATGGTCTGGTTAAGCTTCTGCCCAAAAAACCTCTGTGTGAAACAATGGATGACTGGAGGCCTATCACTTTGATGCCTGTTATATATAAACTTATTGCTAAAATGCTGGTACACCGGATAAAGGATATCCTTCATGATGGACTTCATCCCAGGCAATATGGTTTTGTTCCAAGAAGGCATATACATGATAATATCTCCAATACTCTCATTGCAATGGAATATGCAAAATACTCTGCTCAAGATGTCTTGGTCATGCAGGTGGATGTGGCAAAGGCATTGGATACGGTGCAGTGGGATTATGTTTCTCAAATCATGTCTAAACTTGGTTTTGGGCCAAAGCTAGTTAATGTCATATACTGGCTTTACTCAGATTCCACTGCTCAATGCTTTATAGGGAAACATTTGTCTGAGTCTTGGACTCTAGAACGATCAGTTCGACAGGGATGCCCTCTCAGTGCTCTGTTCTATAATATTGCTTCGCATCCTTTGCTTCTTTACATGGATCATCTGGTTGATACTAGACAGTTAGAGGGGCTTCAGATTTCTGGTTCACGGCCTTTCATTGCACAGGCTTATGCAGATGATTCATTCTTCATGCCAAAGACCAGTCCTGTGGAGCTTCGTCTATTGATGGATACTCTTTCAGATTTTGGGTTGGCAGCTGGTTTAAAGATTAATTTTCAGAAATCAAAACTCTTACCTCTCAAGCATTGTGATTGGCATGCTATCCTGTGGCCCGGCCAGATTATTTATCCGGAAAGCATAGTAAGACACTTGGGCTATCCCATTGGCTGGAAAATCAGAAATAAGCAACAAATATCTTGGGTGCTAAACAAAATTAAGGACAAACTAGAATATTGGAAGATCTCCACTTGGCCATTACATGTACGGCTTCGAATTGTTCAGTCCATTGTTCTGGCTTATGTCCAATTCTACCTTCCTCTATTACACTGGTCATCTCGAGATCTTTCTTCTTTTATGTCTCAAGCCATGGAAATTTTTTGGAAAACTAAGCTTCATAAAAAAGCTTTAAGGTTGCTCAAAATGGACCTGCTTTGCTCGCCAAAAATGCATGGTGGTTTGAATATTATAAACATCAAATTTCATGTGCTGGCAAGAAAGATCACTATGCTCAAAACCTTCTTTCAGCAAGAACAGCCTTGGTCTATCATGTTGGCTATTCTGTGTGGTCGGATGCGCACAAATGCTTATGGTCGCTGGTTGGTTGATCCATCGGAAGTAGTGCTTGGCAAATTTCAAGGTAAAATCCCTGGTTGTCCATTTTCTACTTCCTTGATTCAGGATTGGAAGAAAGTGCTCTCCCGCATCAAATCGTCTCCCCATCCTGCTTCTATAGCTTCCTCGCTTCGAATGGAAAGCATACATTGGAGTGCTGTTTTTTACTCTCCCCTTGCTGTACAACAACCAATCAGAGCTTACAATCTTATGAAATTGGGCATCCGGTTCATCGATGATGTAGTGGATACTACAGGGCGAATTCTTTCTTTTCCGGCAGCTTGCCAACAATACAATCTTGGGATGCATCATAGATCTATATGGAAAGCTATTGCAGATCTCTTACACCCTTTCATTCCGATTCCAACATTGGATGTAAGAGACAGGCTTCAAGATTGGCATCTTCAGTCTTCAGGCTCAAGATTATCCTCTCAATCTTTGCATCAGTTGACTTCTATACAGGCTTATCGATTGATATTACCTCCTCCATGGATTGCTCAACATGCTAATTCTCTTTGGCATCTGGATAAGTCTTTAGCTTGGTGGAAAGCAAAACTGACTTTGATATGGAAGTTGAAAATGCCATTGAAACAGAGACTCTTTCTCTGGAGATGCATTGTTGGTATTTTTCCAGTGGGAGTGAAATTGGCTCAAAGAAGGATTGCCTCTCCTATTTGTCCAAGATGTCATCATACTACTGAGAGTGTTCCGCATTTATTGTGGTCTTGTTCATGTTCCAGAATCCTTCTAGACAAGATCTCCTATTTTTTATCTCTCAGATTTCCTGCACACAGATTCTACAAGTTTTTCTGGATGTTTGGCACCTTATCAGCTTCATTGTCACAGTATTCTCTTTTCTTCCATTGGATCAGATACTGGGCCTTGTGGACCCTCTGGCTACAGCGAAATCATACATATATGAATTCACCCCTTCAGCAGCCTTATGAGTTCTTCCGAGCCTCGTTGCGGCAGTCTTTATATGATGCAGTGCATGAGGGAGATTTGGATGTTTCTTGTATTCAGCTTTTCTTTTACTGTTTCTGATAGATAGGGCATAGGCTCTTTTCTTGAGCACTGCCCTGCTCTTGCATAGAACTTTTTTACTGCTGTTTTTTGAGTTCTAGGGTTTAGACATCCTCCTGATGCCTAACCCTTTTGTACATTCATGATATAATGCAATTTCAACTAGTTTTACTAAAAAAAAAAAAGTGTGTGTGTGTGTACCCTTGTTTGTGTGTCCTTGTATGTGTGTACGGTTTATGTGTGTGAACAGCCTATATTATGTGTATGTACTAAGCAATGATGTCATCGGATATGCCATTTGTCATTAGCTTAGTGTCTTTGACAGGGTCAAAAGATAAGGCTTTATGCCTATAAAAGCATTCTACTTGGTGAACGTTAATCTAATCCTCATTGAGTCGTACAATCTTGAGCATTATCACATCTTTCAGGATTTTATGGTAGGCACTAGGCCGGTTGGAATAGCAGTGGATCATGCTATCTTGTCCTTCACTCTCACATTTCAGTTCAGCACCGCTCCATTGGGACAGGTCTCCACACACACTCGTTATACCTTTACGAGGGAGACTGACACCGTATACACGGATGAGATATACAGACGCCTATGTGCCGAGGAGCCGGGACGGCCATTAGATGAGCTCACTCAGATATTGATACAGACGCTTCATGCTGCAGCATCAGAGGCATATCCCCATAGTCAGCCTACACGGAGACGATCTGGGAACATGCCCCAGAACAGTTGGTATGATGAGGAGTGTAGAGAGATGAGGATCAGATTACAGAGAGAGGTGCTCATGGGTGTTACCACTCACAGACAGTCACGGATTACCTTCCGGCACCTAGTGCGATGGAAGAAGAGGGCTTATCTTGCTCAGTTAGAGAGGAATTTGTACCAATTATTTATGAGTCAGGACTCAGGAGAGGCATGGAGACTATTCCATGAGCATTCACCATCACCAGCCATTACCTCCACAGAGATTTGGGGTGAGTATGCAGCATCCCTGTACACAGCACCAGGATAGCCGCCCCTGCCAGACCCATCGGAGCCATGCCCTGAGACGTGTGCTTTCTTTACTACTGGTAAGGAAAGCTATTGACAGGATGAGGACTGGGAGAGCATATGATCATGATGGTTTGGTAGCAGAGCACTTTATTCATGCCAGAGATATGCTTGCAGAGCTTATTGCTATGATGTTTAACCGAGCCATGTGTGAGGGTTTTCCTGAGACTTGGAATATGTCCACGATTGTGCCTATCTTCAAGTCAGGGGATCCCATGCTTCCTGGGAATTATCGTACCATCATGATTGGTCACACATTGGCTAGATTATATGCATCTATTCTTGAGCAGGAGTTGAGTAGATGGGCAGAGAGAGAGGGCATACGTGCATCAGGGCAGGCAGGGTTCAGGAGAGGTTTCTCCACTCTTGACCATATCTTGACACTCAGAGCTATTATTGAGGAGGGCAGATTATATGGCAGGAGGATTTATTGTTGCTTTGTGGATTTCCGCAAAGCTTTTGACACAGTACCGAGAGCCAGACTGATGCGCAGACTACAAGAGATGGGAGTGCCCACAGAGCTGATTTGGGGAATCATGGCTTTATACAGGACAGTTGTGGGGCAGGTACGTACTACCTAGGGTATATCTGAGATGGTTCACTCCACTATTGGGGTGAAACAGGGCTGCCCCCTTTCCCCCACCTTATTTGGGATGTATGTGGATGAGGTTTCGGACTATGTAGAGCGGGAGGGTGACAGAGGAGCACAGCTAGCAGGGACATGGATTCCGCTGTTATTGTATGCTGATGATATTGTGCTGATCTCAGATTCTCCAGAGGGGATGCAGCGTCATTTGGATGCATTGCACATGTTTGCAGAGGACAGTGGATTGTCTGTTAACCTTGGTAAAACCAAGGTGATGGTGTTTGACACCACAGCACAGTGAGTTAGGAGGTCAATGCCCACCTTTACATATGGTCAGGAGACAGTGGAGTATACAGATGCATATACTTACCTTGGTGTGGTTTTTAGTGGCCCACTATTTTCCTTGAGGAGAGCAACGGAGACCAGATTGACCAAAGCTTATGCAGCATTGGGGAGACTAGAGAGGATGTGTTCACAGGTTCAGTTTCAGGAACCTCGAACAAAGCTCTGGCTCTTTGACACTTTGGTCACTTCAGCCATGCTGTATGGAGTGGAGATATGGGGACCCTCAGTGGATCACCACAGCCGAGCTGGTAGCACTGATGGATGGAGACGTATGGAGAGGTCCTTGGTTTCTATGATTTCCCGGATGATTAGGGCCAAGGCCTCCGTACCACATGATATTATCCGTGCAGAGATGGCTGCCCCCCCATTGGTAGTAGAGGCACTCACTCGATCGGTCTCCTTTATACATAGCACTTGGGCTCTCCCTAGAGACAGATATGCTCGCTTAGCCCTGGAGTCTTCACGACAGTTGGCATCACAGGGAGACGGATCATGTTGGTATGCACAGATGACAGCTTGGTTCCAACTGCATGGCTTTAGTATGGACAGGCTACCTCCATTTCAGTACTCCCTGGATGCACCCTCCCTCTCTCTCACACGGGCAGAGATTACCAGACTTATCAGGCAAGACTTGACTCAGCTGGACACTAGGAGGACATGGATACAGCCGACACACGAGCTTGGTACGAAGATGGCTTTCTATAGAGATCATCTTCTCCAGCTCACGGAGGATGGGTTTGTGATTAGACCCAGCTACATGGATACCCATCTTTCTCATGGGGTACGGTGTGCTATTGGTCAGATGCGCACATCCTCACACCAGCTAGAGATTGAGACTGGCAGATTCAGAGGAGTACCAGCTGAGGCCAGGATTTGTCAGCTGTGCCAGATGGAGCCAGAGACAGAGTTACATTACATATGTGACTGTCCAGTATATTATGAGATACGAGGCCGTTTTCACTGCCTGTTCAGAGAGGGCTTTGGACCACTTTCTAGAGTCATGAGATACCAGGATCAGAGATGCCTCGGATTGTACTTGCTGGAGCTGCGTAGACATAGAGAGGGTCTCCTGAGAGGGAGGGGATCAGAGAGGGAGAGACACCTACAGAGGCAGATTACAGACTTCTTTCGACCAGAGATTGAGCAGTCAGGTCAGCAGGCATTGCAGCTAGCCCCAGAGTACAGCCGCACCAGAGGTACACTGATTGATCGGGCTATAGAGCTGGGGCGGTCCAGGCGCCCCAAGATGAGAGGCCCATCTCCACACCGGCGGAGACTACAACAGAGGATCAGGACCATACTAGCACGGCATGGGAGACGTCCAGTCAGAGTACTCACCATGGAGGACATTGAGGATATCCGCCATCGACCGATGAGAGACATCTTTGGATAGTGATGTGTATGATGCTTACCTTTGTTGCTGGAGTTTTCCTCCCAGATGTTATCCATTAGGAGCTCCTAGTACCGTACTTTTCCTCATAGTTGTTTCAGTTTCAGTTAGTTGTTTAGTTGTTTTTAGCTTTGCTTACACAGACATTGTATCAGATCCACCAATTGTTGTAACCTTTTTGGTCTCATAGGTCATTTTGGCCTTTTGAAGACGTTAATATATCATTTCATTTCATTTCTCTCTCTCTCTCTCTCTCTCTCTCTCTCTCTCTCTCTCTCTCTCTCTCTCTCTCTCTCTCTATATATATATATATATATATATATATATATATCACATCCAGATTAGCCCCCCATCCCACCACCATCACATTCACGTCCCATCACATCCACCTTCTTCACACCCGACATGGTAGCCCGAGCCATCCGGAGACTCAAAAACGGTAGATCACAGGACCACGAGGGCCTCTTGGCAGAGCACATCTCCCATGCGGAAGAGACTCTAGCACCCCTCTTGGCCCATATGTTCAACCGGGCTCTTCTGGAAGGCTTCCCACCCACTTGGACAGCCCATATCATCACACCTATCCGTAAAGCCCAAGATCCCATTGACCCCAACAATTACAAGACTATTATGATTGGCCACACACTAGCCAAACTTTATGGGTCAGTACTTGAGATTGAGCTCAACACACTAGCAGAGAGACATGGGCACAGAGCACTAGAGCAGGCAGGCTTTCGCAAGTCATTCTCTACTTTGGTTCACATCTTCACCCTCTGAGCCCCATACTACTTTATGCCGATGACATTGTGCTTAATGCAGATTCTCCATAGGCTCTCCAGCCGCACCTCAACACATTGCGGGACTTTTGTGTACAGCAGGAACTCACAGTACACCTTGGGAAAACCAAGGTTATAGTCTTCAACACATCCCGTCTTTTCACATCTCGACTCAGTTTCACCTACATGGACAGCCCACTGGAGATTGCACACTCATATGTGTACTTGTGAGTCACTTCTACAGAACCAGTCTTCTCCATGAGCATAGTAGTTAGGAAACGCGTTTCCTACAGGGAAGGAAACGTGGAAACGTTTCCTTGTAGGAAACACGTTTTTTTCAAGCAAATTTTTTGACTTTTTTTTTCCCCAAATCTAACGTTGAAATCTATGCGACTCTTGTAATAAAGTTTTTTCTAGTTTCCGTGTGCCCCTTTCCCTCATCAGGGCTGATTTATTTTGTATTGTTTATGGGCATTGGGCCCTGAGTGTTGATTCATCATGATTCATATGACATGAACACTTCAAACTTATAAGTTTTAACCTATGTAGTGTCATGTATGGTTTGTTTTTTGTGGCATGGAATGATGGATGATTGGATCATGAATAGCAGACCATGGTCTGTGAATCATGATCATTTGACATTGATAATGCATGATTATATGGTTTTTGTTATTTGTGATTCAAAGACTGTAGGCTTTAAATTGATGTTTCCATGTATTCTATGCATTTAGTGTTATTTTTACATATTTTATATAGTATATATTTGAAATTTTGTAAATGCAAAAACCTATAGGTATGAAACTTTGGGCTGATTTTACGAAACCCGTTTGAAAGTTTTAGGAAACCCATTTCAAACAACCCCCTAACTACTATGTCCATGAGCCATGCTACATAGGCTAGACTGCTATGAGGGTATGCTCTCATGGAGAGACAATGCTAATTTTAGGAAACCCGTTTCAAACAACCCCCTAACTACTATGTCCATGAGCCATGCTGCAAAGGCTAGACTGCTATGAGGGTATGCTCTCTTGGAGAGACAATGCTTCCACGCCCACTTCGAGGAGCCGAGGAGCAAGATGTGGCTATTTGACACCTTGGTCACTCTGGCATTGATGTATGGAGCACCATTGCGGGTGTCATCACACCGCTTGAGGATAGAGATAGGGAGAGCCATGCAAATACCTCATGGGGAGAGGATATGCACTATGTGCCAGCAAGAGGCGAATGAGAGGAGCACTTCATATGCATGTGCACCGTATATTATGAGATTCGAAAGAGGTACCACTATCGCTTTCAGAGAGGGGTTTGGACCCTTATCCAGGATCATGGATTACCCGGATCAGCGGTGCCTGGGCCTCTTCCTTCTAGAGCTTCATCGCCACAGAGACTCATTGATTAAGACCCCATGGGACACATCCACCCCGGCCCGAGGCGACCATCACTCAGTTCTTCCGACCATGAGAGGATGCCCCACCAGCCATGGATGACATACCCATAACCTCATCGAGCCACACATTCTCGAGTGCCCAACCCCCGCCAGACCCCACTCTAGTGTGACTCTAGACCGGGCCACGGCACTACAATGAGGCCGACACCCTAGACTCCCTGGACCCCGACCTCAGCCCCAGCTTGAGGAGATCTTGGAGAGGCACACAGCCACCTTCCCACGCTCGGCGGACCTGCAAAGCCTTCCACAGGCTAACCCCATGCTCAATATCCTTGATGGCCTCCTCCCCCTACCGGGGGGTTAGCTTCATAAGTTGTATGATGACGATGATCCCACTTTGTATCATATGGCTCGGATTTGACATTCCCAGTTCATAGCTCTAGTCTTTGTTTCTTTTGTACCATGATGAAATTACATGGACACTATTTTATCATTTTTGGTCTCATAGACCCACTCGATCTTTTGAATATAACTTTCTTTCTTTCTCTCTATATCTTAGCCATGGAAATCTTTGAACCTCCACTGTAGGCCGTGATCCTAACCCTCATACCAACAACCATAGGACCACAAAAGCCTCTTGGTAGAGCACATCTCCCAAGCGGAGGAAACTCTTGCACCCCTCCTAGTCCGTATGTTCAACCAGGCTCTTTCGGAAGGCTTCCCACCCACCTGGACAGCCCATACCATTACACCCATCCATAAAGCTGGATATCCCATGGACCCCAACAATTACAAGACTATCATGAATGGCCACACACTATCCAAACTTTATAGGTAAGTACTTGAGATGGAACTCAGCACACTAGCAAAGAGACAAGGGCACAAAGCATAGGGGCAAGCAAGCTTCCGCAGGTCATTCTCCTCTTTGAATCACATCTTCACCCTCCAAGCCATCATAGAGGAGGCCAGAGCACGACACCAACAGTTTTATTGCTGCTTTGTGGATTTCCGCAAAGTCTTTGATACGGTGCGTGAGCCAGACTACTACACACACTCCAAGATTTGGGGGTACCATCAGACATGATCTAGACATGATCTGGGGGATCATTGCATTATATGAGTCCATCATAGGGTGGGTGAGATGCCCAATAGGATTATCAGAGGACTTCTCCAGTACCGTCGGAGTGAAGCAAGGATGCCCACTATCTCCCGCTCTCTCTGGCCTCTACATCGACAAGATTTCCGCCTTCATTGATAGAGGCAGAGGAGGTGTACCACTAGCAGGCATCCTTGTTTCCATACTACTTTATGGTGATGAGATTGTGCTTATTGCAAATTCTCTAGAGGCTCTCCAGAGGCATCTTGACACATTACAGGACTTTTGTGGACAATGGGATCTCAGAGTAAACCTTGGGAAAACCAAGGTTATGGTCTTCAACACATCCCCTCTTTTCACATCTCGACTGAGTTTCACCTACATGAGCAGCCCACTGGAGATTGCACACTCATATGTGTTCTTCGGAGTCACTTTTACAGGACCGGTCTTCTCGATAAGCCGTGCTGCAAAAGCTAGACTGATGCAAGGGTATGCTTCTCTCGCTCTCATGGAGAGACAGTGCTTCCAGGCCCATTTCCAAGAGCCGAGGACCAAGCTGTGGCTATTTGACACCTTGGTCACTTTGGCATTGATGTATGGAGCAGCCTTTTGGGCACCCGATCTCACAGCAGCAAATAGGCCAAATATAGAGAGGCCTCGGGTCATCATGCTCTCCCGTATGCATCGATCCCACATGATATTATCTTGGCACCCATGGTAGTAGAGGCCCTCTTCCAGACAGTCACATACATTCACAAGATCAGTGCCATGGCCCCTAGACACTCCCAAGGCTCGCCCTACACTCCTAGCAAGAGCTGGCAACAGATGGGCACGAGTCACAGTATAGCCGAGTATGCACCTGGTTCACAAGGCAGGGACTCAAGATCGCCTCTAGCCACTCCAGTATGACCCTAACTCCCCATTCATCGAGTTGTCTCAGGATGACAGGAACTGGGTGATCAAATATGATTTATTGGGACTATACATACAGGATACTTGGATCACAACACATGAGCCACTCTCACACAAACGGCAGTAATACATGGATACTTTCATGAGGCTTACACAGGATTGGTTCATACAAAGGGCTAGATATCTTGACATTTACATGTCACATGCCATGCAGATTGCAGTGGGCCAGTTGTGGTGTCATCGCACTGCCTGAGGATAGAGACAAGGAAAGCCATGCGGATACCTTGTGAGGAGAGAATATGCACTATATATGCCAGAGGGAGGTCGAGTCAGAGGAGCACTTCATCTGCAGGTGTGCATGGTACATTATAATTTATGAGATCCGAGAGAGGTTCCACTGTCTCTTCCGAGAGGGGTTTGGACCCTTATCCAAGGTCATGGATTATACAGATCAGCAATGCCTAGGCCTCTTCCTACTAGAGCTTCATCGCCACCACAAAGACTCACTGATTAGAGAGTCAAGACCTCGTGGGAGACATCCACCCCAGCCCTAGGCAACCATCACTCAGTCCTTCCAACCACGACAGGATGATACACCAACCATGGATGATATACCCACAGCCTCATCGAGCCACACATTCTGGAGTGCCGGACCCAAGGTAGTTTCAAACATACGAAACGTACGAAATGATACGAGTTTAGTACGCGGTATAGAACATTGCCGACTGATAAAGTACGTAAAAAAATGTTACGTACTTTTTAATGTTAAAATCGTATGAGTCATGATCCATGTGTTGTCATGACATATTCCATAACATGACATGAAAATAAGCTAATTTTGAAGAACCAACGCTTAGCCCTTCCAATGGGCAAACCAAAAAGGACACGGGGGGAAAAACCTCTTCTAAAGAGAGTAACAAGTGCAAGTACAAAAAATAAATAAAAAACCGGTTTAAAACGTTTGAAACTTTTGCAAGTCCAAAACATCCTAAATAATAAAAAACGGGTTTTAAATGCAACCTTGGCCCGACCACCAACAAACCCCACTTTGGTGTGCCTCTGATCCTTATAGGGCACTCAATCCCTTGGGCTATTCTATGCTAAGGTGGGTGATACTCAACTGCATGCAAGCCACTGCACTAACTACAGCGAGCCCGACGTCCAAGACTCCCTGGACCTCGCTAGCAACATAGACATCAGCCCCAGCTTGAGGAGACCTTGGAGAAGACCTTGGAAAGGCAAAGAGCCACCTTCGCCTGCCTAGTGGACCTGCAGATCCTTCTACAGGCCACCCCCATGCTTGATATCCTTAGCTTTCAGTTTTCAATGTTAGTTTACTATTGCTTTTTCTTATTTCATCGTTGACGAGATTTCATGGACACTATGTATACATCATATTGGTCTCATAGACCCTTTGGGTCTTTCGAAGACGTTAATGTAACTTTCTTTGTCTCTCTCTCCGGGTTACCCAATTAGATTTCTCAACCTCTACACCCGCTCCACATGGATCACACGTTCGGAGCTCCCAACGAAGATGCACTTCTACAAAGACCACTTCCTCGTTGTGCTCGTTCAAGATGGATTCATCCAGCAAAAACCGGGCTACCTAAGTGTTCACATGTCCCATGCCATGCGGATCGCGATTGGCCAGATATGGGTTTCATCCCACCCCCTCAGAGTGGAGAAACGTAGAGTGGAGCGTGTCTAGAGCCGGGGAGCTCATACGGAGACTCAGGGAGGAGATGATGTGCAGATTGAGACAGAGGAGCATTACATATATCGCTGCTCAATACACTATGAGATCCGCGGGAGGTTTCACTACCTGTTCCATGAGGGATTTGGTCTACTCTTGAGGATCATAGATTTCTCGGACCAGTGTTGCCTAGGGCTTTTCCTGCTTGAGCTACATAGACACACACAGGGACACATTCTTGAGAGAGCTTCGGCCCGAGCCACGATGTCACTATTTGGCCACCCAATTGGTCCACCCGTGCTTTCTCATTATGTATTTACATTGGACTAGCGTCCATGGCAGTTGCATATGCCGAGGATTGATGCCACTCATGTGATATTGTGGACTTGGCTTTCCTTTGGGACTCATGCCTGTGAGTAGATGCCCCGAAATGCCTGGAGGATTGGTGTTCCATTGGGTGTAGTTCCTCGTGTACTCGCCTAGAACACATCTATTCTTGTATAGTCTCATGAACGGGGATTGTCCATACCAATGCTGCGAGTCTTACAGTTATGTTCTTATAACTGTAGGACAATCAGTTTATTGTACTTTTTAGTCTCATTTAGTTGTTCTCTTTGATGAGACACCAACTTCAGATGTACTCTCAGTTTTGGTCTCATAGGCCATTATGGCCTCTTAGAGACGTTAATATATCATTTCATTTCTCTCTCTCTCTCTCTCTCTCTCTCTCTCTCTCTCTCTCTCTCTTTCTCTCTCTCTCTCGATGCCCTGTGTACTATGAGATTCGAGGGAGGTTCTACTGCCTCTTCCGAGCTGGGTTCGGACCACTTTCCAGGATCATGGACTTCCCGGATCAGAGATGCGTGGGAATTTTTCTTCTAGAGCTCCGTAGACACAGGGAGTCCTTAGCGAGATCCAGATCAACTGTACTTGCTCGAGGACCAGCACTCCGAGGGCTGATCCACCCATCATGCCCAGACCACACGCTAGTGTAGGAGCTCGGCCGAGAGGTGTGACACTCGACAGAGCCACTGAGTTATGCAGAGCTCGACCCCCCAGACCCCATGGCCCTCGCCCACGGCCACGCCACCACAGGAAGATCCGGGCCATCATCTCCATACAACTCTCTCTCTCTCTCTCTCTCTCAATGACTTCTGCACACAGAGGGTACTTACAGTGAACCTTGGGAAAACCAAGGTCATGACTTTCCACACCTTAGGGCCGGTTCAACGACAGGCCATCTTCACACTAGCAGGAGGACAAGTAGAGGTGGTCGACTCATATGTGTACTTGGGGATTACATTTGCAACTCCGCCAGGAAGATTTACTATGGCACAAGCAGACAGGGATAGATTCACACGAGGGTATGCAGCTCTGGCCATGCTAGAGAGACAATGTCACCAGGCACACTCCCAGGAGCCCCGCACGAAGGGGTGGTTGTTTGACACACTAGTCACCCTTGCTTTGATGTATGCTACAGCAGTATGGGCACCTGGGCTCGCCACCTCCACATGGTCTCAGATAGAGAGGCCTCAAATTCTCATGCTCTCACGGATGATCCGCAACAAACCCTCCGTCCCACATGACATTGTCCGAGCAGAGTTTGCTGCACCCCCTATGCTAGTAGAAGCCCTCTTCCAGACGATCTGCTTCATACAGAGGATCAAAGATATGCCATCAAATCGACTCTCACATAGAGCTTTTGAGCCGTCCAGCCAGCTCACAGAGAGTGGAGATAGGAGATCATTCACAGATGATACAGTGGCTCACTCAGCATGGTCTCAACATAGATCAACTGCCACCTTTCCAGTATGATATACATGCACCACACATCCATCTCTCTCACAGTGAGAGGAACAGAGTCCTTCGGCAGGATTTATGGCAGCAATACACTCATGAGACTTGGATTACACCCAGTCAGCCTCTACCGCCGAAGATGCTATACTATAGAGATCAGTTTATGCGTATCTCAACGGATGGATTCATTCAGCAACCTAGATATATGGATGTGTACATGCCTCACAGTGCCCAAGTGGCGATTGGCCAGCTCAGAGTGTCATCACACCACCTTGAGATTGAGGCAAGTAGGGCAGCACGGATCCCCAGACTAGAAAGGATATGCAGACTATGCCAGGAGGAGATTGAGAGTGAGGAGCATTATGTATGCAGATGCAGAGTATATAGTGACATTAGAGAGAGATACACCACCATCTTCAGAGGACATCCCTCACTCCGCTAGATCATGGAATCCACAGACCAGCGCAGATTTGGCCAATTCTTGCTAGAGAGACAGCGCCATAGAGAGGCACTGCTATGGACTCATACCACAGGGAGGGGTGGGCGACAGCTCCAGCTCACTAATTTCTTCCAGAGATCTATCCCAATGTCTACCCTAACACAGGAGGGGGTTACACTTCAGCGCGCTACGGACCTCCGAGCCAGACGGAGATCGAGAGCACCAGGCTATACATCACAGGGAGATCACAGAGATATGGGCTCGACATCAACACCATATCTAGGAGCGGCTAGCTCACTTACACTCACACCCGGAGATCATGCTCTGAGGGATTTTTGCCTCGCCATCGCCTATGTATCACATATTACACCCCCATTATGGTACTGGTTGGAGCTAGACAGATCTGCATTGCAGTCTTGTATACCCTACGCATATAGGTTGCATACTGAGCCTCTAGCAGTAGTGCTCCATCCATCACCCCCCCCCCCCACTAGCTCAGTACTTTCATAGTTTATTTCATGTTCATTTTGTCCTCTTTTTTTTCTCGACACCCAGAGGACATTGATAGTTGTACATTGATTTGTCTCATAGGTCGAGTTCGGCCTCTAGTAGACATTAAAACAGCTTTTCTTTTCTTTCTCTCTCTCATGCAAACAAGCACCAAAATAACTTGCATTTGGCCTATACTATCAAGAAATGTGTCTTATTAGACAAATTGCATCTTGAAACAATTTTCTTGGGGTTTGGTCCTCTATGGTGAGTCCTGCTACCAGAGTAGTGGCTTTCTTCCCCCGAGTTGACATCCTGCCAATCAATCAAAATTGCTGCCACTTTCCAAGCTTTGCCCCTTGTTTTATTGTGGTTAGGAGGAGCAAAGAGCCCTACATACAACCCTTGCAACAAGAGGAGGTGAAAATCGACTGAAGCAAAACCCAAGACCTCGTGCTCAAGGGTTCAATCAACTACCAACTCGCCTACATGCCACAAACTTTCTTCTTAATTAGATAGATAAGCATAAAAAGAGTCTTACGAGCTAGAGAATATAATTAGACATGCATTAGTTGTCGCTTTCTAAGCTACACCAAACACACATTAAGACAAGACATGATATTAACCCTTACAACCAACCAAAAAAAAGGGGATCCCCTCACAAGATGTAACTATTTGGTCCTCCTACCTCTATTTCACATGATGAAACCATGTCTCGACACCAGAAAGGTGGAAGAAGACATGGGGACAAGATCCATGAGGTTTGATTAAGAAAACGCGGCATTCTTGGTCAAAAAGCAAGAAAAAGCAAAAAGTCAAACAGGTTTGACCGTGAGCCAAGGGCACCATTGGAAAGAGGAGACTGAGCCAGACCAAAAAGCTAGAAAAGCAAAACAAGAACTTTTGACCAAAAGTTGAGTAATATTTTATTAACAAAGGTAAAAAGAGCAAAAGCAAAGGCAAAAGCAAAGAATAAAAAGACAAAGCAAAAGCATGAACAAGCTTTTGGCAAAAAGCAAAGCCCTTTTCAAGTATAAAAAGGCTTGAACCTCTCTTGTAGCATCATGAAGGAGATCGTGGAGTGTGTGTGGGCATCATTATGATCATGGAGAGCTTCTTCTTCACCATCAACACCTTCTCCAACTTGCCTAGACTTGTATGGGCATATGCATGGGCAATATAGATGCGCGTACGGACATGTAGGGAGCTGTATAGACAAAAAAATTCAAAAACCCTAAACTGCTCCAAAAACCCGAAAAAAAACTGCTTTTTGAAGGTGTTTATCGCACAAAAACCATTAAAACATGTTTTATATCAGTTTTCTTGCCAAAAAGAGCTTTTCCATAGTTTTCCTTCATTGACAAGGTGTAGGAGTTGTGGAGATTACTCATGGAAACTTGGACTACTTGAACTTGGGCATGGAGGTTGGACAAGAACATGGAACTTGGACATAGAGCTTGGACATGAACATGGAGTTTGGACATGGAACATAGAGCTTAGACATAGAGCTTGGATTTTGAACTTGGATCTAGATTTGGATCTGGAACTAGAACTTGGATTTGGACTTGGACTTGGACTTGGATCATGGACTTGGATTTGTTTCTGGACTGGGATTTGGATTCATTGGACTTGAATCTGGTACTAGCCCGGTGAGAGATACTTGTGGGTCATCCCCGTGGTGCTCGGCATTAGAGATCTTGTGCCTAGACATCGACATGGACTTAGATATCCTGCATCGGCATATCTATTTGTTTTGTATTCATTGATTGTATTGATCCTGGCCAACGTGCCCGTGGATTGTTCCCGAATAAATTCCTGAAAGGGGACGGGACCTGTTCCCCGCTCAATGTGGTGTATTGTGCAAGATCCCTATTCCCATCTATCTCTCCCCTATCTCTCTATATCTTTATCTCTTGGACACATGGTTGAGTCTGTCACTGCACGCCCCGCTAGGCTTACAGTGGTATCAAAGCAATATTTCTCTTGAAGAAACTTTCTTGGGGTGACAGAGCCATGTCGAGAGCAAAGGGAAACCAAGGGCCTAATGAAGGGGACACTTGGTTGCAAATCGTCCCGATAAGCCAAAGTAAGACACCAGAGATATTGGAAGATCATTAGATTGACATCATGCCAAGAAACTCAACAAGAGGAGATTATGAAGCAAATGACCAAGCTATTGGAAAAGTATTTGATTACACCTAGCTCATTATCTTTTTGCTCCCCAGTCTTATTGGTTCCAAAAAAGGATGGTTCTTAGCGTATGTATATTAATTATAGGACTCTTAACAAGATCACTATGAAGAACAGGTTTCCTATTCCTAGGATTGATGATATACTAGATAAATTGGATGGAGCCACCATCTTTAGCAGGATCGACTTGAAGAGTGGTTACCATCAAGTCAGGATTGTTCCAGAGGACATTCACAAGACCGCATTCAGGACTACCTTTGGACTCTAAGTATTTGGTGATGACTTTTGGTCTTACCAATGCCCCGGCTACTTTCTACCAAATGATGGAAAGAATATTTCAAGCACAGAGAAAGTTTGCAACTACTTTCTTTTATGACATTATTGTGTATTCAAAGAACGAAGATGAGTATTGAAAGTACTTGGATATGGTATTTCAGGAATTGTGGAAGCACAAGTTGTATGTGAATGGCAAGAAGAGTGGGTTCTTTTTGTCAGAGATTCACTACTTGGGCCATATAGTGTCCAAAGAAGTGGTCAAGATGGACCCAGATACAGTCAACGCTACTATGGGATGGCCAAAGTTGACTAGTGTGCATGCAATTTAAAGTTTCCTTGGCTTATGTTTTGATTACAGAGGTTCATTAAGTGATTTGCCGCGGTAGCAAGTCCACTACATGATTTGACAAAGAAAGCCGTCGGATTTCAGTGGGCCAAAGCTGAAAAAGAATCCATTGAAGCACTAAAGTTTTATGCTAGCAAAGGACCAGTATTGATTATTCCAGATTTATCAAAACCATTTATGGTAGAGTGTGATGCCTCGGGAGATTGCATTGCAGCAGTCTTGAACCAAGAAGGCCATGCCATGGCCTATTGGAGTTGAAGACTTCAAGGAGCTGAAAAGACCACACGAGAAAGAATTGACGGCATTAAAGACTTGGAAGCACTATCTTATGGGTGTTGCGTTTGTTATCAAGATGGATTATCAAAGTCTTAGGTATTTTATGTCTCTACCTAAGATATCAGAAGAGCATATAAGATGAGCTAGTTATTTGACCCAATTTCATTTTCACATTATGCATACCCAGGGTAAAGACAACAAAGTAGCAAATGCTCTATCTCGAAGACCCTTGAGCCATGAGGTTTCAATGGGTTACCATATGGATTTCATTTTGATGAAGGATCCTTATGCTACCAAAGAGGATTTGGTGACTTTTTATGTCATCAAGAAGGGTTTTCTTATGATAAAAAAACCAGGTCATGTGTAACACAAGGAATTGAGGCCAATGGAAGGGTGCCGTGCTCCTCCCTACATGGGCCATAGAGACACCTTGACTACACTTCAAGCTTTGGAGAGCTATTTCTATTGGCCTACTATAAGGAAGGGCATTGAACTTTATGATTCGAGAATGTTTGGTTTGTCAGAAGGTCAAGTTTGATTGACAAACACCAGCAGGATTATTGCACCCATTGAATGTTCTATGGGATGGATTTTATCTTTGGATTGCCAAAGTCAAGGAATGATAGTATATGGACCTTTCTCAAGATACCAAGAAGATCAACCATGTTTTTTATATCGGTTGGACCTTTCAAGTCATTGGAGAACACATAATGCCTTCCATGACAGTTTATTGAAACCATGTACAGGTTACCCTCTAAGGAGCCTGTTTTGGAGGAACCACCAGGGGTGAAAGAGCCAGAAGAGATTGTGTTATTCTATGAGAAAAAGAGGAAAGAGGTGATCAAATCCTCTTGAAATTCAAGAATTATTTGCCTACTGAATGCGAAATGGATACCAAAGAAGTGCTTCTAGGACTATCTAGATATACTTCGAGCTTATGAAGAAATGGTTCCACATGTATTTGAAGTACAGATATGGACATCTTGCGATCAAGATATATTCAAGAGAGGGATTGTGCCTCTAGCTCTCTTCATTGTATATATATATATATATATATATATATATATATATATAGGACTAGAACTAATCATTATTCTGCTTATATAATGGTTTACTTAGACAAGCTCTAGTTTGGGTGGCAACGCTGCCCGATAGCCCAAGGAGCAAGATTTGTATATGAAAGGTAACGATGCCAGATGACCCATTGGATGGCAACAATGCCAGATATCTTGGACTTCGCAGTCAGGCGATCATTACGACCAAATCGCCAGATGACTGTATTGGATTTCGCAATCCGGTGGTCATTGCAACAAGATGTCCCAGTTGACTGTATTGGATTTCGCAGTCAGGCGGTCATTGCGACCAGATGGCCCAGATGACTGTATTGGATTTCGCAGTCGGGCGGCCAATACGACCAGATGGCCCAAATGACTATTAATGAACTCTCGGGCGGTCCTAGTGACTAGATGGCCTTGCGGATAGTCTAAACGGTTTCCTCGGGAACCAGATGGCTCAGCACGGTTTCAATGAAACCAGGCAAGACAATTCATGAACAGAAGGATCATTACTTGTGCATTGCATGCTAATGTATCTTTGAATTTCTAACTTTGTGTACTGTTTTTGATGTGTGGACAATGCTTGGATTTATGGCATGTGATAGTCCACTGGGACCCAGACTACCTAGCCAATACTTGGAATACCCAATAGATGCGAATGATGCATACTTGTTTGTTGACTAGCTTGTGTATAGTTTTTGCAAAAGGTGAGTATGCATTTATTTTAACTAACACATATGACAGGCCATGAGGATGTACTATCAAGAATAAAGCTATTGGTCAAAGAAAAGGCATTGAAATGTTGCTAGATGAGCAGATGACACCACAGATATGGGGAAAGACCAGATGCACAAGCTCACCAAATGGGGCTAGTACCTTGAAACATATGGAGGTACATGATGTACTTGGAACATATGGACATATTTGGAACATACGGATGTGCTTGGAACACTTGCAATCCGCAATTGAGGACAATTGCGATGTAAGAGGAAGGGAATGTAACTATTTGGTCCTCCTAGGTCTATTTCACATGATGAAACCATGCCCAAACACCAGACAGGTGGAAGAAGACATGGGGACAAGGTCCATGAGGTTTGATTAAGAAAAAGCACCATTCTTGGTCAAAAAGTAGGAAAAAGCAAAAAGTCAAATAGGTTTGACTGCGAGCCAAGGGCACCATTGGAAAGAGGAGACTGAGCCGGACCAAAAAGTTAGAAAAGCAAAACAAGAACTTTTGACCAAAAGTTGAGTAAGATTTTATTAATAAAAGTAAAAAGAGCAAAAGCAAAGACAAAAAGGAAAAAGCGAAACATAAAAAGGCAAAGCAAAAGCATGGACAAGCTTTTGGTAAAAAGCAGAGCCCTTTTCAAATTTTAAAAGGTTTGAACCTCTCTTGTAGCATCATGAAGGAGATCGTGGAGTGTGTGTGGGCATCATTATGATCATGGAGAGCTTCTTCTTCGCCATCAACACCTCCAACTTGTTTTTAGATGTAAGGTCAGCCCTAGGCTTGTATGGGCATATGCATGGGCGATACGGACATGTACGGGTAGAAATTTCAAAACCCTAAAAACTGCTTTTTGGAGGTTTTTATAGCCCAAAAACCATTAAAACAGGTTTTATATCAGTTCTCTTGCCAAAAAGAGCTTTTCCATGGTTTTCCTTCATTGACAAGGTGTAGGAGTTGTGGAGATTACTCATGGGTTTGGACTACTTGAACTTGGGCACTGAGCTTGGACATGAACATGGAACTTGGACATAGAGCTTGGACATGAACATGGAGTTTGGATATGGAACATAGAGCTTGGATTTTGAACTTAGATCTGGAACTAGAACTTGGATTTGGACTTGGACTTGGATCATGGACTTGGATTTGTTTCTGGACTGGGATTTGGGTTCATTGGACTTGGATCTGGTACTAGCCCGATGAGAGATACTTGTGGGTCATCCCCATGGTGTGCTCGGCATCAGAGATCTTGTGCCTAGACATCGACATCGACTTGGATATCCTACATCGGCATCTCTGTTTGTTTTGTATTCATTGATTGTATTGATCATGGCCACTGTACCCGTGGATTGTTCCTAAATAAATTCCTGAAAGGGGGTGGGGCTTGTTCCCCACTCAATGTATTGTACGTGCAAGATCCCTATTCCCTTCTCTCTCTCCCTTCTCTCTCTCTGTATCTTTATATCTTGGACACATGGTTGTCTGTCACTACACGCCCCGCTGAGCTTACACAAGAGAAGCTCGCAACTTGAAGACTACATACAAACTTCAAAGGATGCACAGAAGACCAGAGCAAGCCACAGACCCCAACGGATCGATCGCACGCAAGATCTTGTCAATGTTAATCGCACACATGGAAGGCTGACTATCTAGGAGACTTAATTGACGAGTTGCTAACAGCCCAATGTACTTGTTTTTGTAAAGTAAGGTCACTCGTTGTTGTGACAATTTGGGTGCAGTATAGTACCGTTTTGGTAGAGAATACAACAATTTGTGCAAGTCAAGCAAGAGTGTTGTTGGTAAATTTATGTTATAGAAAAGATGTCGAATGATGGAATAAACCAGATTGTTGTAGAGAAGCTTGACAAGAAAAACTTCCATGCTTGGAGGTTCAAATTGACTAGTTTCCTGATGGGAAAAGGTTACTAGGACTACATTGAAGGTGAACATGAAGAGGCACCGGAGATTAATCTGATTGCTACAGATATAAAAGAGTTCAAGGATTGGAATCAAGGAGGAAGCAAAATTTCAGTGGTTCTATACTGCTGCTTTCCATTATACTTAGCCATTTGTTCACTGCTATTTCAGATTTTCCTATCACTGCTAGGGATGCTAAAAGACCTAAAGCCTTCCACATATATACTTTTTGAAAGCATTGGGATAAGAATGTCAATGTTGTCCAGAGGCCTGGCATGACTTTAAAGTAATTGAAAATTTTATCCGGAGGGACAAGTTTTCGAGAAATTGTGTTGACTCAAAGTTCTTTTCATGAACAAAATCCCTTGCAATGTCATTATTCTATGATACAAGCTGCTTTGTTTGCTCGAAAAAGATGCATGCTTTTTCTAGAAACTCATAAACTGTACCCTGTCATTGAATAAAATATGTTTACCATTAGCTTCACAGAGTATCTCATTGCATTGAACACCATGAGTAAAGAAAATTTTCAGAATCATCACAACTCAAGGAAAAGGAGAAAGCATCCACCTTGTAAAAATCATCAAAGACTTCATTTTTTACAATCTCGCTATGAATGGCTGCAACTCCATTCACTGTATGTCCTGCAATAACACACAAATTTGCCATGCGCACCATTCCAGGAGCCTTTGCTGTACCAACTTCCAACTTCACACTAACTTCCTCTTCCAACTTCACACTAACTTCCTCCGCCAACTTCATACTAACTTCCTCTTTGGAAGCCTTTATATCAGTTCCGTCTTCATCTTTTTCCTCATTTTTTCCCTCAAGAACATCTTCCACTTCTTCATTTGAGGTAACGAAGAAAGAACTAACAGAGGGAGGCAAATCCACATTTTCGAGTATTCTCATCTTCAGTATTGCCTTCTCAACCTCCTCCTTATCGGTCAAAGTTTGAGCCTCAACAACTGACAGGATAAACTGCACACATAAAGTCTGAGATTTAAGCTGCCAACTAATTAAAGCCAAAACAAAACCTGACAAAAATACGTCCAAATACTGACACCACTTTGCTGCATGCAGCAATAACTAGTAATAATCACCTGTTCATCAATTTTCTCTATTATTTCAACGTGCCTTGGCAAAAGCTTTTTCATGATTTCCAACGGCCATTTCTCCAATGCTTCCGGAAGGACTGTGTGATTTGTGTAGGCCATTGTTCTGAACAATTGCATGAAAAATCACTTTTCAACCAAAAAAAAACTCTCTCTCTCCCATATCCCATGATTATTGTACCCTATACCTGGCATAGTTGGATCTGGATTTTCTATCTTGTATAATCTCAGAGTCTGACATCTTAGCTGTCAGTTTTCAGTTTTAGTTTACTGTTGCTTTTTCTTATTTCATCCATGACAAGATTTCATGGACACTATGTACACATCATTTTAGTCTCATAGACCATTTGGGTCTTTTGAAGACGTTAATATAACTCTCTCTCTCTCTCTCTCTCTCTCTCTCTCTCTCTTGGGGACCAGATCTCGGAGTGGATGATTGGCAGTACAGAGAGACTACAAGTGATGATGCTCTCACGTATGATCCAGTGTAAGCCATTGGTGCAGCATGAGATCGTCATAGCTGAGTTTGGAGCATCCCCTCTCGTTCATAGATGCACTATTTCAGACCATCACTTACATACAGCATGTATATACACTGGCTGTGGATCATCTCCCACATGTGGCTCTTGAGTCCTCCATGCAGCTTACCCGAGAAGGGCACAGCAAGTCTTGGTATTCATGGATGCATAGCCACCAGAAACATTTCGGGGTTTTTGATGTTTCGAGGTTTTTGCGGTGTCGGGACAAAACGTTTCGCCTTTTGGCTAAGAAACGCGGAGGTTTCGTAGTTTTTTCTATATAAATACAATAAAATGGTTTAGAACTTGTAGTTTGTAGAATTATTTGTAGGCCTACCTAGTGCTAGCTAGGCACTTAAAATATGGTCAAAGCTTAGGCAATTGTGGTCACAATTGGGCAATTGGGGAGTTGTGGAATTGTGACTCGTGAGAAATTGGTGATTTATGAGAAATTGGGCAATTGAGAATTTAGAGAATTGGGAATATTGGGAAATTTGGGAGAAATTGGGGGAGAGGATGTTTGGGCTGCAGGTCATGCGCCAAGAGAGAAAGAAAGTTGTATTAACGTCTTCAAAAGGCCAAAATGACCTATGAGACCAAAAGGTTACATGAGGTACATAATCCTAGGTACAAAATAGTAATAAAGAAAGATAACAAAAATCTAGAACTTTAAAATTTGATCTAGGTACATGAGCAGAGAGCTCTCATATCACCCTAATACATCCCTCATGGGCCGCTTGTGATGGGAGCGTGACATGTCGGCGGAGAACCTCACGAATCTGTCTCTGTGTGGCGGAGGGTCCTGATGCTCTGGGTCAGGGACGTCTGGCTCACAGAATGGATGAAGCTCTCTCACTAAGAACTCCTCTGGGGCGTGGAGCTGGAGCGTGGGTACGGGTGGTGGGCTCTAATGTCAAAATCCATTGCCCACAACATTTTTAAAAAAAAACACTTAGGCAAAATTTTTAAAAAAGAATTTGTTTTTTTTAGAAACGAAAAAAAATCCCTATTTTTGAAACACGTTTCTAGCATTTCGGCCTTTCGGAGTTTCTCAGCCCAGAAACGCGTTTCCTTGTGACTATGCATGGATGGTTGGCTTGTTTGACAGAAAAATGGACCGCCTCCTCTCTTCGAGTACAGTCTTGTCGGGTCATTGATTTCGTAGACCAGCGATGTCTAGGGCTCCATTTGATTGAGCTGTGACGCGAAAGCAATCAGCTATGCAGAGAGGCACAGAGGCAGACCCCAAATACCACACAACCCACCATCACAAGTTTCACAGACCCTTTGGTTTTTTGTAGACGTTAATATAACTTTCTTTCTTTCTATCCCTCTCTCTTTTGGGTGCCTTCAATGCACGGACAGCGGGGATATAGGTGCATATGTATGATTTCCATGCAGACTCGATCATGCCTTTAGAGATAGACCCTAGAGAGATCGGCGAAAATAGACCCTTGAGAGATGGGGTTACATCGGTCATCTCAAGATGCATGGTCTGTTATAACATACAACGAATGATTTCTAGACATGGGAGCCACGAATAAGCTCCTTAATTATAATGAGATGTCCCATTGGCCCACATCGGACAGCCTTACTTGCTTCCCACATGGAGAAGGGTCAAGCACTGAGGATTACTTGATTGGATCTCCTGCTTTTATATGCAAGACATCCAGGACTTCACCATCCCACCACCACCTATTGGGGTTGATTACACATACCTCGCTTTCACAATTTCTTGCATATGTATGCCACCCATCCCCACTCCCAAAATTCCACTCACCTTCAACATTGCCCATCTCCACCGTCACAATATATTTATGTTCTATCATCCATGAATTGACCCAAGACACTTTCCCTCACACTGGTTGCCCTACCACAAGGCCCCCTTGTGAGCTCACAAACACAAAACAGGTGGTATAATGATATACTCGTCCAGAAGTCGTACCACTTGATCACGGGGTCTGGGAATCGTACCACTTGACCAAGGACTCGGGAGTCATACCACTTCATTCGAAGGACCCGGGAATTGTACCACATGGTCCTATTGGCACAGATATAGGAATTGTACTGCTTGATTTACCTTGTCACCAAGCTTTGAGCATAGTACCACTTGAGCCACTAGCTCACCACTAGAGCTAGCACACCTAGACTCCGTGAATCATACCACTTGAGTCCACTAGTGTTAACATATCCATGGATAAAACTAGCCAAACAAATAACTTTTATCAACAAATTAAAAATTATTACAAAGTTAATCTGAAACTAATCCAAAATGGTGATAGTCACTCCAAGGTACACAAGATGAGATGATCTTCACCTAGGTTCCTCTATATAGAAAAGAACAACCAACTCTCTCTTGGTAGGAAGTGTTAAAGACCATGATCTTGGTTTCGCAAAGATTAACTGTAAGGTCTCGGATGTGTCTCTAACCTGTATAGAATCAAAGATCAGAACTATGTCATGCACAAAAAGCAAAATGGGGCACATTTTCTTGAGCCGAACTTTGAGCCTGTGCCCCCAAAACTTGCAACAAATGTTTAGATCTCATCTACATACGACCCAAACAGTGTATTAGAGAGTGGGTGCCTGCTATGTTGTTGCTTGCTTGGTTTGTTTACGTGTCATGCTAAGGAGCTAGAGACGACCGGAACTATGCAACCCCAAGGCGAGTGGAGTGACTTGTTTATTGACATGTTTACGTGTTGGCTTAGAGCAATGAAACTCCATTAAAATTGTTGTAAATAATTTAAAACCTTGTAATTCCTCTTTGTGAGTAATATGGGCAGGTACTTTTTTTTCAAGGACCGCCCATGTGATAGGAAACCTTTTTTATTTTTACTTTGTAAGTTTAGTGTTTTGTATCCTTTATAAAGAGGGATAAATCTTTATTAATAAAAGAAAATCTCTATTAAGCTTTTATCCCCACACAAAAAACAGATTTTATATTTATATCGGCTAAGCCCTCTTTGTAAAAGCATCGGGTACTACTATCGCATCACCTTTTCTCCATCATCAACCTCAATTCCGCCTTCTTCAACAAAGGAGCGCAACTCTAAAACTGCCCGAACACAATATGGCTTCTGCACAGCCAATCATACCAAACTATACGAACACCTGTTGTCATCAGCGCTAATCTAAAGTTGTCGTACCTACGCACTATCTACTGTAGGACAGTACCGTATAGTACGCTTTTGTCACTGCTACTGGACAATACCATTGTGAAGTCCTTCCCAATATATGCTCTAACCACAGTGGAAAACAAGGTTAGTATAAAACCAAAGCATGAGGTAGCAAGCTAGTTCACCTCCCAACCAGACCAGAATCTGCCTATCTCCCCGACCCAAGGCTAGGCCTCCTACACAATCCCATGGGCTCATGTTTAACTCTGGCATCCCATACCGCCAAAGCTTGCCCGAAGACCTTCAACACACCAACCTATGTACTCGCCATGTGCACGGCATGAGCGTGTACCTTTAGTGGTACATCCGCACAACTATGTCTCCTAATAACCTAGGCACTCACATATATAGTGATCATCACTATGCCATAAATAGCTAACCTCCTATACCATTATGCATGTTTTATCAATCCAAGAATCCTCACTAAGTATCTACCTCATAGTTACCAAAAACAGAAACGGTCGACCCTCTGGAAACGAAAACAGTTCGAAGATAGGAAACGGAAACAGATAAGAAACGGAAACAGGTAGGAAATGGCATAGCCTTTTACTTGAAAATTAGTGAAGAAAACTAGGAAACAAACATGGAAACATCATTGCAAAATAAGATACATTACAAGATACACATTAAACATTGCAAATGTTAGAATTTAGAAACCTTGAAATAAGAATCAAGATACATTGCAAAATACTAAATAGAAATGAAACTTCATGATTCGTTACTCATCTAACTTTCCAAGTCTTGAGATTTGAGATCTGTGATGAAAATACTGAAGTCTCATGAAGAAAAGAAGTACAAGGCACAATGCTCAATGAAAGTACGAAGAGCTAAATCAAAAATATCAAGAGTTGACTCAAGACTCAAGACTCAAGCATAAGTTATATCAACATCAACATGTGGACTCAAGTTGTCATCCTCCTCCTCCTCCTGAAGGGCCTGCTCTGCTATAAACCTCTGTGGATCCACTAACCACCTCATATCCATAATCATCATACTCTGACTCAGAGGAAGAAGAAGGTAACTCAACAAATGCCTCTAGCATAGGACATGCTATCTGGCCAAGAAGGCGCAAGTGCAAGTTTGCACTCACAAAAATAAGATCACTAACTTTTTGTGGGCCTAGTCGATTCCTCTTCTTTGATGCAATGTAGCCAAGGGTGCTCCACAATTGCTCAAGAGGAGAGGATGAGCATCCTTGACTCAGAATGCATACTGCCAACCATTAAAGCTCATGTGTACTAGCACCATAATCCTCCCACCAAAGAGCTGCACCCACCTCTCTCTCTGTGCATCAGCTGAGCCAAATCTACCCTGCCTACTCTTGTACATAGAAAGTTGATTCTTCACGGTCCTCCTCTACTGTGCATCTGGAACCAACCTCCCCAACACTCTCTCCCATCCCTTTGTTACCTCATTATCTGTCTCTTGTCCAAATCCTTGGAACTCTGGATCAAGCACAAATGCGCCTGCATGTAATGGTGAGTGGTAGCTATCCCACCGATCCTGGCACCTTTGAGCATCTTTCTCCGCCTCTCCAATGTGCCCCACCATTTTATCAAGTCCTTCGTACACCTTGCCAATGCAAGGCTCACGTGACAAAGTGCCAAACAGTGAAAGAAGCATCTGAATCTCCAATAGAACTAGCACTTGAGGCAAATGAGACAAATGGAGAGGTTGCATGTCCCCTTTGCTTAAAGGACATTGATTGAGAGCCACCACTAAAAGTAAAAAAGGAGGGGTCAACACCAACATTTCTTCTTCCATAAGGTTGTGGCTCATGCTCCTTTGCTAATGTTGCAAGCTCCTATTGTTTATCTTCTTGGATGGCTGAACAAAATCGTGTGTCATGCCTGGTTCATGAAGAAAATGAGCTTTCACACGATTAGTTGACCCTGTCTTTTAGTATCCACATAGCTTGCACTTCCATGATTTAATAGCTCTTTGTATTCATTTCCTTAGTTATTGAGGCCCTGTGTTGTACCTTTGTTTTCTTCATGAGAAATCTATGAACATGGCCAGCTGCTACTTCTTACTTGGATGCCACGTAGACATATCTAAACAAGAAGGTGCAAGACCTCAAGTGGAACCTAGTCCAATGTGAGCCCAGTCCAGGACAACTCAGCCACGGTTTTCCACTCTACGCGTTCGAGGTTATAGGTGTGCATTGTCCTACACATGAAGCAGTGTCATTCTGTACTGTGAGTCTCCCTCTAGAATGATGTCAGGTGTCCTGTGTATTTGGTTTGCAACCAGACGCCAGGCATTTGTCTAGAAGCACGTAGGTTGCTTGTAGGATGGGGTCCAGCCCATAGGGCTACCCCACAAGAGAGCCTTAGGCTGTTGCAGTGGGCATGGGGCAGGCTATGAACCACCCCAAGGGGCCAAGAGGGCCCTAGGCCTTACCCACCAAACCTAGAGAGGGCTGGGCACGCTGTCGGTGAAACTCGCGGCGGGTGCCCGGGGGACTAGGGCCTTTGACACACTTGTTGATGCCATCAATGCATATTAAAACATTTAAACATGGCCACAGCCTTAACACATATCCATCATCACTTTGCATAAAACATAAAGCTGGACAAAACATCCACAAATGCTGAAAATGGAGCTTGCACGTGTGACACCGCATAGAGGCCGGAATGGGCCGACCCCCCCCTTGGAGTATTTTATTACCCAAGGAGAATAATATCATGTACAAGCTTTGAGGGCCTTACTCTCCCCACGGGAGATGCCGGATTATCCATATACAAATGCCATAACACAGCCCAACACAAGGCAACCAAGCCGGAACATAGGCTGTAGAAATGCCGAGCCAACAATATAATCCATATACCTCCGTGTGGGTACTAATTCTTTCCCAAAAACCACGGGTCTTCATGCAATAGAAAGGGTACAGCAAGTACAACTCTCCATTCAGCCAGTACAACAGGTACAATGGCTGGTACAGCCAGTACAGTGGCTGGTACAGCTGATACAGTGGCTGGTACAACAGGTATAGTAAATACAGAAGCTGGTACAACCGGTACAATGGGTGGTATAGCAAGTACAAAAGCTGATACAACCAGTACAATGGCTGGTACAACAAGTACAGCAAGTACAAATGCTGGTACAACAAGTACAATGGCTAGAAATCATAATAAATGATTAAATACCCTTGCCTTCAGTATTTCTTCGCGATGGAAGCCTCCAAAACAGTCCCCAACAGCCGGTATTCTTCATGGGCAGCCTTCAAGTGAGAGAGAAAGAGAGTAGCCATCATTAGGGCAGCCTGTAACGGTGGTAGAGGCTAGTGTGCAACAAGAGAGCCTCTATTAATGAAGAGAGAGGGCTCCAATTTATAGATTTGGGCCTCCCATGAGCTAAAATGGCAAGAGAAGGCTACAATGACAAGTGGAGAGCCACACAATAGCTGAAGTGACAAGTGTGAGGCCACTTGTCTCACTTTGATCCACTTTCTAACAAGTGTCAGGCCACTTGTCTCACTTTGGTCCACTTTCTTGCCACATGTCCCAATCTAAGAGATGGGTCCTTCCATAAACTTTATCTCTAAAAATATCCCAACAAGTAGACATTCTGTCATAGGCACTTTGCCAACTCTTGGTATCTGCTCAATTCCAGATGTAATGACGCAAACAGAATTTCCATCGGAGTCAGGCCAAAAATAGCAACTCTCCTAAATTTTAGGAGTGTGGTCCTTTGTATTCTAGGATAATCCCCCATTCCCAAAGCTTGTACTTTCCAAATATTTAAACATCCTGGAATCCACCAGACCCCTTTCAGACTGGGAAATGTCCAGGCTGGTGACATCTACAAATGCTGGTACAACAAGTACAATGGCTAGAAATCATAATAAATGATTAAATACCCTTGCCTTCAGTATTTCTTCGCGATAGAAGCCTCCAAAACAGTCCCCAACAACCGGTATTCTTCATGGGCAGCCTTCAAGTGAAAGAGAAAGAGAGTAGCCATCATTAGGGCAGCCTGTAACGGTGGTAGAGGCTGGTGTGCAGCAAGAGAGCCTCTATTAATGAAGAGAGAGGGCTCCAATTTATAGATTTGGGCCTCCCATGAGCTAAAATGGCAAGAGAAGGCTACAATGACAAGTGGAGAGCCACACAATAGCTGAAGTGACAAGTGTGAGGCCACTTGTCTCACTTTGATCCACTTTCTAACAAGTGTCATGCCACTTGTCTCACTTTGATCCACTTTCTAACAAGTGTCATGCCACTTGTCTCACTTTGGTCCACTTTCTTGCCACATGTCCCAATCTAAGAGATGGGTCCTTCCGTAAACTTTATCTCTAAAAATATCCCAATTGGTAGACATTCTGTCATAGACACTTTGCCAACTCTTGGTATCTGCTCAATTCCAGATGTAATGACGTGAACAGAATTTCCATCGGAGTCGGGCCAAAAATAGCAACTCTCCTAAATTTTAGGAGTGTGGTCCTTTGTATTCTAGGATAATCCCCCATTCCCAAAGCTTGTACTTTCCAAATATTTAAACATCCTGGAATCCACCAGACCCCTTTCAGACTGGGAAATGTCCAGGCTGGTGACATCCTCCCCAGCTTCTTAAAAGTTATCCGCAACTTTAAGCTTCAAGCCATATATTCAAGATATAATCATGGCCCATCGATTGGGCGAGACGAGAGAGTCTCAAAAATCCAATATAACTAAAGAATCCATGTCCCAAAGAAATGGGCGAGACTAAATAAGTCTCCATAATACCAATATCAAAATCATGTCCCAAGATAAATGGGCGAGACAAAAATAGTCCCGTAAGTCCAGATATCATAATCATGTCCCAAGATAAATGGGCGAGACAAATCAGTCCCATAAGTCGAGATATCATAATCCATGTTCCAAGTAAATGGGCGAGACAAAATAAGTCTCCTGCCAACAAGACATCGGTCCACATGACCCTTGGCATAGACATAAGTCCCGTCATGTCCACTTTACCACTTGCACTCCGTGTTGGTACTCTGACCACACCCCTTGGATGAGAGGTGGGCTCTCAAGTAACAAGATAAAACAATCACTCACAGGCATAGATAACCTGGTGTTCCATAAGCATTTCTACTACACATAGTTTATAGGCATTTCGGCCACCAACTCACACTACCCTCTCAAATGCCCATGTTCCCTTCCATCTGCTCTCTATTGTTCCACCCACACATGGTAGAAACAATCTTCAAGAAAGCACGTAGGACAAGAGAACACTACACAGGGTATGTTGTGCTTGTCACTACCCTTTGAAGTGCCCATGTTCCCTTCCATCTGCTCTCTATTGTTCCACCCTCACATGGTAGAAACAATCTTCAAGAGAGCACGTAGGACAACAGAACACTACTCACACTTCCACGATAAAATTCTGTGAATTCATAAATCCTTAGATCAACAAGCTGTCTACTGCTCATGCTCTTGCTTCATATGCTATGAAGTGGCTGGCCATGCTTAATAGCAATGATGGTAAGTGTGGTCCCCACTTGAGATCTTTTCTCTTCCTTATTGATAAAAGGAAGCCTCCGCTTCCAAGGAAGTCTATGCTCTGATACCAATGAAACTCGCGGCGGGTGCCCGGGGGACTAGGGCCTTTGACACATTTGTTGATACCATCAATGCATATTAAAACATTTAAACATGGCCACAGCCTTAACACATATCCATCATCACTTTGCATAAAACATAAAGCTGGACAAAACATCCACAAATGCTGAAAATGGAGCTTGCACGTGTGACACCGCATAGAGGCCGGAATGGGCCGACCCCCCCCCTTGGAGTATTTTATTACCCAAGGAGAATAATATCATGTACAAGCTTTGAGGGCCTTACTCTCCCCACGAGAGATGCCGGATTATCCATATACAAATGCCATAACACAGCCCAACACAAGGCAACCAAGCCGGAACATAGGCTGTAGAAATGCCGAGCCAACAATATAATCCATATACCTCCGTGTGGGTACTAATTCTTCCCCAAAAACCACGGGTCTTCATGCAATAGAAAGGGTACAGCAAGTACAACTCTCCATTCAGTCAGTACAACAGGTACAATGGCTGGTACAGCCGGTATAGTGGCTGGTACAGCTGATACAGTGGCTGGTACAATAGGTACAGTAAGTACAAAAGCTGGTACAGCCGGTACAATGGGTGGTACAACAAGTACAAAAGCTGATACAACCAGTACAATGGCTGGTACAACAAGTACAGCAAGTACAAATGCTGGTACAACAAGTACAATGGCTAGAAATCATAATAAATGATTAAATACCCTTGCCTTCAGTATTTCTTCGCGATGGAAGCCTCCAAAACAGTCCCCAACAGCCGGTATTCTTCATGGGCAGCCTTCAAGTGAGAGAGAAAGAGAGTAGCCATCATTAGGGCAGCCTGTAACGGTGGTAGAGGCTAGTGTGCAGCAAGAGAGCCTCTATTAATGAAGAGAGAGGGCTCCAATTTATAGATTTGGGCCTCCCATGAGCTAAAATGGCAAGAGAAGGCTACAATGACAAGTGGAGAGCCACACAATAGCTGAAGTGACAAGTGTGAGGCCACTTGTCTCACTTTGATCCACTTTCTAACAAGTGTCAGGCCACTTGTCTCACTTTGGTCCACTTTCTTGCCACATGTCCCAATCTAAGAGATGGGTCCTTCCATAAACTTTACCTCTAAAAATATCCCAACTGGTAGACATTCTGTCATAGGAACTCTTGGTATCTGCTCAATCCCAGATGTAATGACGCGAACAGAATTTCCATCGGAGTCGGGCCAAAAATAGCAACTCTCCTAAATTTTAGGAGTGTGGTCCTTTGTATTCTAGGATAATCCCCCATTGCCAAAGCTTGTACTTTCCAAATATTTAAACATCCTGGAGTCCACCACACCCCTTTCAGACTGGGAAATGTCCAGGCTGGTGACAGTCGGCCAACCCAAGGGGCCTGGCTAGGAAGCCGACATGCCCTATGGGCCTTATATACCTTCGTAAGGTCAGAAAAATTTGAACTTACGAATTGAGAGATTTGAGAACGCTGAAGTAGCTGTTGGGGTATGCACACCCTCCCAAGATTATAACTTTGAAGAACAACAGCTGGTCACCACTCGGACGAAAATCAAAAGATTTGCATGCCCTATGGACCTTGCCCAGCCAGTCGGCTGGGTATGGGGGCAGCCCATACAGTCTGCACAAGGTTGTCCAGCATCCCAGCACATGCGTACAGTTGCCAAACTTTATCAAGTGTGAAAACGATGATTGAAATACCATTTTATGCAATTGGACCAGGTCAAGACGCTCCTAGCAGCTGGCCGACCAGCAGGTTTTAAAGGGTATAAATACCCAGCCTAGGATTCAGTCTTACTATCTCATTATTCACGAGTGTTGATGCGTTCCAAGAGGCAGGACAGCCAAGGGCAAGGTGCTCAACTAAGGAGGAGAAGTGCAAGTCAAGAACCAGTCTTTATTTCAGATTTACATCATTCTAATAAAGCAAATACACCATTCATGGTGGGGGCCCTACAGAGGGTATTCGGGACCCAATATTGTGTCCCCTTCTCCCTCTCTCTCTCTCTATTTTTTGCACATCTTCTCCTATGTTGTGCATTATATTCACCGTGAAAAGAGACCAAATATTAGGGTTTTGTGCTTGAATTTGCGGAGTATTCCATAGCACATTAGGAGTAGGGACAGAAAGTGAACCAGAGGAGAAAACAATGTTACCTCCTTGAACACTAGAAGTCGGAGAGTGAATTATACTCCTAGTCCCTCCTCTGTTTGGGTTCATAAAATGCCAGGGATCGAAGGTAGTTGATGGTTTACAGACCCATCTCTGGCACTGGTGTTTTCCCTAATTATGTGCCCTCTCCAAGGTTTGTGCCTCAACCAGGTATTCCACCTATGCTGAGTGCCCAAAACTTTATTCCATCTTATGGAGCACCCTCGACAGGTCCTACACCTATGCCTAGTCCTAGTGGATTTTCTGGTTTCCCTCCTCAAAACTTACACTCTGGATATGGGCACCAGCCATCTTGGACTCCCCCACCATCTTCCTTTCATGTTTCTATGTCTAGAAATGCTTTCACAGAAAAGACTCGTTTTAACGGGTCTAATTATACAACCTCGGCTAATCTTGTGGAACAAGTTTTCACTTCCCAAGGTTCGTGGAACCTAGTAAAGGGATTTGAACCAAAACCCCACCCTTCCCTAGCACCTCCTGAAGTCATCAGCCATTGGGAAGCTAGAAATGCAACTGTTATAGTGGAGCTCATGCAAAGCCTTCTGCTAGAGTTTCATTCTCAACTCCAGCAGTTCCCCTATGTCTCTGACAGATGGGCACACCTTGCAGAGAGAAATGCCGCATGTGATCGCACATGTCGCATTGATCTTGAGCATCAAATTCAAATTTTCTCTATCAAAGAAGGGAATGACCTGACCATCAAAGTTGCTGAATATCGGCGCCTTAACGCCGAGTATGCCACCACTGGTTCTGCCAAGTCCTAGGAAGACCACGTTATCACTTTACTAAACAAGTTGCCGCCTAGCTGCTTTACTTTTGTCACACAGACCGTTAGTTTAGAACCTATGCCTAACCTATATGAGTGTGAGTGCCAACTCTTACGCTTCGCTCTGTTGCATGACCAATTTCATCCCAAGAAGTCATCCTCTTCCTCCACTCAAGAGGGAGCCTTTGTGTCCAATACCACCTCTACTCAAAAAGGACGGCAAGGGAAGGGGACCAGCAACTCAGGAAATCAAGGCAAACCTCCCGGCAACAATATTGATTCCAAAATCCTGCCTCAACACCCATTCTCCACTGGCAAAATATTCCCAAAAAGAATAGATTTTGAACTTATTGCCAAATGCCTGGACATTTTGATGATGAGTGTGTGTTTAAAGCCAAGGAAAATAGAGGCAACGCCTCCAACCCCACTACCTCCACCCGCCAAAACAACCAAGGTGGTAGCAATGCCCCAAATTGGAGATCCAAAGGGGGTAGTAATCCAGCACCTACTCCGTCGGGCTCCCCTCCAAGGACCCAGCAACAAGGCAATGGTTCTACTTGGCTGCGTTCCTCTCAGTGGCGATCCATTGGTCAGGTTGCTCAAGCCCCACCTTCCCAGTCAGTTTCTTTCACCACCCCTGAAGAGATGTCTGACTGGCCTTCCCTTACACCTCATCCCGACCCCTCAGCCAATATTGTTCAGGTCACATTTAAGGTTGATTCTAGAAAGAAGAAGAAACAAAGGCCTAAACGAGGCCATCCGTGGGGGAAAGCCTCTGCCTTCATTCAGATCTGTCAGTTACCTGACAATCCTTCTGTGCTCATCATTGAGGCCCATCCAACTCTTCCCTATGGTCATCCTGTCACACTTGGGTAGTTGACAGTGGAGCTACTCACCATATGGCATGCAGTGCTGACATTTTCATCTCTCAGCGTCCCGTTAAGAGAGAAGTTCGATGTGGCAACAACACAACGATGCCCATAAAATCCATTGGCACTGTCTTATTTGACACCAACACACGAGTACTTATCTGTTGGGCATCTACTTCAGGACTACACCTCAGTGTTTTACTCCTTTCTCCTACTGGATTGATCCCCTACTTCACGACTGCACTTCAGCGTTCTTTTGCACCGGCTGCGGCTGGAACAGGCCGCCTACAACAAGCGGAACCTTTCCCTGCTACTGCTGAACTGGACGCCTACATCTGCAATGATCTTCAGCGTTTTTCTCACAAGTTGCTATTGCTAGTGTACAGGCCATATATATCTGCGTTTTCACCACAACTTATTTCTGCGTTTTTACATCAGCAGCCAAGCGCTTACATTAGCGCTTACATCTTAGCCCTACATCAGGCATATATCAACGCTTACATCAGGCTTACTTCGGGATTGTTATCTGCGTTTTTTGGGACAGCAGCCTTCTCTGCTCGTTCGGAGTCTCACATAGAGCTCCTGTACTGGACTTCATCATTTATATACATATCACCATTGCATGCTGTGTGATTTGCTCTGAAACAACTTTGGTTGTCGAAGATGAGGATTCATGTGATTTGAGACCAGAGTAGAGGCAATCTTTTATGCATCTTCCTATGCATAAATTCAATTTAGATGAGAATGACACTTTTGAATTAAAAATCAATATTGGGAGGTACTGGAAGAATGCCACAATGCAAGACGTTTTCACATGCATGAATGCCCATTTTTGGGTTTTCATTCATACATGCGCCCCAAACACAAAAAACAGAATGCTGTGCATAGGGAATGCAGGATGGGGAAAAAATGCAATGCAATGGGTTTTCACATGAGCTGTGCCCTCATGGGGTTTTCAGTGACTCATGTGCCCGATACAAAAATGATAAGAAATGTGAAGGGAGAGGAAGATCCCTCTCTCAATGTGCGGAGGATGATGGTGGTGGACCGATGCCGATCCAATCGCGAAGACGCTCGAGAATGGGGCGGTTGACGGACTTCGTAAGGATGTCTGCATGGTTGTCTGCCGTAGGAATGTACTGGAGTCGGATGGTACCAAGCTCAACTTGTTCCCTGGTAAAATGAAAATGGACACCCACATGCTTGGTACGGTTAGAAAAAATAGGGTTGCTAGCAAGGGCAATCGCACTCTGACTGTCTACGAAGATAATAGAAGCGGTGTCAATGGGGACGCGCATGTCGGGAGCTGACGAAGATACATAGCCTCAGTGGTGGCGTCATAGAGGGCCCGGTATTTGGCTTCTGTGGAAGAACCTGCAACGGTGTCCTGCTTTTTGCTAGACCAAGAGAAAGGGGCAGAGCCGAGGGAGTACAAATAACCACCATGAAATGGTTGAAAACCTTGGCTACGAAAAAATTTATCGATACGATGATACCACGCCCGGGGTGCTTGCTTAAGCCCATAAAGAGTTATATGCAAGCGAAAGACTTTGTCCTCAAGGCTGGGGAGCGGGAAACCCGGAGGTTGGTCAACGTAGACCTCCTCTTCAAGAATGCCATTTAAAGAGGCACTCTTAACATCCATCTGATAGACTAGCCATTTGTGGTGAGCAACTAGATTGAGTAAAAGACGGATTGTCGTCATTGTGAGTGTAAAGGTCTCGTCAAAATCAATGACTTCTTTTTGGCAAAAGCCTTGCATAACAAGCCAGGCTTTGTATTTGTCCAAGGTACCATCGGCTTTAAATTTGGTGTGGAAGATCCATTTGGTTCCAATGACCTTCTTATAACAAGGGTGATCCACAAGGGACCACGTGCCATTACGGTCAATGCTTTCGAGTTCTAGTTCCATAGCCTATTTCCAGGATGGAAGTTTGATAGCATCTTTCCACGATGTTGGCTCATCATGTGCCACATAGTCTACAGAAAAAACAGAGGTGAATGAGGCACGAGGAGCGAGTCCGAAGGGATATCAAGGGGAAGCATGCCAAAATCACGCATGGTTTGTTGATACCAGCGAGGTAAAGGGTCCCTCGGTGGTTGTCGGGAGAAGGAAGCCTCCTCAAGAGGTGAATTCTTGTTCAATTGGTATGCGCAGCAGAATGCGAAGTATGTCTTGCTCATCAAAGACGTCTCGACGAACGAAAACTTCCTTGGCTTAAGCTTGCCCCTTGTGTCATTCGGAGTGTGAGTGTATGCACGACACCCAAAGACACGAAAAATGGGAAACGGTTGGCTTTTCGCCAAAAAATGCCTCAAACGGAGTCCTGTGGGGAACAACGATCATGGGGCAACAGTTCAGAAGATACACCGCAGTGTTGACCGATTCTGACCAGAGGCATTTAGGCAACTCAGCTGCAAAAAGCATGGAGCGTGCCATATCCATCACAGTTCGATTCTTGCGCTCGACCACTCCATTTTGTGAGGGAGAGTTGGTGGAGGTGAGTTGGCGTTGAATGCCCTGATCTTGTAAGAACTTAGTAAATTGATGGGAGAGAAATTCACCACGATTGTCACTACGAGCAATCCAATTAAGACGCCCATTTGATTAGTGACTAACTGAACCCATGTGGAAAAGTATTGGAAAGCGTTGGATTTATGCTTTAGGAAATATACCCACATGTACCTTGAATAATCATCAACAATCAGCATGTAGTAGAGAGATCCATTCAAGGAAGGGGTTGGGGATTGGCCACTCAAGTCGAAATGAATCAACCTGAGGATTCCCGAAGCACAATGAGTAACATGTTGTGGGAATGGGGAGCGATGTTGCTTACCCATTTGACAGGGCTGACAGACATCCTTTGTCAGTTTGAGGCTGGGTATGCCTTCAACTAACTTGTCTCAAGATAGCTCGTAGAGTGTGGCATATGGTAGATGATCATAGCGAAAGTGGCATAGTCATTCAATGTCGGAGGAGGCTTGGGTCACATAGGCCCGAACCCGATGAAACTCTAAACTAGCAGAAGATGGCTCAGTTAGAAAAGTAGACATCCGATACAAACCATCCTTCTAAACTTGACCTCCGGCAAAAACAAGACCAGTAGTTTCATCAATTACCTCGACAACTCGTTTGTTGAAGTAAACGCCACCGTCGAGTTGGGTCAGCTGGGATACAGAAAGTAAGTTCAGACCTAAATTAGGGACAAGATAGACATTGTCCAGGGTAGCCTGGTTGGGGCCAGTGCTGGTGTCAAATAAGACAGTGCCAATGGATTTTATGGGCATCATTGTGTTGTTGCCACATCAAACTTCTCCCTTAACAGGACGCTGAGAGATGAAAATGTCAGCATTGCGTGCCATATGGTGAGTAGCTCCACTGTCAACTACCCAAGGGACAGGATGACCACAGGGGAGAGTTGGATGGGCCTCAATGATGGGCACAAAAGGATTGTCAAGTAACTGACAGATCTGAATGAAGGCAGAGGCTTTCCCCCGCGGATGGCCTCGTTAAGGCCTTTGTTTCTTCTTCTTTTTAGAGGAGTAGCTAGAATCAACCTTAAATGTGACCTGAGCGATATTGGCCAAGGGGCCGGGATGAGGTGTAAGGGAAGACCAGTTAGACATCTCTTCAGGGGTGGTGAAAGAAACTAACAGGGAAGGTGGGGCTTGAGCAACCTGACCAATGGATCGCCACACTGAGAGGAATGTGGCCAAGTAGAACCATTGCCTTGTTGTTGGGTCCTTGGAGGGAAGCCCAGCAGAGTAGGTGCTGGATTACTACCCCCTCTGGATCTCCAATTTGGGGCATTGCTACCACCTTGGTTGTTTTGGCGGGTGGAGGTAGTGGGGTTGGAGGCGTTGCCTCTATTTTCCTTGGCTTTAAAAACACACTCATCATCAAAATGTCAAGGCATTTGGCAATAAGTTCAAAATCTATTCTTTTTGGGAATATTTTGCCAGTGGGGAATGGGTGTTGAGGCAGGATTTTGGAATCAATATTGTTGCCGGGAGGTTTGCCTTGATTTCCTGAGTTGCTGTTCCCCTTCCCTTGCTGTCCTTTTTGAGTAGAGGTGGTATTGGACACAAAGGCCCCCTCTTGAGTGGAGGAAGAGGATGATTTCTTGGGATGAAATTGGTCATGCAACCGAGCGAAGCGCAAGAGTTGGCACTCACACTCATATAGGTTAGGCATAGGTTCTAAACTAATGGTCTGTGTGACAAAAGTAAAGAAGCTAGGCGGCAACTTGTTTAGTAAAGTGATAACGTGGTCTTCCTGGGACTTGGCAGAACCAGTGGTGGCATACTCCGCGTTAAGGCGCCGATATTCAGCAACTTTGATGGTTAGGTCATTCCCTTCTTTGATAGAGAAAATTTGAATTTGATGCTCAAGATCAATGCGACACGTGCGATCACGTGCGGCATATCTCTCTGCAAGGTGTGCCCATCTCTCAGAGACATAGGGGAACTGCTGGAGTTAAGAATGAAACTCTGACAGAAGGCCTTGCATGAGCTCCACTGTAACAGTGGCATTTCCAGCTTCCCAATGGCTGATGACTTCAGGAGGTGTTAGGGAAGGGTGGGGTTTTGGTTCAAATCCCTTTACTAGGTTCCAGGAACCTTGGGAAGTGAAAACTTGTTCCATAAGATTAGCCCAAGTTGTATAATTAGACTCGTTAAAACGAGTCTTTTCTTTGAAAGCATTTCTGGACATAGACACATGAAAGGAAGATGGTGGGGGAGTCCAGGATGGCTGGTGCCCATATCCAGAGTGTAAGTTTTGAGGAGGGAAACCAAAAAATCCACCAGGACCAGGCACAGGTGTAGGACCTGTCGAGGGTGCTTCATAAGATGGAATAAAGTTTTGGGCACTCAGCATAGGTGGAATGCCTGGTTGAGGCACAAACCCTGGAGAGAGCACATAATTAGGAAAAACACCAGTGCCAGAGATGGGTTGGTAAACCACCTAATACCCCAGAATGCTGGGTGGTACAGCAGTGCCAAAGGACATAGTGCTGAAAGATACCTGGGATGGGTAGAACCCATACGCAGGACCCAAAGGAGATGCACGCGGTGACGACTGCATGCCAACAATAGTAGGAAGAGATATGGGTTGGGAGGGAGGGTTTTGTGCTTGAATTTGAGCAATATTCCATAACACATTAGGAGTAGGGACAAAAAGTGAACCAAAGGAGAAAACAGTGTTACCTCCTTGAACACCAAAAGTCAGAGAGTGAATTATACTCCTAGACCCTCCTCTGTTTGGGTTCACAAAATGCCAGGGATCGAGGATAGTTGATGGTACCGTTTGTTGAACCTGTGCTACAGAAGAAGCTACAGAAGAAGATACCCAGGTAGAGTTAGGAACATATGTACTAAAAGGCACATACGAACCTGGCGCAGTCACCGACAGGGATGATGATGGATCTCCGAACGACCAAGGAGGTACATGTCCTTCCTGAGAAAAGGTCCCATACCGAAGTCCAGTTTGTCGGCTAGAATGAGAAGCAGGGCTCCCCAGTTAAGGCTGAATACCTGGGTCCAATACTGGCACGTTGGCTGTGGGCATGTATCCTCCTCTGGAAGTAATGGTTGATGAGCTCAGAGAAGAAAAACCATATGCCAAGGGTGTAGAGGGTGAGTGGGTAAAAATAGGTTGGTCGTCTACCAATGAAAGACCTCGAACAGGGCTCTCCAATGAATGAGGAGTCCCATCCTATGTGTGATCTATATCTGAATAAGGAGAGTCAATATCTGGTATGAAAGGCTGATCCTCCGGAATCGAGGGTAGACGATCCATGCTGTGTACTCTCAAGGTCTTCAATCCTTTTGCTCACGATAGCTCTGATACCATGTGAGGGCAAAAGAGACCAAAGGACCAAATATATGAAAGATCAAACACACAACATGCAATGGTGATATGTATGTAAATGATGAAGTCCATTACAGGAGATCTATGTGAGACTCCGAACGAGCAAAGAAGGCTGCTGTCCCAAAAAACGCAGATAACAATCCCGAAGTAAGCCTGATGTAAGCGCCGATATATGCCTGATGTAGGGCTGAGATGTAAGCACTGATGTAAGCTGCTGATGTAAAAACGCAGAAGTAAGCTGTGGTGAAAACGCAGATATATGCGGCCTGTACCAGCAGCAGCAACTCGTGAGAAAAACGCTGAAGATCACTGCTGATGTAGGCGTCCAGTTCAGCAGCAGCAGGGAAAGTTTCCACCTGTTGTATGTGACCTGTTCCGCAGCCGGTGCAGAAGAACGCTGAAGTGCAGTCCTGAAGTAGGCGATCAATCCAGCAGGAGAAAGGAGTAAAACGCTGAGGTGCAGTCCTGAAGTAGACGCCCAGCAAATAAGTACTCATGTGTTGGTGAAGATCATTAGGAGGCGCCTCATATTTATATGAAGGCAGGGTGCTGGTCGGCCAGCATAGGCAGTCGGCCAGCAGATAAATAATGTAAATGAGAAAATGGCCCTTTTTGGGCTGGGTTAAATATCCTTTTGGGTATATTTTCACACACGTTATATTCATCGCGAGTGATTGCTGAATTCATACTCACAAGGAACAGAAGGGATGGATGCTTGGAACGGAGGGAAACCGAGTCAGGACGGATCAGGAACGGAGACGACAGGGGACAGTCGGACGTCCCCCTGGAGGCGTCCCTCACAAGGGACGGTGTGTGTAGTTTTTTGGGAACCTCAAACTCGACTTGTACATGTGTACATGAGTGTTGTTCGTGTTGTGATGAAGTCATGGGAGCACCCATTGACTCAGTGTGGGCGTTGTGGATGCGGCAGTCAGGCTTCTGGCTTTGATGAAAGTGAATTTGCAGGAAAAAGATGAAATTCTGGAGAGACAGCTCGTCCGGAGCGTGTTATGCTGGAGATGGTGTCAGCCATTCGATTGTTTTTGTTTGTGTGCGCGTCCTCAAAAAGTAAGTGGGCACTCGTAGGTTGTATTGAAGGGTGTGTGGAGCATGAGGGCAATAGAAAAGGGAGCCATGAGCCTTTGCATTGGTGTGAAAGCAATATGGTGGCCAATTTTTAAAATTAAATAAAATAGAAAATAAACGTGGCCTTATTTTGGAAGGTGGCGTGGAAGATTAAGTTGCCGCCAGCTAGGTGCTTCTGGAAGCTGGTCGGCGCAGCTGGACGAAGAGAGGGGGCTTGTTGTTTAGAGAGGGACTTCTAGGAGGGAGCGCAGGAGAGAAGCGTGGGCGAAAGAGTTCGCTGTGTAGGGGGTTGGAGTGCGAGGACGGAAGAGCCCCGCAGATGTTTTGATTGGGTGGCTAGTTGCAGCCACAGATGCTTAGAGAGGAGCGTGGAACAGGGTGGTATGGCCACCGTGTGGGTTCTCAGGCGGGCTTAGCTGCACTGCAAGGTGAACGTGCAGCGAAGAGGCAGGCGCAGGAGGGACTGGCCGTGAGGGTTAGCCAGTGAGAGGACGGGGTTGGTGTAGCGACTGGAGACACCGACCGGATTAAGGCAAGAGGTGGTGACGTGTGGAGGCAGCCAGACGGCTGCAGGCGTCAAAGAATTTATGGGCTGGTGACTGCAGCCGCAAGCATATGCAGAAATGCGAAGGTGTGATTGGGACTGAGTTGACGGGCTGACAGTATTCGAGTGTGGGCCTGGCGTTAAAGGTAGTGGACTGGCGACAAGATGCAAGTCAAGAGCGGAGCGCAAGAGTTTGTGGGAGGGTTAGCGAGCTAAGGCAAAACAGGTGGGTCAGAGGCTGGTGGATTCTGCAGGCGACGGCGACTGGAGACAGCAGAGAAGGCCGCCTTGGGTAGGAGACCGCCGTTGAGGTGACAGAGAAACAAGTGTGGAGGTCGCAGGCATGGCTGCTGGAGGGCTGGCGTGAGACTAACTGGCGTGTGGGAGACGCCTAGGTGCTGGTGTTGAGAAAAATAGAGAAGCGGGCTGCCACAGAGCAGAGGTTGAGAGCAGTGGCTGGGTTTTGGTTTTGTCTTGAGGACTGGCAGTGAGCTGGTGGTGTAGCAGAGAGTCATCTGCTGAGGAGCAGAGCAGAGAGTGAAGAGGGCTGCTGCAGAGAAGCGAGGAGCGAAGGGATTTTGGAGCGACCAGGAGCTGGAGAGGGCTATTTGCGAGCGGGTGCTTGGTGTAGCTGGTGTCTGGGATATTTTGGGATATCCACCTCTGTAAAGGTCAAGGTCTTTTCTGAAATATGAGTCTTGTTCATGCTCTTTGGTCTGGTGTTCTGGTGTGTTTGCATGCGTGTGTGGAAGTGTGGCATGCTATAAGGGCGTAAACAGCTTTACCGCTTCCGTGCCATCACTTTTTGGTGCCTCCACAGAGGAACAGATTTCCTCTGGTTTGTGAAAGAGAAAAAGGGCTGTGTGAAGAAAGATTTGGGAAATGGCTCAGGATTTTCCGGAGTATTGGGGATTGCCACAGGAGAATGCAACCAGGTTTCTGGAGAAAATGGAGTTTACAGCTTTGATGAAAGATAGGGCAACCCCGGAGATCCTTTCTCGGATTTTGGCTTATTGCTTGCAGGGTGATGCAAAAGAATGGCTGCAGATGTTTGAGACTGCACACAGGAATGTTCATCGACAGGATCCTGAGTACCGTGTAGTCAGAGCTGCATTTTTGGCACAGTTTGTCCATGTGAAGAGTCCGAATGAAGTGTGGAAGGAGTTGTGTAACATTCAGCAGAAGGACGGTCAGGATGTGGATCAGTATTTGATAGAGTTTGGTAGACTATGGAGTCTATGGTGTGAGGCTCTGATTCCTGAAGTACCCCCACAGATGATAAAGAGGGAGCGGTTTGTGGCTGGTCTGGAGCCAACAATCCGACTGAAAGTGGAGCTGAAGAACCTGGATAGCTTTGAGGAGGCTGTCAGAGTTGCTTGTGAGAAGGAGTGGAAGGTGAAGCGTCTGAGGCAGTTGGGAATGCAGGAAGAGCCAAAGAGGTTTGTGAAGATGCCAGAGATTGAGGGTATGCATCCTGGAAGAAAAGCTGCTACTGTTCCTAAACAGGAGGATTCTTTGAAGAGGGAGGTTCATGATGCAGTGGAGCTCATGAAGTCTTTAAGCTTGAATTGGATAGAGTCTGCAGGAAGAGGAAGAGGCATAGGTGATGTGGGAAGGAAGACTGATGCATCATCTGGTTTTGAAAGGAATTCAGTAGATATTGGAAGAGGGAGAGGGTATCCGTGTGATGTGCAATGCCGGAATTGTGGTGAGTGGGGTCATATCAGTCCACAATGTGAGAGACCAGCCAAAGCTAATGGTGGTATATATCAATTGTCTTTGGGAATGAGTGATAGGGTGATTGGCCCTAATGTGCAGGTGAAGGAGGCAATTCAGCCCAGTGTTTGTGAAGCCCATAAGGTCACATTTGCAGAGCAGGGTATGGGACAGATTAGCCTGTTGGAAGTGAAGAAGGATGAGGTTTCTGGAATCAGCCCTGAAGAGCTTTCAGAAGGTGAGGAGGAGGAGGATGGAAGTGTTGATGGTGCTGTGGATTGTGAAAGTGATGCTAGTGCTGTGGAGCCTGATGAGTTTGAGGATGGATATGACTTGGATGATCTCTTTGATTTAGAAAAGAGTAATGACTTGCAGGTGCCAGTACTTCAGCCAGTCAAGGTGGAGTGTGATGATCAAGGTGTCACTAATGAAGATACTGTGGACGCAGTGTGTATGGATGATCCGGGTGATGGGTTGGATATTGCAGCCTGTTGTGAGAGTGTGGATGGTGAGCTGGACAGTGTACTTGATAGTGCACTCGATGATCTGTTGAAGTTGGCTTCCTTGGAGAAGGAAACAAATACTTGCATGCCAGTTGTGCAGCAAGAAGGGAGTGATGGTGTGACTGATGGTGAGCTGGATGCTCCTTTGGTTGATGGTGCGATAGATTTCGCAGGTGTGGATGCTGATCAAAAGGTGTGTGTTCCTTGTCATGCCCAAGAGGATGAGGTGGTTGTGAGTGGTGAGGATGCATGTGAGGCTATTGTTGTTGGTCAGGGGGACCAAGATGCTTTGCCTGGGAGTTTGGGGAGCTTGGACTTGGTTGGGATGCCTGTGCAAGATGTGGAGAATCTTGAAGGATCGCCAATGGTCTTGAAGCTGGAGAAACTGCAGGAAAGCAACAATGATGAGTCTACAGAGCATGAGGTTGCTGTGTGTGATGTTGATGGGCTGAAGGGAAGTGAGTGTATGGTGAACACACCACATGTGGATGCTCAGCAAATGGATGAGTGGTTTGGTTATAGTTCGAGTCTGGCAGATTGCCCAGAGGAAGGGTTGGAAGCCAATGATGTGGGTGGCAAATTGGGTGACCATGAGATGGGAGTTGATGATGAGATGTCTGTTATTTCGGTATATGATTATGAATGGGGGTCAGATGTGTCAGAGGAGAGTGAAGGTGAGGAGTGGATGTCTCCATTACAAGGTTATGTGAGCTGGTCTGGAGGAGGAAGTGCAACAGTGGGAGGTAATGAGGCCATATATGAAGAGCCAAGGGGGTTGCTGGAAATGGAAGGTTATGACAGGGTGTATCAATGGTTGTTTGATGGAGAAAGATGCATGAAGGATTGGAAGGTAGATGCACCGAGGTTTCTGTTTGATCCAGGGGGATAAGTGGTTTCTGATTGTGTAGCTGCTGGACATAAATGTCTCAGCAGAAGAAAGGGGGTTGCTAAATATGTGTGTAGTTTTTTGGGAACCTCAAACTCGACTTGTACATGTGTACATGAGTGTTGTTCGTGTTGTGATGAAGTCATGGGAGCACCCATTGACTCAGTGTGGGCGTTGTGGATGCGGCAGTCAGGCTTCTGGCTTTGATGAAAGTGAATTTGCAGGAAAAAGATGAAATTCTGGAGAGACAGCTCGTCCGGAGCGTGTTATGCTGGAGATGGTGTCAGCCATTCGATTGTTTTTGTTTGTGTGCGCGTCCTCAAAAAGTAAGTGGGCACTCGTAGGTTGTATTGAAGGGTGTGTGGCGCATGAGGGCAATAGAAAAGGGAGCCATGAGCCTTTGCATTGGTGTGAAAGCAATATGGTGGCCAATTTTTAAAATTAAATAAAATAGAAAATAAACGTGGCCTTATTTTGGAAGGTGGCGTGGAAGATTAAGTTGCCGCCAGCTAGGTGCTTCTGGAAGCTGGTCGGCGCAGCTAGACGAAGAGAGGGGGCTTGTTGTTTAGAGAGGGACTTCCAGGAGGGAGCGCAGGAGAGAAGCGTGGGCGAAAGAGTTCGCCGTGTAGGGGGTTGGAGTGCGAGGACGGAAGAGCCCCGCAGGTGTTTTGATTGGGTGGCTAGTTGCAGCCACAGATGCTTAGAGAGGAGCGTGGAACAGGGTGGTATTGCCGCCGTGTGGGTTCTCAGGCGGGCTTAGCTGCACTGCAAGGTGAACGTGCAGCGAAGAGGCAGGCGCAGGAGGGACTGGCCGTGAGGGTTAGCCAGTGAGAGGACGGGGTTGGTGTAGCGACTGGAGACACCGACCGGATTAAGGCAAGAGGTGGTGACGTGTGGAGGCAGCCAGACGGCGGCAGGCGTCAAAGAATTTATGGGCTGGTGACTGCAGCCGCAAGCATATGCAGAAATGCGAAGGTGTGATTGGGACTGAGTTGACGGGCTGACAGTATTCGAGTGTGGGCCTGGCGTTAAAGGTAGTGGACTGGCGACAAGATGCAAGTCAAGAGCGGAGCGCAAGAGTTTGTGGGAGGGTTAGCGAGCTAAGGCAAAACAGGTGGGTCAGAGGCTGGTGGATTCTGCAGGCGACGGCGACTGGAGACAGCAGAGAAGGCCGCCTTGGGTAGGAGACCGCCGTTGAGGTGACAGAGAAACAAGTGTGGAGGTCGCAGGCATGGCTGCTGGAGGGCTGGCGTGAGACTAACTGGCGTGTGGGAGACGCCTAGGTGCTGGTGTTGAGAAAAATAGAGAAGCGGGCTGCCACAGAGCAGAGGTTGAGAGCAGTGGCTGGGTTTTGGTTTTGTCTTGAGGACTGGCAGTGAGCTGGTGGTGTAGCAGAGAGTCATCTGCTGAGGAGCAGAGCAGAGAGTGAAGAGGGCTGCTGCAGAGAAGCGAGGAGCGAAGGGATTTTGGAGCGACCAGGAGCTGGAGAGGGCTATTTGCGAGCGGGTGCTTGGTGTAGCTGGTGTCTGGGATATTTTGGGATATCCACCTCTGTAAAGGTCAAGGTCTTTTCTGAAATATGAGTCTTGTTCATGCTCTTTGGTCTGGTGTTCTGGTGTGTTTGCATGCGTGTGTGGAAGTGTGGCATGCTATAAGGGCGTAAACAGCTTTACCGCTTCCGTGCCATCAACGGCACTGTGGGGGGACGGCAGGGAGCCATTGCACGCTGTCCCGACTGTTTTTTGCCCCTTTTTTTTGGCCGTTTCTAGCCGTTTATGGCTGTTTGGGGACGCCTTGGCCGTTTCTAGCCGTTTATGGCTATTTGGGTGGCCGTTTGGGGATGCCTTGAGCCTTGAGGCTTGGCCTTTGAGGCTTGGGCCTTGGCCCTTGGCCCTTGCCTCTCTCTTGCCTTGGCCTTTAGGCTTGGGGCCTTGGGCCCTGGCCCTTGCCTCTCTCTCTCTCTTGCTCTTGCCTATCTAATATCTATATAAGAACAAGGCTACAAGGCTACAAGCACACACACACCCCTTCAACTTTCAAGGTTTCAAGGCTTCAAAGTCCAAGCAACTCTCTCTCTCAACTTTCAAGCCTCAAGCCTCAAGCCACACTCTATGAGTGTATCTACTCTCTCTAGTCTCTCTCCCTCAAGCTTCTTCTAACTTCCAACTTCCAAGTTCGAAGCCTCTCACACAAGGCCCTACTCTCTACTATCTAGATGCTCTCTCTCTCTCTCTCTCTCTCTCTCTCTCTCTCTCTCTCTCTCTCTCTCTTGCGAGGCATGCGGGACACCCAGTCAGGGTGCTGACCACAGAGGATATTGAGGAGATCCGCCAGTGTCCGATGCGGCACATATTATGAGATGGAGGCACCTCCATAGTGTACCCCTCCGTCCCACATGATATTGTATCCCCTCACTATATTCCACTCACCTCCATAGCGTACCCCCCCCCTCGCTATATTCCAGTTCCAGTTTCATTTTCTAGGTGCCAGTAGTATCATCTTTATTTTTCATTTTCTAGGTTTTTTTTTTTTTTTAATCCAGACATTGTATCAGATCCACCATGATGTAACTTTTGGTCTCATAGGTCATTATGGCCTTTTGAAGACGTTAATATAACATTTCATTTCTCTCTCTCTCTCTCTCTCTCTCTCTCTCTCTCTCTCTCTCTCAATATGACCACATAAGAAAGGACTTTAGTACCATTCTAGAAGGATATCATGACTTGGTGGATCTGCTCACACATGCCAAGCTTGCTGCTGTAGGCATTTATATCACCAAGATTCTTAAACATCATGGCTACCTTACAGCACAATGCGACCATACGACAAGCTCCATATCACTCCCATGAAGGGAGAAGGCTTTGTATTTCCCTCCAATGAAGGGAGGAGGCTTTGTTTTTTTTGTTTCTTACAGCTTTGTAATAATTTCATGGAGGTCCCATGGGCCGTTTATCGGCTCCCAGAGGACGATAATACATTCCTCTTCTTCTTCTTCTTCTCTCATTGCTCAAGGCTCAAGCCATCTTCAACCATCATACCATGGCATCCTCCTCACGTGCCAGGGCTTCCCGTAGAAGAACAATGGGATGGACGTGGTGGGAGGAGGTTAACTACACCCCATCCACTCATGAAGGCAGTTCTCGGCTATGGGGATGCAAGCTTTGCCCGTACCGGCGAACGGGTGGCGCCGACAAAGTGTGAGCCCACCTCTTGCATGAGTGGGCATGAGGTGAGGTTTTGCACGAATGTCACGCCCGAGAAGAGACGGGAACTTCTTGACAAGCTTGCCGTCGAGGCGGTCAAAGCGGCAAGGACACCACCAGTGGCCGTGGATCCCACGACGATGGGGAGAGGAACTCAAGCCTCTACAATGGAGTCATGTGGTGGATCGAGATCATGCACGCCATCACCTTCACCATCGAGTTGGAATGTTGCTCCATCCACAACGCCGGCACCCTCCATCTCCACGGCCTCTCAACCATTACGTGGCCCACAGCGACAATCTACACTTGGGGAGAATTGGAACCCCAAGTTGAAGGAGGAGGTGGATATGGCGGTGGCCCGCTTCTTCTTCCACGACCACATTGCCTTTCAAGCGGCTAGGTAAGTGCAATCGATCATTGCCAATTCATCATTCATGTTTTCATCATCCTAGTCCCCTTCTCATTAGTAAATTGCTTTCTTGAATAGGTCGTAATACTTCAAGGTCATGGTTAAGAAGATTGGGGAGTATGGCTCAACCTATACGCCCCCCTCATCCGAGAGCTTGCGCACTACATTGCTCGAGAAGGAGAAGCGCATTGTAGAGCAAGCGGCCGACAACACAAAGCGGCAGTGGGAGAGGAACGGAGTCTCCCTCATTGTGGATGGATGGAGTGACACCCGCAAGAGGAGTATTCATGGCGTGGTTGCATATTCCCGCGGAGAGATGTACTTCATCTTATCTCATGATGCATCCGGCACCGGGAAGAGCGCGGATGTGCTTGTGGCGGAGTGGGCTACCACCATGGAGATTATTGGCCCCGAGCATGTAGTGGGCTTTGTTGCGGATAGCGGGCCTTCCAATAGGGTGGCGGGAGCTATCCTCCAAGGTTTGTACGGACATGTCAGAGTGTCCTTTTGTATGGCTCATTGCCTAAACAACCTCCTCAAGGACATAGGGGCATTGCCATGGATCAGGCCGCTCATTGAGGAGGCCAACACCATGGTCTCCTTTGTCCTCAACCACCAAAGACTTCGGTATGAGTTCAACAAGAGGTCCTCTCTCTCTCTCCTCAAATATTCCGACACCCGGTTTGCCTACAACTTCCTCATGTTGGGCTGGTTGAAGGATTGTAGTGGTGCTTTGAGGGTGTTTTTCCTTAGCGACGAGTTTGTCGACGTGCAAGAGTCCCGTACAAACACTGGCCAAGAGTGTAGGTTACAAGCGATGACGCCTATTGGTGGGAGCGTGTGAAGACCACGGATGCTATGGTGAGGCCCATAGTCTACCTATTGAGGATTGTAGATGCTATGCAACCATGCATAGGCAAGGTCTACGAGGCCATGGATCGCATGATAGAGAAGTTGAAAGACTTCGTGTCTGACGAAGACAAATACGAGGAGATCCATGCCTTGTGTCTAGGAAGGTGGAATTCCTACTACTCTCCATTGCATGCAGCGGCTTATGTGGTGGACCCAGAATTCCAAGGCAACAAACAAGAGAGCGACCAGAAGGTGAGCGCTAGATGGAGGATCATCTTGGACCGTCTTGTGCCTAATGCATCGGTTAGGCGCAAGATCAGGGACCAACTTTCCATGTACAGATCATTTCATGTCTCCTATGGCAGTCATGATGCAAAGATCGACCGCTCCAAAGTTGGTGTTGCTCTATGGTGGGAGGACAACAGCTTGCCATCCGCATACTTGGCCAGGCCGTCATCTCCTCTTGCTTGGAGCAACTTGGAGTACCTACAGCCACATTGCCTCTAGGAAGAGGAACCGACTCGGGGTAGAGCATGCCAATGACCTTGTCTTCGTCAACGCGAACTTGCGAATGCTTTGCAAGAGCGTGACCAAGAAGGCACATCCCTTCACCGAGTGAGAGATGAGTCAACAAGAAGGGCAACAAGAGGATGAGGTGCAGGAGCAGCATGCTAGTGAGGATGAGAGTGAGGATGAGCTTGATGCTCCTTTGGCACAAGCTACCCATGACCATGAGGCGAGCACTTCACGTGGATGATCATTCATGGATCATGATTCATGGGCCTTACTACTTAGCTCTAGCCTCTAGGCTTTAGCACTTTTTGTCATTGACTCATTTGAGTCCGTCCATGTATTCTGCCTCCTTAAGGCTTAGTCCTGACTCTTGAGTCATGACTCGTTTTGTATCTACTTAATTATTAATACAATCAACCATCAACACCTTCACTCTTTGAAGGGCGTATTTTGTTAATATGACTCAAAAGCTTACCATTTTAGTGTAAATTTGTGCTCATTTTGATATACTTCCAAAGTAGAATAAGTGTAGAGTAGAAAAACTTTTAAAAAAAGTATTTTTTGAGTGTCGTTCCCTCCCCCGTCCCCCGTTACCGTCTCCCGTCCCTTGTGACTATGGCTGAATTCTAAGCATTGAAGCTACCAATTCCTCCACTGAGCTTCCAAATGTTACACGTGCTTTCTCATTATGTGTATACATTGGACTGGCATCCATGGCAGTTATGTGCAAAAGATTAATGCCAATCATGTGATACTATGAATATGGCTTCCGTTGGGACTTGTGTATGTGTTCATACTCGGAATTGCCTAGAGAATTGGTTTTCCATTGGATCTGGTACCTCAAGTACTTGCCTGGAACACGTCTATTTTGGTATAGTCTCATGAACGGAGATTGTCCATACCAATGTTACATTGCATAGCATCTTTATGTGCTTGCTTGCAAATTGAATTTGCATGTTGTTTTCATGCTTGCTTGACCAATGTGTAGTTCCAGGTAAGGGGACACCCGCTCATGAACCGTGCATGTGAAACTGTCTGCTGACATGGTGTAACTGTTTGGCCCCCCTAGCTCTTTTTCACATAATGGAACTCATGTCCGGACACATGGACAGATTGATGAAAGCATGGAAACAGGGTTCATGAAGTTGGCACAAGAAAAAGTACCAGTTTTGGTCAAAAGCAAGGAAAAGCAAAAAAGTCAACTCATTTGACCGCGAGCCAAGGGCACCATTGGAAAGAGGAGATTGAGCCGAACCAAAAAGGTAAAGGCTGCTTTTCCAAAAAGCAGCCCCAAGGCCAAAAAGCAAGGCTCTGAAGATAGAAAAGCATAAATCAAGAACTTTGGCAAAAGATTAATAATATTTTATTATTATTAAAATATAAAAACAAAAAGACAAAAGCAAAGCTTGGTTAGAGCTTTTTGGCAAAAAGTGGGCCTCTCCCCAAGTATAAAAAGACACTTTGAGTCTCTCTCTGGGATCAAGTGCATAAAGTTGTGGAGACATCATCTTCATCATCTACCTTACCTCCGATTTCACCTCCTTGCGCCTGGCCGCCGCCCAGCTCAGCCAGCCAAAGCTGCTCCGCCCAGCTCAGCCGCCCCAGAGCTGCCGCCTGTGCAGAGCCGCTCATAACCACCAAAGCTTCTAGCATTTTCTCCAAATTCTCAGCAAGGGAAATTGGATATTAAACTCATATATCCGCCACCTTGGGTGTTTGCTTTTTTCGTCGAGAAAGCTTCCTGAGGATTTTCTTGAAGATTGGGTATTGAGTTCACTTGGACTTGGATTTGGATTTGGATTTGGATTTGGACTCGGATTTGGGACTTGGACTTGGATTTGGATTTGGAACTTGGACTTGGATTTGGATTTGGATTTGGATTTGGACTTGGACTTGGACTTGGAACTTGGACTTCGATTTGGATTTGGACATGGACTTGGATTTGGACTTTGACTTGGATATTGGATACGGTACTAGCCCGATGAGAGATACTTGTGAGTCATGCCCGTGGTGTAATCGGCATCAGAGATCTCGTGCCTCGACAATGACTTGGATATCCTACATCGACATATCTGTTTGTTTTATGTTCATTGATTGTATTGATCTTGGCTAGCGTACCCTTGGATTGTTCCTAAATAAATTCCTGGGAGCGGGGCATGTTCCCCGCTCAGTGTGGTGCACTATGCAAGATCCCTATTCCCTTCTCTCTCTTCCCTCTCTCTCTATATCTTTATCGCTTGGACACATGGTTGAATCTGTCACGGCACACCCCGTTGGGCTTTCAGTGGTATCAGAGCAAGATTTCTCTTGAAGAAACTTTCTTGGGGTGACAGAGCCAAGTGGAGATCAGAGGGAGACCAAGGACCTAATGAAGGGAACAACTATCAGGTGGATCTAGGACTTCAAGACAGGAACCAAGGCCATCAATCTATTTCCCATGAGACCACGGCCATGACATCAGCAAAGTACCGAGATTTTTAGCAGTTTAGACAGTTTCTCCAAGATGAAGAATTCCTTGCTTGGAGAGCCAAGGAGGAGCGAACCAAAGAAGGGCTCAAATATTTGAAGATTTCATCAAGGACCGAGCCATCGAAGCCGATGGGGTTGACGTTGCCAAAGCTTATCTTCGGGCCAAAGGAGTCACCATTTCGGAAAGATCTAGAGCTACCCGTTCCATTTCTCATGGAAGAAACAGGGAGGCTATTTCCAGGCCTACTTTGTCAGATGCAGCTTCTTCAGGACAGATAAAGGAAAGAAAGGTGAGGAAGCCTACAACAACCGGCAAGATGGACTTCAAGCCGAGAGAGAAGAGCGACAAACTTGATGCTTTTCATGGAAAGCAAGATACACAAACAGCATTATCTTTTGTTAAGCAATTCCATGCTGCTTTTGGAGGAGACGACTACTCTGTAAAGTCAAAGCTTCGAATGGTTCAAATTCATTTGAAGAATGCCGCCTTGAATTGGTGGCTAAAGGTGGTACAAAAAGGGACTGAGCCAAAGACATGGACCAATTTCAAGACCATGTTCAACAAGAAGTTTCTACCCACGAATTTTGAAGCAAATTTGCAAAAAGAATGGGATGCGGTAAAACAAAAAGTGGGCGAGAATGTGGCATCTTACCTTAACAACATTTCAGCAATTTCTTTGAAGTTTACTTCATATACTCCCATTCCACCGCTAATGGAAATGTGTAAGTTTGTGAATGGATTGCAACCTAAGCTTATGCAAGTAGTGTAATGGCTAGACCAAAAACATTGGAAGAAGCCCAAGACAAGGTTTTAGAAGCCAAGGCCTTGTACATGCCTTGGATGAACGGCAAGACAAAGAATGACAATCGAGATCCACCTCAAAGGAAGAAGTTTAAAGACCGACCCCCATCAAGAGCCGAGTCTCAAGAGAAGAAGGATGGGAGTGGGGACAAACCCCCACTCTTTCGAAGAAGAGTATCCCTCGAGCAACGTGAAGAATATGCCAAAGAAGAGAATTGTTTTCAATGTGGAAAGAAGGGACACATGGCTACAAATTGTCCTAACAAGCCAAAGCAAGAAGCCAGACAGATCAAAAGATCATCAAATTGACATCTTGCCAAGAAGTTTATCAAGAGGAGATTGCATTGGAGTAATCTTGTACCATGAGCGTCATGCTCTGGCCTATGAAAGTCTTGGATGAGAATTTCAAGGATTATATTGAAACAGATTGTAGAATGGAAATTTCGTGACTTTTTATGTCATCAAAAAAGATTCTTTTTATGAAGTAAACCCGTTTATGATTCAACAAAGGATTTGAGGCCAAAAGTGATGAAAGAAGGTCATTACAACTCTAGCTTTGGAAAGCAACTAGCCTAGCAAAGAACAGACATTGAGCTATATGTTCTAGAATGTTTGGTTTTGTCAGATAGTCAAGTTTTAATCGACAAAAGCTAGCAAGATTATTACACCCATTGAATGTTCTATGGAGAGTATTGCTATGGATTTAATCTTTGGATTGCCAAAGTCAGGGAATGATGGTATAAGAACCTTCTAACGTTACCAAGAAGATCAACCATGTATATTATCAATTGGACCTTTTAGATCATTGGAGGACACATAATGCCTTCCTTGAAGGATTATTGGAATCATGTGCAGGGTCACCCCCCAAAGGATCCTGTATTGAAGGATCCACCAGGGGTGGAAGAGACAAAACAGATAGAGTTTTATTTTGTAAGAAAAAGAGGAAAGACAATGGTCAGAAAGTTCCTCTTGGAATACAAGAATTATTCGCTATTGGATGCGAAATGGATGCTAGAGAAGTACCTTAAGGACTATCTAGATATACTTCGAGTTTATGAGAAAGTGGTTGGTTCAGATATATTTGAGGTGCAGGTATATCAACGTCTTGCGATCAAGACAGATTCAAGAGAGAGGGATTATACCTCTAGCCCTCTTCATTGTATATATATTGGACTAGAATTGATCATTATTCTACTTATAATGGTTACTTGGACATGCCCTAGTTTGGGTAGCAGCGATGCTTGATAGCCCAAGAAGTAAGACTTGTATTTGGGTGGCAATGATGCCAAAACGAGATTTGTATATGGGAGGCAACGATTCCAGAAGACCCATTGGACGGCAACGATGCCAAATATCTTGGACTTCACAGTCAAGCAGACATTGCGACTAGATGGCCCACATGACTGTATTGGATTTCATAGTCGGGCGGTCATTGCGACCAGATGGCCCCAGATGACTGTATTGGATTTCATAGTCGAGTGATCAATGCAACCAGATGGCCTAGGGGTCTATTGATGAGCTCTTGAGCGGTCCTAGTGACCAGATAACCTTGACCGATAGTCTGAGCGGGAGCTAGATAGCTCAGCGCGGTTTCCAATGAAACCAGACAGGACAATCCATGAACAGGAGTATCGTTACTTATGCACTGCATACTGATGTATATTTGAATTTCTTTGCCTTCGTGTGCTATTTTTGATGTGTGGACAATGCTTGGATTTATGGGGCATGTGATAGTCCACTGGGCTCCAGACTACCTGGCCAATACCTGGAGTACCCAATAGACGCCAATGATGCATACTTGTTTGTTGACTAGCTTTTTGTAGAAGGTAATTCTGCATTTATTATATCTAACACATGTGACAGCCCTGAAGAAGTACCATCAAGAACAAAGACATTGGTCAAAGATAAGACAGAGAGATGTTGCCAGATGAGCAAATGACACCACAGGTATGGGGAAAGACCAGATGCACAAGCTCAGCTGACAAAGCTAGTACTGAGAAATATTTGAAACATACGGATATACTTAGAACACATGGATATACATGGAACATATGGATGTGCTTGGAACACTTACAGTCCGCAGTTGAGGACGTCCTTTTGCTCTCACATAGAGCTCATTTGACTATTGTTTTTTAAGAACACCGTAAACATAAACTCTTCATAAATACAAAGAAGATTGAGTTCTTCTTGTCGGAGATACACTATCTTAGGATGGATCCTACAAAAATTAATGCAATTCAGAATTGACCTGAATTGAGATTGGTGCATGAGATCCGTACTTTTCTTGGATTATGCTCTTACTACCACCGCAGGTTCATTTGGCACATTGCATGGATTGCTTCTCCTTTACATGACTTGACAAAGAAGAAGGCTATATTTAAATGGACTAATGTAGAGAGATGCATTCCTCAAATTGAAATATGCAATTACACATGGTCCAGTGTTGATCATTCTGAATTTGCAAAAACCATTCGGTGTGGAATGTGATGCATATGGAGATTGCATAGGAGTTGCCCTAAATTAAGAGGGACATGCTGTGGCTTATGAGAGCCGTAGACTGCATGATGCAGAGCTCTCTCTTGGCATTTATAAGAAAGAGCTCTTGGCTGTAATTCATGCATTAACCATATGGAAACATTACTTTCTTGTGGCTGATTTCATTGTGAAAACAGATCACCAAAGTTTGAGGTATTTTCTTACTCAAACTAAATTGTCATAGTAAAATATGAGAATGGCCGATTTCCTCTCTATGTTTCATTTTCAGATCTTGCACACCCCAAGAAACAAGAATGTAGTGGCAGATGCCTTGTCAAGAAAGCCGTATGTGGCAGCTATCTCGGTTGCCTATACCATACGAATGCTGATTTTGCCACTATTTGGACCGATTTGATGGCTTGTCATGCACATGCCTCATATGTGATCAAAGAGGGTTATCTTATGAAAGATAATTGTCTGTGTGGTATCTGACATGAGGCAAAAGGTTTTGAATGAGTGCCATGCTACTCCATATACTAGTCATAGAGGTATAATGCCTAATATGCACCTGATTGAGCAGTATGACATAGGGGCACATGTATCATCTGTCATCAAAAGGTAAAATTTGATAGGCAAAAGGCACCAAGGTTTGCTTCAACCATTGCCTATTCCCACTCAACCATGGGAAAGTATTACAATGGATTTCATAAGGAACTTACCATAGACCCAACAGGGTAAAGCAGCAGTGTTTTGACTGTGTGGAAAAAAGACACAAATACCAACACTACAATTCACACATAAGCATAAGAATGTCAACCTATCCATCTCTTGCATACATGTATTTGGCTCCCTAACAATCTGCCCCTGAGGACGCCTATAATTCATGCTGTCCAGCCAGAGCAAGTATTTTTATTTGCAACAAATGTAACCAGCACAGATTTTGCTCACCTTACAAATTGTGGTCAAAAACTTCAGGCCTAAGAATGGTTTAGTTTAGCGTTTGGGGATGTCAAACCTTTGTATCTTAATTTTTTGGATTTTGTTTTGACGAGTCAACATCCAGGGCTGCAAATCTATAAAATAATGAACCTCCCCACCCCTCCCCCCAACCCCAAAAGGAAAATGTCACAGAAACATCCATTAAGATGTGTTTAGTGACAATGTGCTCGTATTGTTACACGTAGATCCCTGGAGGACTCACAAAAGAGAACCCTTCCTTAAAAACAAGCAAAGTCACTCGAAGTGAAAAAATGTGTTACTTGTAGATTGCATTGCTTACTTCTGAGTGATTTCCCATGATTGTTCCCAAGACAGGCCTTCTATATCCACAAGAATCCGCATAAGCTCTGGAACTGACAAAGTAGGATGGGTATCATTCATTTGCAGTGCAACCTTGTTTGGAAAATCCAACCAATTGATCTCCTTGGTTGATCTTCTTTTGAAGTGAGCAACAATATCTTGGAGAGAAGCTGAGCATAAAGTATACTGTTGCTTCAGACGTAGGATCTTGCCCTCAATAGTGTCATCACCAGGATAGAGAATATGGCAAATCTGAGAACCAAATAAAGGCAAACAAGAGACATAGAACGCAGGTGAAATAAAAATGGACGAGCAGTTGCTGGTATCAATAAAGAGAACCACCTTTGCAAATACCCTTTATCTGTACCTTGGCAGCATTTGCATGAGCTCTGCCAGCTTCTTCATGGCTACCAGAGTTAAAGGCACCAAGGTCGAACCTTTCAGCCGGCACTGTTGTTGACCATAAGCGCAAATTGATTGTATTCTTTGTCTTATATCCAGGGATTGGCACATCATACGCAACAGCCTTAATATCTTCACCATGTACCCACTGCTTCTTACCGTCAGAACCCTCAACAATTTCACCAAAAAATTTGATGGGGTAGGATATATCAAGTCTGGGAATCTCCCAAGGGTTCCCAAGCTGCACAAGTACACATAGAATGAGAATATGATTGAATGCATCGAGAGGAGGGCTTTCTGAGTTATTTAAAGATCACTTTATTTTAGATTCCAATTACCTCAAGCCAGCTTTCAGCTACTTCTTCCTGACCTTCTTTTGTTATATTCTGATGAAATAGTCCATATTTATACCTCAGCCCATAGCCCCATGCAGGGTAATTCAAGGTGGCTAAAGAGTCCAGAAAACAAGATGCAAGTCGTCCTAGACCTCCATTTCCCAATGCAGCATCAGGCTCCTGTCAAAGATTAAGCTATCATTGGTACTATTAAAGAAAAGAAATTTTTTAAGACTAGCATTGGCAAACAGGTAGATATAACACAAACCTCTTCCAAAACATCCTCTAAAGTGTGACCAAGTTTGACCAAGGCCTCTGCATAGGCATCATTCAACTCTAGATTTCCAATAGCATTGAGAAGTGCCCTTCCCTGTATGCAAATTTACCGAGCAAAAACCTCTAAGAAAATTTTTCTGAGCATGATATTTTTGGATCTCTTCACATTACAATTTCCCAAAGAAACAGTGATTGACCTATTGAAATAATAAAAAACAAATGTGTAGAGGTCATTAAGCTCTTTTAGTCCTTGTCTCGATGAAAGCCCCAACCTATACAGTAGGGCAACCCTCCTTGTTGATTACCTTATTAAGTTAAGACTGGTGTTGGAAGTCATCTCCTGTCTTAATCAGACACCAGGGCCTCTGTTGTGGGTGTGCCCGCCTTGTATAGGTGTTTTATCATTTTTCCTCACTCCCCGTATTTTTTCCCCATTTTTTCCCGTTTTTCCATGGTGTGGGTGGATGCCACAGGCTGGCAAGAGCCTCTGATGCTGGCCAACTGCACTCTTGTGTACCTGGAGCTGGCCGACTTGATCAGGAGGGGTCGTAGTGTTTTTCTCTGCTGGCCGACTAGCTGTGCCCAGTCGTGAAGGGCTGGTGGGACATTATGCGCTGGCCGACTGCACTCATGGGGCCATATAAATAGGCCCCATAATTCCCACATTGTATTCATTCAGTTTTCCCGGGATCTTGTGTATAGAGAAGAGTTTACACGCCTCTCTCTCTGTCTTTCTTGTGCTGTCTATTTTCTGCACTCTACTTGCTCTTGTGGTCTCAAGTTTGGTTATCATTTCCGCTGTGTATTTTGACATGGTATCAGAGCCCTAGGCTCTTGATAGATCTTGGGAGTTTTCTGAGCAAGAGGGGGATAGTTAAGTTGCTAATTGGTGGACTGTTTTGGACTGTTCAGGAAGAGAAGTTGCAAGAGGAAGGCGGGCTAAGGTGCTGGACAGCCACTTGCAGGTTTAGAGTTTTTTTTCCCCACCCACCCATCTTTTTTCAGTTACATCCCCGCAATGGCAAATTTGTTAGAGATGGCTCAGAAGCACGTGAAGATCCCGACTCTCCCCACGTTCCCAGTGGACCGTCAGTTGGACGGGAACAATTACGGCATCTGGAAGGTTATGATGGAGTCTGTAATGGAGTCATATGACCTTGCTGATTTCATCGTCATCGGGGTTCCACGGCTGCAAGCAGAGGAAGGGGGGTTACTGTCGATAAAGAAGGACCGAGAGGCACAGGCACAGATGTGGGATCGTGTCAACGCCAGGGTCCGGTCATTTATTTTCCTCAATTGCACACCACGAGTAATCAATCACGTAAAGCACATGACGCTGGCCAGAGGCATATGGCAGCACTTGGCTTCTCTTTATAACAGGGTATCACCCATGAAGAGGATCTCCTTGGAAGTGCAGATGCGGGTTATGAACCCTGCAAAGTCATCGACGATGCGGGAGCACATTAACAAGCTGCAGGCCCTTCAACAGGAAGTCCTCCAGGCTGGGAACGAGATATCATCTAAAGACATGGCCATTACTTTGCTGTCCCACTTGCCTGCTCAGTATTCTGCTTTCTACTCCTCTTTGATTACGAGTGGCAGGCTCAGCACCATTACCTGGGAGGAGCTTGTGCCAATGATCTTGGACCAGGAGGAACGTTTCACGAACCCTCCTCACAGCGGAGGTTCGGAGGCCTTAACTGGCCAACAGTCGAAAGGCCGGAATAACAACAAGGGCAAAGGGAAGGCTTCACCGGAGAAGTCTTCTGAGAAGAAGCCCGACTCAGAACGAGAGAAGCTAAAGGCCGAACGATCCTGCAATGATTGTGGCGAGAAAGGCCACTATTGGAGGAAGTGTCCTAAGCGGACTGGGAAGAGTGCTGATTCTTCAGCCTCAGCTGCAAAGACTCCTGCATTTGTGCACTTAGAGATGATGGACTCCGATGCTTCATCGTCTTCGAGCGAGGAGGCAGTTGGCTTCACCGCGAAGGATACCCGGGAATGGATTCTTGACAGTGGTGCTTCCAGGCACATGACTCCGTCCCGTGACTTCTTTTTGGATCTGAAACGGCAGTCAGGTCGCATTTTTATTGGCGACAACTCCACTATTCCGATACACAGTGAGGTCCGGATGGAGATTATTCCCGACGGCAAGGGGGGCAAGCATGCTTCGCGTGTTCTTTATGTTCCGGCTCTGGGTTTTCATCTTCTGTCAGTGCATGAAGTATGCAAGACTGGCTTTCGGGTGGAATTTGAGGAGCATTCAGTTGCTCTACGGGACCGTGAGACTGGCTAGGTTGTTTGGGAAGGCGGTGTAGAGAATGGTATCTACAAGCTCTCTGCACTCTCCTCGTTGACAGGTTCTCAGGTCGGAGATTTGTGGCACTTTTGTTTTGGCCACTTAAATGTGGATGCATTGTGGCGAGCTTTCCGAGACCAGATGGTGGTTGGCTTGCCAGATGTTGGCAGTAGGCAAGGACGTTGCAGCTCTTGCATACGTGGTAAGCAGCACAGGGAATCCTTTCCGAAGCAGGCTTCCAGGCGGGCTTCGAAACCGTTGGAGTTGATTCACACTAACTTGTGTGGACCTCAACACATACCATCATTGGGAGGATCTCTCTATTTCATGTTGCTTGTTGATAACTGTACCAGATTCACGTGGGTCTACTTCCTTTCTCAGAAGGACCAAGCTTTTGCACGGTTCAAGGATTGGCACGTGATGGTCGAGAAAGAGTCTGGATTGCAGGTAAAGACTCTCAGGGCTGACAAAGGAGGTGAATTCTCCTTGACTGTATTTCTCAGATTTTGTGCAGACCATGGCATCAAGAGGGAACTAGCCAATACCGGATCGCCTTCAAAGAATGGGGTTGTAGAACGCAAAAACAGGACTGTGGTGGAGATGGCGAGGACCATGCTAGAGCATCGTGATCTTCCTCGTCCACTTTGGGGAGAGGCTATGGCATCGGCTGTCCATACCCTCAACCGGTATCCAACGACTTCAGTACCGAATATGACTCCGTTTGAGGCATACTTTGGCAGGAAACCTGATGTCTCGCACTTCCGTGTTTTTGGGAGTGATGAATATGTTCATGTTCCGAAGAAGCAGAGGGGGAAGCTTGACTCCAAGTCCCGCAAGCTTATATTTGTGGGGTATAATTCTCTTTCCAAGGGATACAGATTGTATGATCCAGACAGGAATGAGATTGTTGTCAGCCGGGATGTGGTCTTTGATGAGCATATTCCAGTATCCACTGTCGAGGAGCCGCCACTTCTTGGAGATCCAGAGGAGTCTGATGATGATTCCCAGACCATTGCTCCAGTTGATCACCCTCAGTCAACACAGGAGGTTGAGCCCGCAGCTGGAGTAGAGCCCCCGCAACAACAAGAGGCTCCACGATCTATTCGAGTACCCAGGTGGTTGTTGGACACCCTTCGGGAGTCAGGTGTCACGGAGTTACCCTTCGAGTGGACCACAGAGGACGGCCCTCGAAGATCACGCAGAGTCCGAGACAAAAGCAATACAGCGGAGCATCTTCAGGTAAACTATGCTTTGAAGTCTCGTATTATGCGAGACAAGGAGCCCACTTCCGTCAAGGAAGCCCTTTCACAAGATACTTAGAGGAAAGCCATGTAAGTGGAACTTAATGCCATCGAGAAGAACAACACATGGGAGTTGGTACCGAGGCCGTCGAAACGGTCAGTCATTGGTGTCAAATGGGTCTTTAAGACCAAATATGCGTCAGATGGGTCAGTGGACAAACACAAAGCCAGACTTGTGGCTAAAGGTTATGCTCAGCGACCAAGCATCCACTACGAGGATACCTTTGCACCGACAGCACGGATGTCCACAATTCGGACCGTTCTTGCCCTTGCTTCTTCTCAGAGGTGGCCCGTTTATCAAATGGATGTAAAATCTGGTTCCTTAATGGTGACCTGCAGGAGGAGGTGTATGTTGAGCAGCCTCCAGGCGTTGTTGTTCCAAGATCAGAAGGGATGGTTTACAAGTTACGTAAGGCCTTGTATGGTCTTAAGCAGGCTCCCAGGGCTTGGAATCAGAAGATTGATTCCTTCTTTGTTCGGACTGGATTTCAGAGATCGGTTGCAGATCCTAACCTGTATCTCTTTCGGGAACGCGGCATGGTTACGATTATCATTCTTTATGTGGATGATCTCATTCTCACCGGCGGTCATGTGGAGCACATTGGTGTGACGAAGGCTGCCTTGTCAAAGGAGTTTGAGATAACCGACTTAGGCTTACTCCACTTCTTTTTGGGATTGAAGATCTGGCACACCCAGAGGGGGGTTTTTGTCTCTCAGCGCAGCGGTATGTTCATGAGTTGCTTGAGGCCTTTGGGATGGAGAACTGCAAGCCTATTACTTCGCCGACGGACCCAAACACAAAGTTAACCGTTAATGATCCTTGTGAGCCAGTCGATGCCTTGCAGTACCGGAAGTTGGTTGGTTCATTGATCTGGTTGCTGAACACCACATTGGACTTGAGCTTCTCCGTGGGGCTGTTGAGCTCTTTTATGCAGACACCATTGAAGTCTCATTGGGACGCAGGATTGCGGATCTTGTGGTATCTGCAGAGTACGAAGGATCTAGGACTCTTTTACACAGGAGGGGATGGAGTTAGACTCCAAGGTTGGAGTGACTCAGATTGGGGAGGAGATCCAGACACAAGGAGATCTACTTCAGGATACAGTTTTACCCTTGGCTCAGGAGCAGTTTCTTGGAGCAGTAAGCGGCAGCCAACTATTGCCCTATCTTCGACAAAGGCAGAGTACCGGGCTGCTTGTGGTGCTGCTTGCAAGGTTGTAAGGTTGCGGAGGCTACTAGGCGAGATTGGGTTTCCACATAAGGAGCCCACAGTCATCCAGTGCGATAACCAGAGTTGTATAGATATTGCTCGGAACCCGGTCTTCCATGCCCGGACCAAGCACATAAAGATACAGTATCACTTTGTACGTGAGAAGATCTTGGCTGGTGACATCTTGCTCCTTTATTGTTCGACGGAGGACAATGCGGCGGACCTCTTCACAAAGTCTCTACCTCAGGCTACGCTCAGGCGGCATTCCAGCTCCCTTGGGTTGATTTCACAGCCAGGAGCTGAGGGGGTGTTAGAAGTCGTCTCCTGTCTTAATCAGACACCAAGGCCTCTGTTGTGGGTGTGCCCGCCCTGTATAGGTGTTTTATCATTTTTCCTCACTCCCCGTATTTTTTCCCCATTTTTTCCCATTTTTCCATGGTGTGGGTGGATGCCACAGGCTGGCAAGAGCCTCTGATGCTAGCCGACTGCACTCTTGTGTACCTGGAGCTGGCCGACTTGATCAGGAGGGGTCGAAGTGTTTTTCTCTGCTGGCCAACTGGCTGTGCCCAATCATGAAGGGCTGGTGGGACATTATGCGCTGGCAGACTGCACTCATGGGGCCATATAAATAGGCCCCATAATTCCCACATTGTATTCATTCAGTTTTTCCCGGGATCTTGTGTATAGAGAAGAGTTTACACGCCTATCTCTCTGTCTTTCTTGCCCCATAATTCCCACATTGTATTCATTCAGTTTTTCCCGGGATCTTGTGTATAGAGAAGAGTTTACACGCCTATCTCTCTGTCTTTCTTGAGCTGTCTATTTTCTGCACTCTACTTGCTCTTGTGGTCTCAAGTTTGGTTATCATTTCCACTGCGTATTTTGACAACTGGACGATTATTAAGAAAGTGTAATGTGGATCTAGAATATTAGATCATGAATATTGATCAGATAAATGATAACACTTTCTTGATAAAATTGTGGTTAACTACCATAATCATAGAAAGACCCATTTGAATCAACCAGAGCATCCAGCTCATTCCAATTAATGTAACAATTGGTTCGTGCCACAAAGAACAGGTCAAGGGATCCTTCCTTTTGCCAAAGGAAGGGCCCTTAAATGCCTAGATCACCTTACATCAACACTGAAAGATCCTTGACAATTTCAAAGATGTCCAAGGACCCTTTTCATTGGACTCTCCCTTATCTCAAGTGTCACATAGCTCCACTTCTTCCACACACTACACTAGGAATGATGAAAATGTTGACAAGGGATATGATGAGATCATCCAAAACACATAGGAGATAGACAAGAAGAAGCTTGTTCCATAAATTTGTATGTCAAAATCTTGATGCCAAACTCTTCCTTCCAAAAAAATTGATGTGTAGTATCTGAGACATGATAACCACCATGATCATGGGCCATAATAGCCATAGTCCTGACTCCTAAGTCATGAAAATGGGTTAAATTTCCTGTTTTTACCTACATGTATAGAATGCTTGTAGCTATTTAAAGGCCCTATTTCTTTGAGAAGTGTGGGGTTTGCAACAGAAAGTATCATTTTAGAGCATTAACTACTTCACCAAGCTCGGAAGCTCAGAGGCAATACGGTATTGAGAGTACGAGTAAGTAGATGTTTTGGCTTGTAATTCAATCAAGCAATCAGCAAGAAAGCCCCTCAGTCACCTTTTCTCCTGCAAAATACTCTTGCAAAGGTAGAAAAAAATGCCACTTCAAGCTCATGTTCAGTTGATGCTGGCACACATTGACCACACTGCCATTGCATGGAGGGATAAAAATCACGGAGCACTGGTGACAACTGCCAAAAGGGGAGCATGAAAAAGCACACCGCCTGTGCATATTTGGCTGCGAAAGCCAGGGTGCATGGGCTGTAGAAGAAGCACCAGGGGCTGCTTGTGCTTTAATGGTCAATGGCAGAGGCTGAGCACAGGCTTTTGCATGCAAGCAGTTGGATGCTAGGGGCATAATGAAGGTGAGATGATGCAGCGCTGTAATATCAAATGCATCCTACAGCTTTGGACCTAAAAGAGTACGAGTGCTCAGACCATGGACATGATCCTGAAAGTGAGTAACAGAGAACACGAACTGAGAAATTCATGTTTAAAAACACCTTGCAGCCTGTTGCTTAAACAAAGCGATGAAAAAAAAAGCACATATCTTTCAAGCCTTTGAGTGCAACAAATGGGAATTTTGAAATTTCCTTCTCCCTGCATTTAGGGTGAAACATCAACATAGTTGAGGGAACCATCCAAGAGCTTGGAAATGGAAAAAGTAAGCATTCAGCCATTGAGATATGAAATTCATCCAAGACTCTTTTGAGAACCAAAGTTGGTAAGGTTCAAATGATAGCTAATTTTGTGGGAATTGCAAATGGTACATTACAATGAGAGGATACAATAAGCAAGCCGTAGACCTCCGGGTGCTATGAAAGTGCTAACGGAGAAAGGAGGATAACAGAAGACTTGCAGAAGCACAAAGCTAACTTGTATTAACCCCAAGAGCCCACAAGCCCAAATACACTCCATTGAACAGATAGGAGTACAAATGGCTGTCTGGAATTTACAAAAAACCAACACTCCATAGAAGCCCAAATTGATGGAGATCACTGCTTTTCCCCAGACACTGGCTCCAACTTCCAACACATAGAACTTGGCTGCTTGATTGCTGGAATAGAAGCCCACTAACTGATCGATTGCTGAATGAGGGGGACTGAGGACCTGTTTATTGGCTAGAGCCCCTGGCCGTTCAATTCGAAGCTGTTAGGCTGCTGGTGTGGGCTTTCGACTCCTCACAGTCGGCTGGTTGATTAGCTGAAACATACTTAGTTTAACCTTGACATTAATGTTGTTCTTTTTTGCTTGTCAGCCATGCTGCAGTTGGCCTGGCCGTCGGCACCCAGCCTGCCCACAAGGTGCAGGTGGGTCACATTCTACCCCACTAGAATGGTCCTCAGCTGCATAGCCTCCTCATAAACTCTCAAAAATGGGCAAGACTTGTCTGTGAACTCGTCCTCGTCCAAAAAAACCACCTACTAAATGGGATGAGCTTCGAATTTGAGGAGATTTATGACAAGAGCCTCATTTGTACAGATGAACTAAGGGACTCCACCCAAGGATCACTAATACACAAGCATAAACAAGATTAGTACAAACAAAGAAGGGTGCAAGCAAGCTCACCACCCAACTGTACGATGTTCACGTCCGCAAACCTCCCCCGAGCCAGGGGCTAAGGTTCCAATCCACGAGTACATGCCAGTCAACCTTGCCATCCATACCACTAGTGCCTGCCCACAGGGACCCTTGGCAAGACTACCCGCGATCCGCCGTGTCCATGGTAGGAGTAAGACTCTTGGTCCATGTCCAGTCCACAATGAATCAATAATAACCCAAAACTCACTTAAATAGTGCTTAACGTTGCTGTAAATAACAATCCAATCATAAATAGCCATAACCTTGGATTTATTAAATCTGAACCTATCAAATCATAGCCACGTATCAAGGAACCAACTCAACTGAAGTTGTTCCTCTAATATATGACCGTGGAAATGAAATCAAGTTTAGACCTATCTATCAAATCCACAAGGAACCAGCTGAGCTAAAGTTGTTCCTCCAACATACGATGATGGGAACAACATAGAAAAAACAGAACCTTCTCAAGTCCTTGAAGAACATAAACCATCCTTCAATCCTCCAATTCCTCATGGAATTGGAAACCTGAAATTGCCAAGACAACTATCTGCTAGCTACAACAACATATCCATCCTTTCCAAGATCTATTAAATCCTCGTACCTAGGGGATATCATACCCCGCTCTCAGAGACTATTGGGTTTTAACCCAATTCCTACCCAATATAATCTAACTATTGCCAGAACTATATGCTCGGTAGTATCATAGGCAAACTCAACCATAGGGTTGAATTTAGAGGTGCCACTAAGTTCATCCACAATTTACCAAACTGAGCCCCAAGCTTTACAACTTGCATATGTATTAACTGTCGATCCAAGAAGCATTTTCAAAGCACGCTTGTGACTAATTGTAGCCACTTCATAGGCTAAGGTTACAGACTCTAGCAGTGCGTTGTCTCCACCAAGTCTACACATAGTTCATGGTAAACTGTACGAAGACAACCATGCACCTACATTTACAGTAAGCCAATGCTAAAGAAGTAGCAGGGTAAATAATTGCTGGGTAATTTTACTTTTAACATATGTAATTGTCCCTTGGTAAGTTCATGATGTTCATAAAGTACATAATTACTTGTTAGCACCCTAAATTCCAGGCTACCCACTAAGTAAGGCCTGCTGTTACTCATAAGGGGGAGATCATATTCAAAGAATTCCTGACTTGAAATGGCAAATGCGTTCTTCTGCTGCCAAAAAAATTCGAGACAAGGATACCTCACCTGCAGGAATTCCATGGAAAGGTAATACGCCTGCTTGGGATTTGCAGTCTGGAAGAGCTCGTACGTCTTGTTCCACCTCTCTATCAGGGTATCGCGTATGCTTTGGGCCGTGGCGAAGTAGGCTGCCGGCATTTCGAACTGGAGAGGGGAAAAGCAAGGCGTATACTCGGCATGGTAAGCGATGTTAGAAGCAATGGACACGGCATCACTAGAAGACGGACTTCGATGTGCACCAGCCATCCCTGCATCATCCACTTAGGGCTGACATTGCAATGCTTGACAAACAACCATGAGCAGAGGACGGCACGTACCGTTTTCCTGAGATTGCTTTGGCTTCGGCTCGCTTGCCACTGCCTGAATCGTATAAGGGCGCGATAAGGGCGGGGACCTGAGTTGAAGGAGGCGGAATGCGGACAAGCCTCCGCTGCGTCCATTCCAGAGCGTGGAGAGACGGCGGGAATTCTCATTCTCCCGGCGCTGGCGCCACTGCTGCTCCTCCTGATGGTGGTGATGGGGGAGGAGGAGGGACAGGCACGAGGAGGTCGCTGTTGCCATCGACAACCGTATCTAGCAAATCACGGGGCTCTCTCTCTCTCTCAGATTCACGTGCTCTTTACGTCGGACAATGACGGACCGCTGTTGCGATCAGACTTCCTCCAAGAGGCTGCACACAACAGAAATGGCGGACGGTAGCGGCATGCAGAGGAGAAAGTGAGGAAGTAGCGATCGTTTTGAGACGCGGGGGGATTCGAGCTTGAAGAAGATCAACAGTCGCGAAATATCTTGTGTTTTTTTTTGCTGAGGTTTTTGTGAAAGTATTATCCATGACAACCTTGATTTCCATCATCATCAACTTTTGTGAAAGTATTCTTCAAACCTTGATTTCCATCATCATCAACTTTTGTGAACGTATTATTCAAACCTTGATTTCCATCATCATCAACTTTTGTGAAAAATATTATTCAAACCTTGATTCATGATGACCCCCCGTGTTCGAATCTTGGGTTGTGTCTCGATTGTTCCTAGCACAGTTGCTAGGTTCGAATCTTAGTTTATGTCTCGATTGTTCCTAGCACAATTGCTAGGTTCGAATCTTAGTTTATGTCTCAAGGGTTCCTAGCATAGTTGCTAGGTTCAAATCGTGGTTTGCGTCTCAAGAGTTCCTAGCATAGTTCCTCGTCAGTGCAATTCGAGCCTTGAAGAAGGTTCACCACTCACAAAATATCTTGTGCTTTTCATGAGGTAGTCATTTCCATCATCATCAACTTTTGTGAAAGCATTAGACATTTTCTCGTCTTTTCTCTTTGTTTATTTATATTAGGTTCTAACCCTAGACTTGGATTCCTTTATGGACTATGTGAGTTGTTTGATTTACTACCCCCATCACCCATTGTGTCATTTGCCATGTCCGCACTTATGTAAATGTTGCCCACCATTGCTCCCTTATCATTATTAGGGAGGCTTGCTTACCCAAGGGATAAGCACTAAAAGAAAAATTATCTAATCACAATCAACCACAACAAATGTTATGGGATGAAGGCTCCATAACCATTTGTATAGACATACAAAAAGTGTTTACACACTAGATGGTTGCTCATCACACAACACTTACGAAAATGTGCACTAACTAATTTTTGACATGTGTGGTAGATAAGGTAAATTAAATCAATACAGTGGATCCCAATTCCGCCTAGTAATTCCATGTATAAAAGTAATTTCATGGGAAGAAAGCAATTCCATGCCATGCAATTAGATTTAATTTCACATGGAATATCAATGAGTTCCATGGAAAGTCCTTAAATCCATATGGGAAATCCTTAAATACATGCCATGGAACACACAACTCCATGGGAAATCCTTCAATCCATGCCATGGATTAGCCCTTTAGTTTTGTGCTTTAGAATCATGTATAATTCCATGCAAGGAATTGACCACCTAAATCTACAGGTGTAGTTCATGTACGTAAAATTGTCAGTTCCACATGTATGACCATGGACATGGCATTACACACCATAGATTAATTATTTCACATATCTAAGTTCAACATGTATGATCGCTCGTTGTACGAGTCTCACTTCCATGGAATTATTAATCTAGGTGTACGACCATGGAATTACTATATTCCATGTGAAACAACAAAGTGATGTACAAGTTCCACATGTTTGGGATCCATGTTTACAGTCAACCAACTATTCCATGCATAGAATTGGCTTATTCCTCATATGGAATTACTATATTCCATGTGTAACAATAGAGTGATGTACGAATTCCACATGTTTATCCATGTTTACGGCGGTTAACCAACTATTCCATGCAGAGAATTGGCTTATTCCTTATACGGAATAGGGACTTAATGTAGCACTTAAGGTATCAAAAGTTTAGCAGAAGTAACAAGGGAGCATCTTAAGCTCGCCCCCACTAATAGGGCTTAATGTAGCACTTAATAGGGCTTAATGTAGCACTTAAGGCATCAAGAGTTTAGCAGAAGGTGGTCCGAGAGAATATCAAAATTGAAAGTGCACAGTGAGTTCAATGTTGATGAATATACACAAGAGACATAAATGTAATTAAAGACACTTGGTAAATGACAAATATGAGACTGAGAAGTAGAGTAAAATCTTGGTACAAACCATACAAAGTGTACAAATGCTTAGAGAGACTTGAGTGACTTAGAGCTTACAAAACCAAAATTACAATGGCAAGAGTGTGAAAACGGCCTATTTATAGGTTCACACTATGCCACATGTGAAGATAGTGATGCTTCTTTGTCAACCACCCAGTCCCTATCTAGCTCCTCGATCGTCATCCACAGGATTCTTGAAAAGCAGTTTTGCCTTTATTGCTTCCAGCAATGCTCTTTGTTGTCTCTATCCACCCTTCCTCTAGGTTCTTCCAATCAGGACACAAAAAGGATCTCAGTCTCTTTCTTGATGTTATCATCTACCTCTATGTTCTTTTGTCCCTACTATCCTTGGTGGAAGTTGACAAGTAATAATTTTTGCTTGGAGCATTTGGTTATTCCAACTAGCTTAGTGGTGAGGCAATGCCACACATCACCCTGCCATTTCATCTCTTTGTGCACCACTTCAAACTATTTGCCAATAAGATTTTCCTTGGCTGTTAAAACCCTAAGATCTCTCTAGATAATTGTTATGCATAAACATGCATAAATCCGGCATAAACTCATCCACCCAACCACCCCCAAGCCCAAGGGATGCACACATGAATTATAAATGAAATACATCATACCTCTACCTTTATGTCCCATACCATCAAGAGGTATAACTCCAATCCAATAGCATGTAGCTATAGTGTGAAATGGTAGGTGAGTAGATATGGACCTCTACATAAGAGACCATAGCCTAAGCCTCCAAGCTTGTTGAAATTTAAGCATTGAAATTTAAGCATAATGATGAGCTATGGTGGATCAAACACTAGAATCAACATCATTAACAAAGTGATTAGCAAATGATTAAGACGTAATTAGTGAATAATTAGCAAATAGATTAATGTAGGCATGGATACTCAAAAACCAGTAAATTCTCATTAGGGCTATGCCTCAATTTATAGAGTTTACATCAAGCATCAAATCCCATTGATTTCTCCATGATTCACTCCCAGAATATCTCCACCTTTTGCCTGATTCTCTCCACCTCTTCTCTTTTCCCTGAATATCTCCCAGAATATCTCCACACTCCTAAATTCTCTCATGCTACCCTTTATTCTCTCCCAGTAGATTCTTCTCACCTTTTCACAGGTTCTTTCACAATTACATCTTCTCTTTTACAACCTCTATCCAAGAGCTTGTTCCCACACACACCCTATTCACTTGTATATTTCAACACCTCCCCTCAAGTGAATAATCCTAGCACACCTGGACCCTGTATCAAGTTTCCTTCTTACTTGACACTCCGCGACCAGTGCCTCAAGTCCCTAAACTCCATAGTCCTTGACACTCTCTCTCTCTATGTGTCCAAGGCTACTATAAGTGCCCGCGACCTTGACTAAAGTGCTCACACATACATCTACCACGTGGCCTACATCATTGGTGGCTCAGAGGTGGTTTTACTTTGTTGGGGTAGGTTACATTGGGTTGTGGGGTCTCTCTCTCTCTCTCTCTCTCAGAGATTTTCACATGGCTCCTCACTCTTTGGAGCCTCACATCTTCTCTTGTCTTCAGTCTTCTTGTCGTGGCAGCTTCTCTCCACGCGTCTGTCTCTTCTTTCAATCTTCTTGGGGCAGCTTCTCTTCTCGTGGCAGCTTCTCCTCTCGTGTCCATGTCTTCCTTCAGATCTTCTTCTCGGTGTGGATCCTCTTCTTGGAAAGAGATATTCTTCTTCTTTCATAGCTGGGCCATGAGCTTGTCCGTCATGTCTTTTTGCTCCATGTGAGCAACATGTTTCAATGTTTTGCTGACAGTTCTTTTGGGCTTTTTCTGTTTATCTTGTGTCATTATGCAATGCAAACCCAAATTTATGCGGGAGGTCTTACCTCTTACCTTATTCTGGACAAGGGCAGTGTCTGTTCCCATTTTTACACTGATGCAATGTGCCCAATACATAATGCGTATAGCATTCATTCTCATGCACATTCCAAATGCAACTCTGGCTGTGAATAATCTTGATTTTGAGTGAGATTTACAGGCATTAACCAAGGGTTAAATGCAAAATGATGATTATCACAATTTTATCAGCACAATTTTACCAGAAATTACATTAAATCAAGGGTAACCAATTTGTACGGGATGGTTGGAGTATCAAACCAACTCCGATTTTCAATCTGAAGTTATAGGGATCTATATCAGATACCTAATGGTTAATTTGAACCCTCAGTTGCACCAAAATACAGTGATTAGCACTGATTAATCACTGATTAGCAAATTAATCCACTGTTTTGTGTGCAAAAAACAAAGTATGCGGGGAGTCCAGATCTGGTGCCTTCCACTTCAAATGAGCTCAAATGCTTTCAAAGGCATCAATAGCAATGAGTCTAGTAGAGGATTAAGCCAAGAAACACAAGATTTGACCAAATATTGAAAGCTTAATCTCTGTTTTACCAGTCACCTGCAGATTTGATGAAGAGCTTGGATCTCACTGTAGACTTGATGAAATTGAATTCTGTCTTCACCAGCTTGTAGAGCATGCTTGATTACCCCTTGGGCTAAGAGGAATTGAAGCAAGTTGATTTGATGAGCATAAGATCTGCAAATCTGTCAGAAAAAACTACGCTGAAAAAAACGTGGAGTTCTCCTGAATGCGCCGGCGGTTTGCTGCGTTTTCTTGATGGGCTTGAAGCCAAGGATGTTAGCTAGCTTGTGTTAGAAGCACAAGACCTAATTTTGACTGTGCAAGAAGAATGGAGTCCTCCACTGGCTGGGGGTGAAGGGGAGAAGTGAAAACTCACTAAAATTTTGATTATTTGCTAATTTTCTATTAATCCTAATTAATTAACTAATGGGCTCATAAATCTGATGGATTCTAGGCATGGCTCTGATACCATGTTGAAATTTAAGCATAATGATGAGCTATGGTGGATCAAACACTAGAATCAACATCATTAACAAAGTGATTAGCAAATGATTAAGACGTAATTAGTGAATAATTAGCAAATAGATTAATGTAGGCATGGATACTCAAAAACCAGCAAATTCTCATTAGGGCTATGCCTCAATTTATAGAGTTTACATCAAGCATCAAATCCCATTGATTTCTCCATGATTCACTCCCAGAATATCTCCACCTTTTACCTGATTCTCTCCACCTCTTCTCTTTTCCCTGAATATCTCCCAGAATATCTCCACACTCCTAAATTCTCTCATGCTACCCTTTATTCTCTCCCAGTAGATTCTTCTCACCTTTTCACAGGTTCTTTCACAATTACATCTTCTCTTTTACAGCCTCTATCCAAGAGCTTGTTCCCACACACACCCTATTCACTTGTATATTTCAACAAAGCCCCCAAGCCCCCAAGCCCCCCTTGAGTGTGCCCCATGCCCCTATTATATAGGAGGGCCCTCAAGTGACTCTTGACCCTCCATTTCCCATGTGTGACCCTTGGATGCCTAACCCTAACCTTAACCCTTAAGGTTAGTCCTAACCCATGCTCCACTAGAGCTTGTTCCCATGCTCCCATGCTCTCATAAGCCTAATGTGGGTTAGCCTCCTAGTATATGCACACATGATGTGCATATAACATACTTCCCCTCTCTCAAAACATTGCACTCTTGCAATGAAAAGAAGGAGAACTGTGCTGAACAATCTCAACCGACTCCCAAGTCGAATGCTCAATTTTCCTATCTTTCCACTTAATTTTAACCTCAGGGATTAGTTAACTAGAAAGTTTCCTTTCCATGAATTCAAGTACCTTATTATGTTCATGTGGAACATAGGATAAATCTTCGACTTCAATGAGTTCTTGAGGAGTAATTGTGTTATCCTCACCTCCTAGTTTCCTTTTTAATCTATTGATATGAAAGACTGGATGAACTCTAACAATTGGAGGTAGTTTTAGTTCATATGCAACCGTGCCAATCTGATATATAAATCGAAATAGACCACAATATCTAGGAGATAAATTCAAACAAAGTCTCAGAATCTTTAGGAATATTAAAATAAACCAATGCTCCTAGTTTAAAAGACCAAGATGAGCGTCCCCTATCAACATAAAATCGTGCCCTATCTTGAGCACTCCTGATAGAATCCTGAGTTTCGGTGAGCATTTCTTGCATATCACGCAAGAAATCCCTCGATGCATCAAGCTCGATGTCCTTAAGACAGACATCAATAGGTGCCCTGGGTTGATACCCATACATAAGCATGAACGGACTAAAACCAATAGCCGTACGTTTAAAACTGTTATAGGCAAATTCCATCATTGGAAGATATTTTTCCCAATATGATGATTTTCTAGAGACATATGCACGAAGCATATACTCTACAATCTGATTCATATGCTATGTTTGCCCATCAGACTGCGGATGATCAGAGCAATTCACATTCAAAGTAACTTCCTTGTTGTAAACCATTCGGAATAAAGTAGGAAAACATGGCATTATAACAGCAGGAACCAGGGATTCATCGGCGCCCCGACATACCCACATCTGCACATGGAATAATCGACGTCCTGAGTTACCCATATCAACATAGAGAGTCATCAGCATCTCGACGAGTCACATATGTCCATCCGTAAACTATCAGGTTGACTATATAAATCACCTAAAGTACGGAACTAGAGAAAGAAATGCCCACAAAGGAAGAATCCAAATTTCCTTATTCAAATACCCGACGAGATTACACTCATCAATACATGCAAGCTATAGATAAAAGAAGTTTATCTAGAGAATGCCCATAATATAACTTTTAGTGAATTTAAAAAATGAGATTGTCAGTGAATGTTGAGATCAACATGCTAAGTGATGTAAGCAAAGTAAAGCAATAATCTTGAGCAACAATCTTAAGTGATGTAAGCAAAGCAAAGCAACATGCTAAGTGATGTAAGCAAAGCAACAATCTTGAGCCCAAATTATCCCATAAGATAATATATGTGGCGGATCACTAGCGTCCCATACCACCATGATACCACCCATACATACCTTAACAATTTGAAAACTCCCTAGTATGTCGTCTAGGAAATATGAATAAAATCCTGTATAAAAGGAATAAGATGGCCTTATCCTAGACTTTCACATACTAAAATTTGTCTCTATATACCTCAGACTACATCAAGGAATAATTCTTTCCAAGTACATCATTAGAAAAGAATTTTGAATTATTGGCGCCTTTCTAATGATAACTACCCAATAAACAACAAAGTTAGGGTAGAAAAATAACTCACCTAGATACATAAGCAACTAGGTATCCGAGTTGGAATATGTACAAGAGTACAAGGAACATAGTCCAAAATTACGTGCAAAAAACGAAGGCAAATGCTACCTTCAAAGCACATGAAATTATCCAAAAGATCAAAAGATCCTTATAAAACCATGGATAAAATCATAGAAGCTCCTCGCATCCATGAAAACCATAGTTGATCATAAAAATCAATGCATACCATCTACTGGGACATTAATCATGCCAAAAGAAGCATTAAAATTGGTGGCCAACTCATCAATCCCCGGAGTATATGAACGTGGTGTCGTTCAAGCAAAACTCCAAAGTAAGCAAGTGAAACACATGTGTGTAGCACTCAATAAAAAACCCCTAGACACAAGTGATCTAGGCAGAACTTGATGAGTCCATATAAAACTTGGAAAACATCCAATAAAATCCACTAAAATAAACCGATCAACTGACCCATGATAGAATTTGTCTTAGGCTTGAGAAATTAAGCACAAACCACACTTAAATAAGTGCAAAATAAATTATCATGGAAAAGTGTCAAAGGTGAAACACACTTTAAACGACGCAGATTATAGCCATCAAAAGAAATTAAGAAACATGTCCAAAAAGAATGGTTAAACAATGGTAAAAAATCATGAAAACATCGTTTAGAATAAATTCAAACAGAAATATCTACTAATACGAGGTATAATAATATTAATAATATGCGAATAACCCGCATTTATCTAATGTCAGCACGAGAAAACGTACTTCAACATTAAATAACCCTCGAAAATATTAAATTCTCGAGAAAAAGAATTATCATAATTTTTTTCTAATTTCTCCTAATTTAATAGCGCCTCAAAATTCGATAATTTTGAATTCCACGAAACCTATCTTATGGCATTCCAAACCTATATTTTTCCAGAAATTTTTTAGCAATTAAATTTGCCAAAATACCATTGATATTTTAAAAAATACCAATTTCTAGGATTTCTAAAAATAAATTCTAAAATATTCCTAATTTTTCCTGAGAATCCCATCGTTCACAAAATTTCTCCCTACTGAATTTCAGCAGAAAATCGGCAGAAATTTGATCGCATACCCATGGAAAAACCCACAAAAATGTATAAAAAAATATATTTTTAACTATAAAAATGCTCTAAATTTTTTTAAAAAAAATTCCTTAAAATTCTAGAAATTTAGGGAATCCATTCTACCAAAAATATCCACATTAAAATATGTAGTATTTTTGTAAAAATTTCCATTAATGCTTATTTTAAACCACAAAAAATAGAAAAAAATAGCATTAAACTCACAGAATTCCCTCGCAACATCGATTCGGCACTAGGGGTGCAAAAATTCAAAAGCTATTCTAAACTTCTTTTCAGGTATAGTGCCTTGAAGATCTTACCTCGGAGAGTATTCACGTGTGAGATTGACTCCGATCCATCGAGCAATAACTAAACCTCTTTGGCAATGGACTCAAGATTGTTGGCGGTGTTAATGGTACATACCTTCCAAGAGTCACCCATGAAATGTAGAGGATATTCTGGTGGCTTATCCAAAAGTTGGATGTTGGCTTTTCAGACTCATTATGGACATTATCCAGGACACTCTCTAAATTGGCCAATTTATTTTGAATTTTTGAAAACTTTTGAAGGCTCCACCTCTAGATAATCTTACATAAGAAGAAGGTCCTTCTAAGAAAGTAAAGAAGGAAGAAATTAGTAGTTAGGAGATAGGCGATAGATATATAGAGGGATAGAGAGAACAGTAAACAGAGAGTTAGTCTGAAACAGAATAGCATTGTACAAGTTTAACAATAATACAGAGTGCTTAAGCATCATTTATTGTGTACTGTCTGAGTGAGTGAGTGAGCTTTTGTAGTTCTGTGTGCATTCTTTGTTTTGGCTGACGGCTTATGAGTTCTGAACTGATTGGGCTTAGGCAGTTATGATAAAATTACTTCTAACCAGTGGGGTAAATGTCTTGCCCATCGGATTGACCACTAACATTTTGGCAATCTTGTTGCCTTCACTCTCACCATTTCTCTCACGAAGGAAACATTCTAGCATAGCACTCCAAAAGGGGGGAGGAACATCTTGTAGAAGCAATAGTAAGACAGTTCATTACCTAGTCCATATGCAGAATCAACTGCACACCAGTTGCATGCCCCACTCGACTTGGCAAACACTCCACATCTCCCCATAATTCATTAGCATCAAATGGCTTACCAAGGGGAAACAACAAATACCCAACCTGCAAGGGTAAAAAGGCTGATGACCCTGACACACGTCACAAAATTTTAGGCTGTGTGGAAGGTAAATCACACTCGCACCAATGTTCTTGATGAAAGGAAGAGGAGGGACCAGTTATAGGCCACATTCGAGGATATACCAATTGAATGGGCGTCCCAGTATGACCGGGACCACTTCCACATCTTTTATGCACTAAAAGAAACATTCCTCAAAAGTTTCGGAACTGTCAAAACTAACTCTGAACTGTAGGATAAGCTACAAAGTTTGAAACAAAAGATGCTGGGCAGTGGAAGATTATGCAGCCAAGTTTCGCACTCTACGTGCACGACTTTCTTTGGTTGATAGACCATCTGAAGAAGTTCTTGCGAGACTGGTTCCTACATGGTCTCAACATTGCGACTGGTTCCTACATGGTCTCAACAAGAAACCAAAATTGATGGTGGCACCCACCAACATCGATAGTGAAGGGTTCAACAGGCTCATGGAAGCTAAACGAGTGAAACATAACATGGGCTTGGAAAAGAAGTCCAAGAAAAAGAAAAGCAAGAAGTACGACTCTTCAGATAGTGACTCCGAAAGCGAGTCGGAATCAGAAGACTCACAGCTGGAGTCAAAAGTTGAGGAGAACACTAGCCATAGCAAGAAGACCAAATGCAAAGGCAAGAAGGATGAGATGGATGTCTTGGCCAAGAAGGTCGCGAAGAAGCTTGTTGTGAACTTTGGTAAGACCTCAAACTCCTCTAAGTATCGAACATGTGTCTTCTACCCAATTTGTAAAAATGAAGGACATCTTAAAGAGGAATGCAAGATGCAGCCAACCTGTGCCATGTGCCAAACATTCACACGCCTGACCTCCAATTGCTGATACAATATTAGAAACAAGGTAGGCGTAGCTGTCTCAATGTAGTCACAATAGTAGCACAGGTGCTGCACTAACACCTTATCAACCTTACTATGGACAAGGGCAAGGCCAAGGAAGAGGGGGCGTTGGGCAGTCAGACGGGTTCCAATGTTATTACCGTTAGAAGCTTGGCCACTGGCGAAATCACTATCAGTTGTTTCAGAAGCACCACAATAAGTGTTGCAAGAAAATGTCGAAGTGGCAGATGCACCAGCAACATCCCTAAATGTCATTGATATCAAAGAGCTAGAAGGTGTACAGCCAGCTATAGCTGTCATCACTAGATCCCAAAAGGGAAAAGAGAAGCTAGCTATGTCAGATGAACCAGTTAGTCAGAAGGAAACTAGTATGGAATGGGAAAAACAAAAACAAGTCAGAGACTCAGTGACAAAGGAGATGTAAGAAGCACATAAAAGAAATAGGAAGAAAACCCTTCAGATCGGACAAAATCCAAGGGGAATAGATGGAAGCTCGGAGGAGGCAAAAGAATAAAAGCTGGAAGATAAGCCTCGCAAGGCGTTAGATAAAGAAGTGTCATGGGAGGATAATCCCCGCACGATGGCCATGATAATTGACCAAGGAAGCTACGAGAAGGTAAGCCTCGCAAGGTACAGGAAAAGCTAATAAATCGAAGGAAGAAGAGGAGCCCAGGTAGCCACAGTCAGCAGAAGACAGTGTGCTCAAGAAGCAGGTATAGCCTGCCCAAGAGCAACAGAATGCAGTGGGGTTAAACAAGTCCACAAAAAGAGCTCAATCAACAACAAGAAGCAACAATAAGGCAAAATTATCAAGCGTTGCATAAAGGAGACAATAGTATAAGTAACAAAACAAGTTTCTCAACAAAACAGCAAGCCATAGACAAACAAGTCCATAGAAAGAGTTCAATCAGCAACAAGAAGCAACAGTGAGGTGGAATCCTCAGGCGCTACTATGGAAAGGAGACAATAGCAAGCAACAAAACAAGTTCCTCAACAAAACAACAAACCACAAGAAAAGGCAGGACAATATGACATATGGGAGGATATGAAATGGTTAAAACTCGACATATCCCTTAATCAACTCTTTTCCTTAGTGCCCCAACTACAGGAGGAAATTGTTGAGCAATCTGCTAGGTCCTAAGGACGAGCACATTGGCTTATCTGATTCCTCCAGCAGTGAGTCCACTTTAGTGTAGAGTCCAACCCCAATGTTACCTATGGATGGTTGGGACCCCTAGGATTAGTCCGAGGGGAACACATTCAAATCATTGGATATGATTTCCCTATCATATTTCTTGTTCTTTGAATGGAAAATGAGGGATCGTACCTGATGCTGCTGGGAAGACCGTGGCTCGGGCAAGGCAAGATCAAACACGATTAGCACAAGGAGAAAATCACAATCAGAAAATGGAAAAAGAAGGTAAAAATCTCCACAAATCCCAAGAGGGAAGTGAATCCCTCTATCAGGCCACGGTATGCAAAAGGACTAAACATGCTGGAAGGGATTGAAGAAGATGAGGAGGAAAGAATCCTTAGAGAAAATCCACATCTCATATTCTTGTTCCAATTGGACATAGAAAAGATTATGTTGAAGTACTCAGTAGAAGTACTAAACATACAACCAAGCACAAACTGCAAAACTGACACAGAAGCAGTGTCAAAGGAGCAAATTAAAAAAGTTGAATCCTCAGGGAACGCAGAAGAAGACCCATCACCCAAAGGGCTGAAGGAATGAATGGAGGCAATGTGCTGCAAAGATAGGGAGGAGCAGCAATTCATTCGAGTACAAAGAAGAGTTCATGGAGCTCAATCTGGGTACAGAGGAGCATCTGCAGAGCCACTAAAAATCAGCGCAAAACTGGAAGAAGCAATGCAAAAAAACTTCAAGAACTACTGACCCAATGTAAAGACGTCTTTGTCTAGAGCTACAGAGATATGCCCAGTATTGACCCAAGCTTCTACCAACACAAAATAAACCTGAAGAAAGATGCGATTCCAATCACGCAACTATGGTATAGGATGAATCCCAAATACACTAAGCAAGTCAACAAGGAAATCAACAAATTGTTGAAAGTAGGATTAATCCAACCAATAGAAAAATAAACTTGGCTGAGCCCCAGTGTGATCATCCCAAAAAGAATGGCAAGCTCAGAGTTTGTGTGGATTATAGGAAGCTGAAGTAGCTACCATACCGACCCCATTTCCATTACCTTTCACATAGACTTGCTGGATGTTGATAGTAGTAGGCCACGAAATGTATTCTTTCTTGAATGGATTTAGTGGATACAACGAGGTTAGGATGGCACCTGAAGACATGGAGAATATTGCATTCATCATGGAGTGGGGAGCATTCGCGTTCAAATGTCATGACCTTTGGACTCCGGAATGCACCTGTAACATTTCAACGCATGGTATAATAAATTTTATATGATTATTTAACCAAATTCATGCGTGTGTTTGTTGATGACTTTAGCGTCTTTGGGAAGTGTGGAGCATCTGTACCAACTATGCCTATGCTTGGAGAGATGCAGGAAAACCAAGCTGAAGTGAACCTAATGAAGTGTGCGTTTGCTATGAGGGGCGGAGCTTCTTAGACACATAATGTCCAAAGAGGCCATTGTTGTCGATCCGACCAAGGTCACGAGACGATAAGCAAGTTGAATCCACCCCAGATTCTGAAGAAGCTCAACAGATTCTTGGGCCAAATCAAATAGCACAACCGATTCCTTAGGTACCTTGCTCTGATGTGCACACAACCATTGTACAGCCTCAGAAAGAAGGGGGCATAATTTCTATGGTTAGAAGAGCGCAAAAGAGCCTTCCAAAGTTTGAAGAAAATACTTGCCAGTGCACGGATAATCCAACCACTGAAATGGGACAAGACGTTCCATGTGTTCATCGTTGATGCATTAGACAAAACAATTGGAAGTGTGCTGATGCAGCAGACAGAAGAAGGGTGGTATAGGGCCATTTAGTATACTAGTCAAATGATGTTAAATGCCGAGAAAGATTGCAGCACCATTGAAAGGGAAGCCCTAGACTAATTTACTCATTCAATAAATTATGTCATTATCTGCTGGGAAATCACTTTGTGTTTCATGTAGATCATCAAGCCCTATTGTATCTAGTGAATAAGCCAAATCTGATCGAGAAGTTAGCAAGGTGGATGCTTCTATTGCAAAAGTTTCAGTTTACCATCGTGCACACTCATGATAATATAAATGTAGTAGTAGACTTCCTCATAAAAATAGACATAAGAGATGAGCCTACAGGGGTGGCTGATCATTTTCCAGGTGTAAACCTGTTTGCTATTCAGTCTGCACCCATGTAAAGAAATTGGTACTTTGACATGCTGTAGCTCATCTCACAGAAGGAACATTGCTTGCTGACATGAGCAGAGATCAATGAAAGAAATTGGCTTTCCGAAGAAGCAGGCATTACCTTGATATTTCAGGAGCTTTGTACAAAAAAGGCATTGACCAAGTTGTCCGGCCCCGCCGATGTGTGCCAGACCATGAACAAATAGTTGTGTTAATAGAAGCACATCAAGGAGTGTCAAGCGTGTTGAAATATATGATGTACAAGTGATAAAGGGTGAGAGAAAGAGGTCATGTAGGTGTGAACACACCCCAAATAAAGTGGGCATGTGGGTGGAAAAGGGATCTAGGGTTAGCCCAACCCTAGCCCTTGGTGAACCCTGTATAAAGGGCAGGAGGCCTCACTTTTTGTAACACAAGTAACTCAACACTTGAAGGTGAAGGTTAAGCCAACTTTGGAGTGGTTGAAATAGAAGGTAATATAAAAGCTTTCTATACATCTTGTGTTCTTGCTATCTCTCATATTATTGCTTCCATTGTGCATACTCCCCATAATTTTGACAAGGCGAGCACTACTCTGTAGAAACAACGAGTAAAAAAGTCTTGCAAGCAGGCTTATGGTGGCCTGCCGTACTTAAATATGCATGGGATCATGTCAATTAATGTGATGTGTGTCAACGGATCGAATAGCCATCAGCAACAATCGGATGCCTCATTAACCAGCCTTGCCACTTGAACCCTTTCAAAAACGAGAAATGGATTTTATATGACCATTCAAACCTTTATTAAGGAGGACTGGTAACAAATACATCCTCGTGTGGCAACAACTGACTACTACACTAAATGGGTGGAGACAAAAGCCCTCAAGGACAATGCAGCTTCAATAGTAGCCAAATTCTTGTACAAGAACATTATGATGAGGTTTGGATGTCCAGTGGAGCTGGTAAGTGACCAAGGAGGACACTTCATCAATGAAATGATTCAGAAACTGACTCAACAACACATGATACTACACAAAAAATTAACTATTTACTATCCGCAGCATGCAAATGGTCAAGCTGAATCTACAAAGCCGGTGCTGAAGTGAATCCTCATAAAGAAAGTCAATCAAAACAGAATAGATTGGGATGATAAGCTGCACTTTGCACTATGGGTGTTCCGGACAGCATACAAGGTAAGCACTGGGTTTACCCCATTCTCTTTGGTCTATGGCTTAGAGGCAGTAGTTCCAATGGAGTATGTTGTCCCAAGCCTTAGAATAGCCCTGACCAAAAGGCTGAGCCCAGAGGAATCAGTCAACTAGCGGATGCAACACCTCATATAGATGGAGAAAATAAGGCTACACAGTGCATGGGTGGGAGAGATCACTCAGAAAAGAAGAAAGAAATGGGTGGATAGAAACAACAAACACAAGATCTGTCAGGAGGATGACAAAGTACTATTGTTCAATTTAAAGCTCGGACCACACCCAAGTAAGCTCAAAATACGTTGGATGGGTCCCTATCAAGATAGTATATCAATTAAGCTCAAGCAAATTCAGGCTAAAAACATTAAGTGGTGAAACACTACCCAAGCCTGTAATAAACGGATTCAGACTCAGACCATATAGAGAAAGAAATGATGAAGGGTAGCAAGCAAGTAGTCAGGAGGAAGGGTAGCAAGCAAGTAGTCAGGAGGAGGACACAAAGGCAGACACGGTGGACTAGTGTGCATGATGGTGCCAATCCCCATCTATACAATGCAACCAGATGAAGACACGTGGACATGACTCCAACCGGTGACATTGAACAGAAAGAGAATGTATGATGAAAAGCAAAGGAATTTGAGTGTGGAGCAAAGAGTAATAAATACGGAACGCAAAATATGGCACATATATGTGGGAATCATGACATTCTTGGGAAGCTACCTCGCTTTTGGGGAAATCATCATGGGAAAGAGAAAATGCCTCGAAAATGGGCCCTCTACTATGACCAAACCCCACGACTCTCACCCTCCTCCTTGAATCAATTGCAACTTGCTCTCTCACTCTTTCCCACTGTCTCGCCATCTCAACTTTCTCACCATCACTTGTCTTTCCCCCTTCTTGTAAACCTCAGCAACTAGCATCAACCATGTTTAACAACACCCTATGGTTCATCATGAGTGGTTGTGCAGAAGGTCGAACTGTACGTCTTGGCAACAAAGAACTGGACGTGCCTGCATATAAGAAAACATCAAAGTTGAGGTGTAGCTGAGGAGTCATTAAACAACATAGTAAAAATGGTGGAAGGGCATAAGGTTGTGCCAGTCACACTAGAAAACATAGCCAAAATGTTTAATCTTCCTGCTAAAGGCATCACCAATGCGCCGACGCCCATGATATGAAAATTGAGAAGGAGCTCTTAAAAGTTGGTAAGGAATACTCTCTCGCCACATGTCATCCAAACATGCAAAAGTAATTTAAATTTTACCTAGATATGATATGTCTGCTCGCCCAAGAACACCAACATAAGTAGAACCAACTACAAACTATTAGCTAGATATGATATGTCTGCTCGCCCAAGAACACCAACATAAGTAGAACCAACTACAAACTATTAGCACAGCAGCAACAGAACGTGGCCAGAAGGTGAATTGGGAAGAAGCAATGGTGGTGACCAACTACAGACTGTTAGCAACAGAACATGGCCAGAAGGTGAATTGGGCGGTAATGGTGACCATAAACATGCAACATAAGCTCAAAAACTTCGATTATCAGGAGGTCACACAAAGATGGAAGGTCACTTAAAACCCTTGGCATAGCTTGGTGAGTTAGAGAAGGATGACTCAAGTGCAAACCAAGAGAGCATAAAGAAGTATAAGGAAGAAGAAGCAGCCCACAAAGAGACAAGAGGAGGAGTCTCAAAGGCAAAGGTTGGAAGAAGAAGCATCCAGGAAGAGACAAGAGGAGGAGTCTTAGAGGAAAAAGCTAGAAGAAGAAGCAACCATAAAGAGACAAGTGGAGGAATCCAAAAGGCAAAAGCTGGCAACAGAGGCAGAACAAAAACACCTTGCAACCAAATCTACAAAACTAGGTAAAAAGCTAGCAGTAGAGGCATAACAAAACACTTTGTAGCTGAATCTACAACCAAGAACAAAGTAGACATGACCTCAAAAGAAGCTAAAAAGAAAACTCAGGAAGAGACTTCCAAAGTAGAATCTTACAAATGGAAGTTTGAGTGGTCTCAGCACATAAGCTGAAGAAGCAAAAGGAGCCCAAAGCAACCAAGGAGCAGCAAAAGCAACAATTTGAAGGTATAAGCAAACATGTGGTGAAGAGTGGATTATCCTTGTGTAGAGAACAAGTAGCAAAAGGAGGAGCATAGGGGGAAATCCAAAAAGCACCAGCCACATTAAGTGACAGGTTAAGCAGGATGATGTAGACAACTGACCCAGCCACTCAAAGCATTCTCACAGCACAAGAAAATAGAGCAAATTGTGTCATGGACAAGCTGGAGAATGAAGAAAGACTCGTCATGATAGATCAGGTGGAGCACAGGTGCAACTGCTACTGTCCACTCAAGTCCAACAACATAATCAACAATCCGTTGCTCAAAACTTGCTCCAATAATAGCAACAAGATACCATTGCAAGACTTGAGGAGGAAGCAGCAACACTGCGAAGGAGAGGAGATGAGTTAGAGATGGTGGTCGTCTCACTGAGCTGCTCCGAACAACAAATTATGAAATCCAAAGTAAGCTATAGCAAGTGGATCAGGTAACTCAGTCTCAGCAAAGAAAAAAGCATCCCGCATTGTGGACCATGCCACTCAAATGATCCACCAATGTGAAGCTAGCACAGTAGGAAAAGATTGCAAGGAGCTACTCCTTGTGAAAGGGAAGCTGCGGAGGCTGAAGAAGAACTCCTCATAGTTCAAATGCATGTGGAACTAATGGAGTAGTGGGAAGAAAAACTAACAACATCTCAGAAAGCATGTTGGGAGGACAATTTGCCGACTAAAAGAGTACATGATATTGCCAACTTCCACATGCCACATGCCACCTGCTACCACCAATTCCACCGCAAGGCAAAGATGGAGCTAGAGGTGGAGGTGGAAATAGAGGGTCATTTTCTACATAGCCACAAGGAACCTCAGTGCAACAACCACCACCTCCTCCATAGTCACCACCTTTGGAGGAAACACACAGTCAGATTGGCATGTGAAGGAGCTTCGGAATAAAATACACAAGCTGACAGAGCAGGTGGAGGGGAAAAAAGAACTAGAGATCAAGGCTGGAGCTGCTCCAGAAACACATGTCAGCCAAAGGCACCATAGGAGAAAGCTCCACAGGTCAACAGAGCTTCTCTTGGACCAACAAAAGTAGATCAAAATACTCAAAAGGCAGGTGGAGAATGAACAACAAAATACTCAAAAGGCAGTTGGAGAACGAACAACAAAAAACAAAGCTAGCGCTAGCCAAGGCCGATATAGTAGCCAGAGAACATAAAGAAAATAATAGTTGGAAGTGCACATGCCACCCATTGATCAGATGACACCAACTTAATTAAATTAATAAATCATCATCTTGGAGAAGCAACAAGATGAAAACATAGCCAGACAGACTGCCCTAATAGAATTGGAAGAAGAGTTCAAGAAAACAGACAAGGCACTTGCTAAGGCATATGCAAAGCTTGAGCGGCAAAAGGCAAAGCTCATTCAACTGGAAGAGCAAGCCGCGGAGAAGAAAGTCTCCCCTAAAACAAGGTCCCGATGGAAGGCTGACGCAACAGTAGCAAAACAACAAGAAACCATCACCACCAAAAAGTTACAGCAGCAGCTACGCAGTCTGAAAGAAGAAAACTCCAAGATGACCTCTAGCTACAAAAGACTCAATAGGAGCTAAAAGCTATCAAGGAAGAATCTAACAAACCACATGAAAAACTGGAGCAGTTGACAGAGGCAGTAAAGAAAAATGTGATAGATCTGTACAAAGAAATTCAGATAAGGGACACAAGGCTGGTGAAAGAAAACCAAGTGGAGCTAGAGTTGGACGGGTCCAACACAACTCATGCAAGAGCAAAACAAACACACAAAGCTACACGAAGAGTTGTTGACAGTCAAGCAGTCATTGAGATCAACTTCATCAGTTGCCACAAACAATCAAGTGAACATCCTTTGTCAGCTGTTAAATCTTCAGGACACACATTAGTTAGCAGGCACATGCAATAGAATAACTAAAGGCAAAAGCACAGAATTTGGAGTATGTTGCCTACTCACTTGCCAAATTTAAACAACAGTATAAAGAAGTAGAATGGGACCTGTATGTAAACCCATACAAGCTTGATGAATTCTCCGCAAATACAAACCAAAGGATAGGTCCACATCCTAGGCCCGAGGATCTTCATCAGCAGATCCCAAATGATGGTGCGTAGCTGCTACCGGGCAAGATGAAGAAGAACCAGATATCTGTGAATGAAGATAGAGAGGCCCTGCAGTAGCTAGACCCTAACAACCCAAAGATACAAATATCAGCTAAATTATCCTTTCGTTCTTTAAACTACCAACAAGCAGTGCATGGTGATCCAGATAGAGTTTTTGATATGATTCAGTCCCATGATAATAAGGGAGGCTTAGGATGTGATCCATAGGAAGCAAATAGGTATTGGCATCAATATGAAGGGTCATCCCAGCCAACCCAACATCAACCACCCCCACCCATCAATCAAGCCTTCCAATCAACTTCTAAGGTAGCTAGCGCAGAACCACCAGGCGTGCTAGGTGTTGAGTGTATGATAGGAGTTGACTGGTGGGACCTGAGGAATTGGCCGGAGAACACAAGCCTTTAGTAAAAGGCGAGTACACTGATAGCCATACATACACGACAATGCACATGTGTACTGATTCTAATCATATGTACTTTATTGTAACAATTTGATAACAGAATGAGTCTTGTAATAATAAGGACAACGACTGGATGTGACAAGAAGAAAGTCCTTCCAAGATAGTAAAGAAGGAAGCAGTTTAGCAATTAGGAGATAGATATATAGGATAGAGAGAACAGTAAACAGAGAGTCAGTCTGAAGCGGAATAGCATTGTACAAGTTTAACAGTAATACAGAGCGCTTGAGCATCATTTATTGTGTACTTTCTGAGTGAGTGAGTGAGCTTTTGTAGTTCTGTGTGCATTCTCTGTTTTGGCTAATGGCTTGTGAGTTTTGAACCTATTGGGCTTAGGCATTGATAGAATTACTCCTAACATTCCTCCACCACTTGTGTTATTATCATCATTGTCCCCCTCTAAATAAGACTCAAAATCATTATCCTCCTCATCCTCATCTTCCTCGCCCTTAGTGGACTTAGCCTCTTTGTCCTCTTCTTTCGTGCCATTCTCTTCCTTCTCGAGGTCCCACACCACCACATCCACACTTTTAAACTTTAGGAGGGTGTTTCACTAATTATTTCCATCTCTTATCTAAGAACCTCACCATATCCTTGTACATTTGTTCTATGATCTCCTTCACCAGATCTACATCAATATATAGCCCTACCTTTGAGGTGGTTTACAAAGTCTGGAGTCCTATGATCGGGTAAGTTCAGGCATATTTCCTTTAAAGCCCTCTTATGCTCTTGCTATCAAGTAAGCTTGGGCATATGTCCTTTAGAGTCCTCTTATATTCTTGCCATCTTAGATATGTCTTCCCTTTGAATCTATGGTTCTCATGTTGCCTCTTTCCCCCATTGCAGCTCTTCTTCCTTGGATCTAACCTCACTCTCTGCCTCTATCCGTTTTGCTATGATCTCATCCACCTGCTATTATTGTTGTTTGACAAATTTCTCTGTTAAATCTTTTCCCTTGGCTCGAAGCTCCCTAATAATAATCAATATGGATTCGATGGAGTATTCGAAGAAAAAGTTGAATGCAATCATTTATGCTCATTTGTGAGCTTCCAATTGCACACTTCAAGTGGCAACTTCAAGAAATTCCACAAGTAAGCAAGGTGCTTCTAGGTAGGGCACAGATCTAGTGGGTGTGTGTCATCATGGGTGTGTCACATGGGTGTATTTTTTTGGTGAGCATTTTGAGCATTTTTGAGCGAGCACTTTTTGGGTGTGTCACACGGGTGTATTTTTTGGTGAGCATTTTTGAGCGAGCACTTTTTGGTGTTTAGGCGAGCGGTTTCTCTCTCTACACTTCTCTCCATCTACTATCTTGCACATTGCGACTCATGGGTGGTGACAATAAAGAGAGGAGTAGATGGATACAATAGCACTTCACACATTGCAATTCATTTTACAACTATCAATGCAACTCATTTACAACTACCGTTACCATATTATGATCTTAAACTTCCATTATATTCCCTAGCAAACTTACAAGGCCACAGCATTACATGACAAACACCTACGACATGACACGATCATTTGTACGTATTTACAAGGACACCATATGAAAGCATTTTGGGCCTCAAATATCATCTTGGCCATTTCCATCTACCCTAACTTGCGAATGAAGGTGGCAACTTCAACTCTAAGAGGATCCTCCTTTGGCTCTTGAATGATGCCGAAAGCTCTCCATATCCCAATGATTGTCGCTACTTTCACCTCTAGCATGTTCTTGTCTGTAAGGTCTACCGCTTGGCATGTTTTCAACTTCTTGTAGAGCTCATGCACTTTAGACATTGTTGTCCATGCTTCTAAAATGGCATCCGATCTGGGTTCCTTTTTTCCTATGAGTTGCATCATAAAAGATTGAAGAGCTTTACTTAAGATGGTTGCAAACATAGTGGTATTAGAGGTATTTCTAGATGAAGCCATAACCAAGGAGTTCATAAGGACCCTATTGCAATATGAAGATATAAGAGGATAGTGGTGTGGGATGTCTACTAGAAGAAGTGTATCGAAACATGGTAATCCCTAATATTTTATAACTTTAAAAGGAATAAAAAAAACTTTTTTGAGCAATATAATTCTTACTTTAAGCATAAGAATAACTAATTTAAGTACAATTGTTATTATTTTAATGTCTCGGTCAAACACTCTTTTACTCACTCTCTCTCTCTCTCTCTCATGTTGTTGAGATCTCACAGCAATTGCTCCATCTCTCTTAAAACACAATGCCATGGAAGAAGCAAAAAACAAAGCCATTGACATAATATGAGTGAATAACAATAATGTCTAAAACCAATATATTTTGGGCATTACAAGCTACTGAAATACATCAGTACGGACGCCTCACGTGTTGGTGGAAGAAGGAAGGCAGTATGGGGTAGGGAGCTGTACCAAATGGCGCAAGTGCGGGTGGAAAAAGTGACATTACAAGATCAAGCCGTGGTGCCCATGAGGGAACTGCAAAATAACATATGCAGAGGATGTATGTGGCATGATATGTCGATATTGGGGCTCCATTAGAGCACCAGGTGGCCATGACAAAGCACTAAACGATGTTGGGCTTAATGGTACTGGGAGGACTGGAGGATATGGTGCCCCCATGTCCATCTCTCCCGTTAAGCAATCTCACTGACCTCACCCCTAAAAAATTGGTTACCCAAATCATCATGCACAACGGCAAGTGCTCGCAGGCATGAACTAAGGCACACCTTGTCGCTCTCCACGCTGATGCAATGTTGTTGGAGTGTCCTACATACTCTAGCCATGGTCCCAATACTAGTAAAGCAATCTAGGACTGCATCCCCAATGATTGGTGAACGTCCTGAGTAATCACCTGCCATAGTACAATCTCACAATTAGTATATGTACAAATGGACGACAATTTTTAAGACAATGACTATATAACGATTTCACTACTCGAATCGTGCTTTAATTACCTTGCGAAAGGCTCGCTACGCTCGACAATATATCGGATGGGATTCCCATCTACATCCAACAACTGGTATGGGGAGGTTTCCTCCTACACTTTTGGCTCCAAGAAGATATCGTCGCCCACCTCAAAACGTGAATAATCTGCAGCTACCTCGCCTCCCCGCCTGTCATACTTTGGACGACTGGACGTACTCTCACTGAGGTGCGTGAAGATAGTGAGATGACCAAAGCAAAGACCTACATGCACACACTAGTAAGTATGTTTGGGAGGGAAATCATTAGGTGAAATATAGACTCTCATTTTTGCCCCTTAAGGATTTCCACACCTCCTCTCTCTAGAAAAATGGGCTCATGGTGAAATTTTTGCAAATCAACTCAAAAGTGAGCGGAGTTTGGACATTTTGGAATCTACTCTTCGAGACCTTTCCAATAATCTACTCTCCGAGACCTTTCTAATAATATATAGCATGATAAGCAATTTTGAATATTCAAGAAGTCCCCAAATTGGTGATGACATGGCATGATCATTGAAAAGGTCTCAAAGAGTAGATTCCAAATGTCCAAACCTCGCTTACTTTTGAGTTGATTTGCAAAAATTCACCATGAGCCCATTTTTCTAGAGAGAGGAGGCGTGGAAATCCTTAAGGGGCAAAAATGAGAGTCCATATTTCACCTAATGCATTGAGCTTCACTTTGATAAAAACCAAAGAATCTTACACTCACCTCTTCTTAGCCCTCTTCTGACATGACATATAAATATCTTGGAACGTGCAAGAACAAAATCTTTCACAATGTGAACTTCCAAGTTCCTGCGTCCCGCACAACAATCCCTAGGTGCTCCGCACATAAAGTGCACACCATAGTGCCATCGACCTATAGGAACTCTGTAGCAAACACAAAAGCTGACTCCACAAGTACCTCCCTAAAAGCATTCCATCGAGGAACCAAAAAATTTTCCTTTTGGAGATACAGATCTATAGGAAAATCAGCCTACACCAAGGGCATGCCTCCAAGTCTATCGAATGCATCCATGCTTCCCCTTCTCGTCGTCAGAGATCCCATGAATCGTTGTGCAATACTGAAGATTCCTGGAACAACAAAGCATGTAAGGGGAGTGCAAACACTATAATGACGATGAATGGAGAGAGTCACTAGCATGCCTGAGAGATCATACTTATGTTTTCGCTTTCCCAAAAGCACGAGATGGAAGTGATCAATGTTGGAGCTCAAAACTAAGTGCAAGGGGTCCACCATGACGGGATGGTAGACTTCATTTATATAACACCAAATACATGTTATAAGCGTTGATGAATAAATGATCTAATGAATGTTCAAACATGTTAAGTTCACTTACTAGATCCTAAGAGGTCCACTTCATCATCTTTTAAACTCTCCAACCCCTACTCTTGGGTCTCACCATGCGAAGGGGTCACCTGCTCTTCACCTTGTAAATGGGACTGCCGCTCATCTTCATGCTCACCATCCTTAGAATGGCTGTCCTCAGATTCCTCATCAAAGTCATCCCCTTTCCACTCTGGCCGTGAACTTTTTTGGGACAATGGAGGCTCCTCGATTGTGGATTTCTCACCCTTTTTCTTCTTGGGGCCCAATTGTTGCTCAATGGTAAGTTTCTTGCCCTTTTTGGCTACTGCATTCAACCAACATTAGAACTTTAAATTCTCAAAAAATATGCTTCATACTTCATACAAATTAAATACCATACACAAGGAAACGTTGTCGTGGCGTGTGCGGTATAGCCAGGAAAGTACGAAACTTCTAGCTGTGAGAGTAGGTGCCAAATCTAACAAGGAAACTCACACACAAAATTTTCCCCGAGGAGCATAAGACATATCCATTTCTAAAGACATATACATGTGTCAATTCACTTCAGTACATCCTTGAATTCATCCTGATGATTGCACAAATTGTGTATCAAGTGCTTGTCCCTTTCTAAGCATAGATTCACTGGCTCCTTTTTCCAAATCCTTCAAGCCAATCACATGTAGGCATAGCATAACCTTCAAATAATTCCAACATACATGTGACCATTTTCATTCCAAACATTCAGTATCTCCAATCCCATCATCTCATGATGTTCTTTATCACCTGAAAACCTGCCTATAAATTCCAACAACTCACAAGTACAAGACGATATATGGCATAACTATAACATGTTCACATGATTTTTTTTTATGAATTTCCATAGCTTGCTGTTCAGATCCACTAGGGTAGAAACAATTCAAATTTACCCAAAGCCTTGCTGCATTTTCTGATTTTTTTGATCCCATGATTTTTGATACATTAGTACCACAACTCTTCACACCAAGTCGTTTTTGATTTACAAAAAACCTTTATGGTTTATGGACCTACCGATTTATCAAATCGTGGATATGTAGAGTGAAAAATTAAATAAGTAATTTAACACTTATCTGAAGCGAAGGCGGATTCCACATGTTTTCTTTTTGTAAGATTCCAAACAGCGCTTCGCTGCAGGCCGTGAGAAGCAGAAAATATGTATTTATTAAAAACCTTATCACTAGATAGCACACAATTTACTCATCATTTCTAGCTCCTACAAGCGCTGAACAGTAGCCGCCACTTGGGAATTTTTGCCTCTGGTCAAACACGAACTGGTTATCTCCATTTCTCTGCAAACTTTTTTCTGATAATCGCACCTCTCCCCTTCTGTGGTTTTTTCTACACTTTCCCACAAGGGAATCGGCGCCCCCCACGCCTTTTGCAGCTATCTTCGCGCATTTTTCTTCCTCCAAATTACTCATGCGCCACCTTTCCATTTCTAATACTTTCCATTATTTTTCTTTTTAATGCCACGCAAGCTGCCCCCTTAATATCCCTTATTATAGTCTTCCTTCAATAAGGTGTGTAATGCTCCTAACCTTGGCATTAAGGCAAGCTTCCCAATGCAAAGTAGATCATCCAATTGTATCCCCCGCATTCAATAAAGACTTCGGCACTCTAATGCCCCATTGAATCTCCATTGCTCTTGATGCCTCCATAGTTTATAATGTCATCATATCGACCATGTGATTTATAGAATCCCCCAATTGTTCACTCAAATATATCTCCATGTCTTCATAAATGCATTCCTTTGTGCATTGGCATGCCCTCATGTTTGCATTCCATAAGAGGTATTCACTAATTTGACCCATCGATACCATAAAGAAGCTACTACACATTATGCACATGGGAAGCCATTAACATCATTAACTTATCCCTTTGGCGTGCCACTCATACCATCATATATAACTGGATGTTTCTAACTTACCCATGAGCTCTGAGTAACAGCAGAACCATCACCCACCACACTCATATACAAAAACTCCTAGATCTGGCTCAGCCTCAGCTCGTCTTATTGAACCTCATTTACAATATGAACATATGTACATGGCATCATATAATGACTCGTCATGGCACTTAACCCATGCATCTGGATTTGCATTTAATGGACTCACATGCATGGTTTCACACCATAGACGTGCCATGGCACGACATCCACCCCCTCTAAACCTGCACATCCTCTGGTATGTGCCAAATCATCATCAAGATCCACATATAACTGGATGTCGTCTTCATCTTCTACATTACCAGGAAGATCATTCTCTTCCTCTTCAACCATATCCATACTACCACTGTCAAGCCTCTCATCCTGAATCTCCTGTGAATCAAAAGGATCACTATCATGCCTTCTTTTAAACATCTTGATTCTTTTGCCTGCCACAAGATTCTTTATCTCTGTTCCATCAAGCTCACACAGAGTATACGTGGCATTTCCATGCACATGCTTGACAATGTAAGGGCCAAACCATCTTTTTGCAAATTTTCTTTGAACAGTGAATTGGTTGTCAAGGCTACTATCATACATTAGGACCCAATCACCTTCTTCAATAGGTTTTGGCCGGAGTCTGTGTCTTCTATCAAATCTTTCTTTATTTTTCAATCTTGCATCTCTCAAGCGAGCTTTAGCAAGCTCTACATCTTCTGGCCTTCTCTCCAATTGCCTTATTCGCAATGCAAGGAGGTCTTCCCTGCTCAATCCTTCCATCCAGGGCAAAACATTCCAAGTTGGAACTACTTCTTCAACTGGCATTACTGGCTTCTGACCATACATTAATTCTGCAGGCATGTATCCTGTCACTGAGCTATGAGTTGTACGGTCAGCCCACAAGGCATCTCGCATTCTTTCTCTGCATGCCTTAGCCAAAGCTTTAATGATTGGAGGATGCCCTCGCTCACTTTTACCATTGCCTTCAGGATTGTAAGCACATGTTAGGGACAGTCTGATGCCAATTCTAGAGAAGAATTCCCTTGCTTCTTCAACATCTAGCTCACCCCTATCAGCTGTTATTTTCCCAACACAACCATACCGACAAATCACATCTTCCAAGAGAAATTTGCATACTGTTTCCGTACTCTTTGTTCTAAGAGCACGCCCTTCTACCTGATTTGTCAAATCTTCTCTTGCAAGTGCTATGTACCGCATCTGCCAAATTCCAAAAGGCATTGTAACTAGATCCACTACCCATTTGTAGTGCATGGCAGGTGGGTAAGTTGGTTGCAAGCCATCACGATGCCGCACATTTGAGTACATTTGACATACCATGCATGTTTCCACATATTGGGAAATATCCTTGTACATTCCTTTCCACCAATATTTTTCCTTTATTTTGGTAAAAGTGGCCCACACACTTCGATGTCCAGCCCAGAGACTCTCATGGAATTCTTTCACAAGTTTCCCTTGAGTCTCTTTATCACATATGACTCTCTGTGGCATAGCATTCCTCTGTTTAGGATGCTTCCAGAGGTACCCATCCTTTAGGAAATAACCATATGCTTTTCTGCGGATCCTCTTAAATTCTGAGTCAGACCAATTTTCTTGCCTTGTCAGAGTACTCAAATATTGACCAATAAGCAACCAATCTCCTTCATATATTTCCTCAATAAAAGACTCAAGTGCATTTGATAGGCAAATATGGTCCCCTTTTGCATATGCTGTAGTATAGAACTTTGTACCCACATCATCAATGTCACTAATCATCTCCTTTTTATCTTCATACCTGGCTCTTGATAGCATATCTGCAACTGGATTATCTTTTCCCGCAATATGCTCAAACTCAAGATTTAGTGACTTGATATAAGCAATCCACCTAAGCATAGCAATATCTGGAGTAGTACAACTTGCTATCATCCCAAGAAGTGGCAAGCAATCAGTTTCCACAAGTACAGATGCCCCAATAAGATATTCTTTTTCACATTTTAGAGCAGTGACTATTCCCCATAACTCTCTCTTGATCTGTGGATACTTTCGTTGTTGAAAGCTTAATACCTTTGCTCCAAATCTGATTACATACCTGTGAGATCATCCTCATCATCTTGCCCTACTGCCCATCCTATCCCAGTAGGACTAGTATCAACTGTAACAATCACAGGCCTGCCACACTCATAATCTCCCTTTCTCAGAGTAGGTGATGATTGGAGCAAACATTTCAGCTTCCGCATAGCTTTAATATGTACTGCACTCCACAGAAATTTTTGATTTTTCCTCAAAAGTTGATAAAGAGGATCTGCTACATGTGCATAATGTGGGATCCAAATAACATAAAAGACACATGCTCCAAGAAATCTCCTCAGCTCTGTAACATTAATGCATGTCTCTTTCATTCTTTGTATTGCATCTATCTTGGCTCGACAAGGTCGGCGTCCACTAGTACTACAAAGATGTCTCACTATTAGCACTTCACCAACTCCAAACACTGATTTCAGCCCAGATAAAGTAAGATTCAGTTCTTCAAGCTTGGATAGAATCATATCACAATCCTTTATATGATTTGCCACAAACTTGCGGCACCCCTTTGAATCCAAATCCCCATCTTTGTCTTTCTCATCACAGCCTTTTATTGGCACATCATCCAGAAATGGCATAGTTATTTGTGGTATGAAGTCTCGTAAGACTTTATTCATTCCATTCATCATATGTGCCACTGAGTTGGTGGCTCCCTGTGGTAAGGTACACATCCTTACTAATCCCAAAGGAGTTCTCATTGTGGTCAAGTCCCTGCTTTGTATATCCAGCTGGAACTGATCATATCCCAAACACAGATCACCCATAGAGTATATAGCTTTCCCTGCAAATGCTTCTGCAAACTCATCCACAATCTCGGACCTGCTCCCACATTCCTGATTGTGACTTTGTTTACAGGTTGCATGTCTTGAATAAAGCGCAATGTCCCATTTTTCTTTGGCACAGTAAACCATCTGTTGGAATATGGGGCACATGATGGCTCCAAGATTCCCATCCTGATCTTTTCTTTTAGTAATTCCATCAGCTTTGGCAAGAGAGCCTTTGGTACTGGAATTGGCCACAGGTTCCAGGGCACATGTGGAACAGTAAAGATCACCATTGGTGCTGTTACACTTGGATCAACACAGCCTATCTCATGCGGCTGAAAAGCAAAGGCTTTCCCATGTTTTACAAGCATCTCCTCAAAGCATTCCCTTTCAACTGGCAACAGAAAATCCTTCTCACCAATCTTCAGCTCTTTTAGAGTTTCTTGAGTAAACTTATGCCCAATTTTCTTCGGATCTCTAAGATTTGGTTGCATAGAAGCTTCATCTATCTTCTCCTTACTTCCTGGTGGCAAAGGCAAGGCAACTGGTTTCACCTTCTTTGCAACTGTTTTGTACTTTGTATCAACATGAGCATCCATCTCGCAATTCATGTTTTTACATTCCACCCCCTCGAATTCCTGGATTATATCATACATCTCCACAGATGACACCTCTATCATTTCATTTCCACCCTGTAAGCATGCTCTTCCCATATCAAAAAGCACATCCATAGTATCTACAAATGACACCTCATCAAGCATCCCTGAAATAAACTCATTCTTCTCCAAAAGACCACACTGCTCAAAACTTTTTTGTTCATTTTGTATATGTTTTCGCATGCCATGCTTCAAATCCTTGCTTTTTACAAAAACCAGTGACCCATAGCTGGAGAATCCCTGAAAATTTGCTGAAAAGCTATTTACATTGATTGAGTCCTGCGAGAACTCATTTTCCCTTGTACCATTGGAATCCCGCTTTACAATGGCACCTGGCCAAAATCCCTCATCTCCCTGTAATTCATGAATTCTCTATTTATCTTTGGGAGTGATTGTGCTCGAAGAGACTCACGATTCCTTTCATGGTTAATGCAAACTGTCAAGAACTGAACAGCTTTCTTGCCATCTTTACTCCTTATTCTTGCATATGCCGAACCATCGTCCAAAACCTTTGTTTCCATCCTCACAGCTGTAATGTAGGGTTGCCCAAGGATGAGGGGATACGATGACATCTCCTGAACAAAGAAGTTCTGATCATCTTTCACATCTCCTATAGTTACCCTTACATTTGGACATGCTGCATAGAGCTCTCCAGATGAGTTATTAGCTGCTTTAATCATCCACCCATGATCCACATCCATTGGCCACTTACATTTGTTGTAGAGATTTTTAGCCATAAGATTTATTTCAGATCCATGATCAATTAGAGCGACATATGGCTCTTCCAAATCACCTATCTTGATAAGGGTTTCAGTAGTTGCTCTTGCCCAATGGCTCCTGGAGTAATGACTCTTTGTAAGAACTTCTTTTTCATCATCCTCTTCCACAAAGCGCACTTGTCGTGCCCCATCAGCAGAGTGATTACATTCCACCACATTTTCTCTCTCATCCTTTTGCTGTACCTGTACTCCATGAGTCTTGGAAGTGCTTGCCTCCCCTTGTGATGGAATAGATTCAATTATGGACTGCCTTTTCCTTCGTATAATATCAATTATCTCATCATGAAATTCTTTCTTTGCAATCCCTAAGACTTCCCCTAGTGTAAATTCCACCCTGCTATTTAGAATCCTCTCTTCAAACACCTTTTTGAGATCTGTTGCAGCTTCAATATCAGATTGAAGCTTGTAGAGTGGACTTTTCCCTTTACCCTTCTCCTTCATTTTTGCTGGCACTTCTTCCATTGAAACTTCTTGTGGAGGTCTGCTATGCTGTGGAGGCATATGTGATGGCCCAGGATCCTTCTTTTCACTTCCACGTGTAACTCTTTTTGATGGCCCTCCTTCCTCATTTTCCCTTTTTCGCTTCTCCTCTACCTGTGCCTCATTATTCTGGCATTTAGCAATGTAGGCATGAACAGATAAAGAATCCACAGGCTCCTCCCAGCCAGTCTCAAGACGTATACAGTCACCTGCCTCATGCAAAGCTTGCTTAGACACCTTCTTTGATGCAATTAATTCCATTGTTGATGGCCAAAAGTCGTCATTCTCATAATCTTCATCATTCTCAGATCCCTGCTTTGATTGACCAGCCTTTAATCCATAGGTTGCTGCCTCAACCATAGAGATGGCATGACTAGCAGCCATATCCTCAACCAGCTTTTTCATCCCTCCTTTCCCAAAATTTGTACTCACCAGTCTCTGTAAGATGGATTTTCCCATCTTTGAAAAACACAAGTTGATTTTTAAGAGCTTCTTTATAGCTAGCACAATCCTTCTTTGCATGTTCTGGGTCATCACACCATATGCATCTATATGTAAACCCTTCTTTACTTTGAGGCCTTTGCATAGAAGCCTGCCCTAATGGTAGCCCCTTTTCTTCAATCCTGGACATCTTCAATTTTAAGTCCCGCATGCCCTTAATAAGCTCATCCATCGGCCCTTCTACCTTTGGGATTGTAGCAGCTGGTTTTGGCAGATTCTCAGGGGTAACAGCAGTTAAAGGGGTTGCGGAGCTCATCACCATTTTATCCCTCCTTCGCTGCCGCTTTGCTAACATGGTGACCGCATCCTCAACATCATTCCAATCACTCTTTAGTCCCTGCTCTGTATCCTTATCCTCAAGGAGGATTTCCAATTGCTCTTGGAGATCTTTCCCAGCTGCTTGTAAGAAGAGCTCTGTGTTTTCTCTGTCCAAAGTTGTGCGCTCTATCCTTGACAGCTGGGCATAGCGCTTCTCAAACTCTCTTAGCAATTCTGTGGCAGAAATTCCCATTTTAGGTTTTGTGACCCATTCCAAGAAAGTTCGTTTGGTCACTCGCTCAGAATCCTCCATGAAATATTCGTCCTTTAAAGCAAGCTTGAACTCCTCCCAATTTCTGCCACCATGTGCTGTCTGCAATCCTCTTATGCGCTCTCTTATTTCAGGAACACATACCAGCTCAAAACTTCGAACCATATCCTCCTCAGTCACCCTGTTTAGCTCCATTTCTTTTATGTAATTGCGCAGGTACTTTGTGATATCCTTTCCATCAAATTGATCCACCTTTTTCACAATTTGATTGTAGTGCTTTGGTCGCGGAAATTTGTCCCCTCTCAGCAGCTTGCTGCTGTTGCATGTACATAGTAAACATCTGAAACATCTGCATAACTCCGGGGTCAAAATGAACCCCCTGACCTTCAGAATTCTCAGCCATAGCTTCCTTGTATATTTCACCATACTCTCACCCCAGCAATTCCACGTCGGGTTCACCAAAAAGCTGTCGTGGCGTGTGCGGTATAGCCAGGAAAGTACGAAACTTCTAGCTGTGAGAGTAGGTGCCAAATCTAACAAGGAAACTCACACACAAAATTTTCCCCGAGGAGCATAAGACATATCCATTTCTAAAGACATATACATGTGTCAATTCACTTCAGTACATCCTTGAATTCATCCTGATGATTGCACAAATTGTGTATCAAGTGCTTGTCCCTTTCTAAGCATAGATTCACTGGCTCCTTTTTCCAAATCCTTCAAGCCAATCACATGTAGGCATAGCATAACCTTCAAATAATTCCAACATACATGTGACCATTTTCATTCCAAACATTCAGTATCTCCAATCCCATCATCTCATGATGTTCTTTATCACCTGAAAACCTGCCTATAAATTCCAACAACTCACAAGTACAAGACGATATATGGCATAACTATAACATGTTCACATGATTTTTTTTTATGAATTTCCATAGCTTGCTGTTCAGATCCACTAGGGTAGAAACAATTCAAATTTACCCAAAGCCTTGCTGCATTTTCTGATTTTTTTGATCCCATGATTTTTGATACATTAGTACCACAACTCTTCACACCAAGTCGTTTTTTATTTACAAAAAACCTTTATGGTTTATGGACCTACCGATTTATCAAATCGTGGATATGTAGAGTGAAAAATTAAATAAGTAATTTAACACTTATCTGAAGCGAAGGCGGATTCCACATGTTTTCTTTTTGTAAGATTCCAAACAGCGCTTCGCTGCAGGCCGTGAGAAGCAGAAAATATGTATTTATTAAAAACCTTATCACTAGATAGCACACAATTTACTCATCATTTCTAGCTCCTACAAGCGCTGAACAGTAGCCGCCACTTGGGAATTTTTGCCTTTGGTCAAACACGAACTGGTTATCTCCATTTCTCTGCAAACTTTTTTCTGATAAGCACACCTCTCCCCTTCTCTGGTTTTTTCTACACTTTCCCGCAAGGGAATCGGCGCCCCCACGCCTTTTGCAGCTATCTTCGCGCATTTTTCTTCCTCCAAATTACTCATGCGCCACCTTTCCATTTCTAATACTTTCCATTATTTTTCTTTTTAATGCCACGCAAGCTGCCCCCTTAATATCCCTTATTATAGTCTTCCTTCAATAAGGTGTGTAATGCTCCTAACCTTGGCATTAAGGCAAGCTTCCCAATGCAAAGTAGATCATCCAATTGTATCCCCCGCATTCAATAAAGACTTCGGCACTCTAATGCCCCATTGAATCTCCATTGCTCTTGATGCCTCCATAGTTTATAATGTCATCATATCGACCATGTGATTTATAGAATCCCCCAATTGTTCACTCAAATATATCTCCATGTCTTCATAAATGCATTCCTTTGTGCATTGGCATGCCCTCATGTTTGCATTCCATAAGAGGTATTCACTAATTTGACCCATCGATACCATAAAGAAGCTACTACACATTATGCACATGGGAAGCCATTAACATCATTAACTTATCCCTTTGGCGTGCCACTCATACCATCATATATAACTGGATGTTTCTAACTTACCCATGAGCTCTGAGTAACAGCAAAACCATCACCCACCACACTCATATACAAAAACTCCTAGATCTGGCTCAGCCTCAGCTCGTCTTATTGAACCTCATTTACAATATGAACATATGTACATGGCATCATATAATGACTCGTCATGGCACTTAACCCATGCATCTGGATTTGCATTTAATGGCCTCACATGCATGGTTTCACACCATAGACGTGCCATGGCACGACAACGTACTCAAAAACTGCTATGCCTCCTCTGGAGGAAACTCGCCCTCTACTACTCTTTGTCCTTTCCACCTAACAAATATCTTCTTAAAATGAGACTTCCTCTAAGATTTCAAGGCATCCGTGATACGTACTCCAAAGTCTACTGTGGCTCTCTCATGCATGCCAGTCGCTAGCTTTGCATACAATTTTAGCATGTACCTTGTCAATTGGAACCAGTACACATGATGATGGATCCACATGAAGAACTCTTTGTCAAATGGCAGAATTTGTGTGTCCCTCATAGTAAACTCGCCACACCAGCCAATATATAAAGCAGCTTTCATTTATTGCATTGTAAACAAGCATTAGTTTTCTACTTACTTTTATAAAAAAATGTAATGCGTCAAGAGAGTTGGAGATCTTACTCTTCATTTGAAACATGTGCTTGAGCAATCTCTGCTAGGTTCGGAGTAGTTAATTTGCTAACCTTTTCACCCCAGCCTTGATATAAGATCACTTTTAAAAAAAACTCTTTCCCATAGTCGGGGTTGGCAATTTTTGTTAGCTCATGTCCCGTCTTAGTGAAAAGTGCCTCCGTCTCCTTTAGGGCATCCCTATAGTTGTCAAACATTTCTACATTCATCATGTATTTTCTACTCCCTCTTTCAGGCAAGCCACTGATCTTGGCTTGGAACGTGGCATCAAAGTCTGACTGCAATGCGTTTATATTTATTTAAGAAACATACTTCGAAATAAAAACATACTGCAATGCGTGCACATCTTGAAAACTAATTATGACAAGAGTGCCATGGGAAGCTTCAACCACTTGGATCTGTTGGGTCCCCGATGAGTAAGCGCTTTCTGGGCCCATGCATGATCAACGTCACTAAACTTTGAAAACAATGATTGTGGATCAGTAAGACCCACACACTGCATCATAAATATATCACGTGCTGTTGTGTTTTGGCACATGAATGGTAGTGACCATGAAAAATTTGCATGCATTTTAAACAAGGCAAATGATGACATACACAATGTTTGTTCATTTCATATACAAAAAAACGTTGTAAAATGCACTTACTTGTTGATCATGCGCATCACCAACAACAAGAACTCCATCTCCTCTTCCTCAAGGAACCGGACCACTCTGCAATTCACCTTGAGAATCCTCTCTTTTTCGACTCGATTTGTATTCAGCCATTCTTTCCAAGCTTTGAGAGTCGATGGTTGCCATCCCAAACAACGAACATCTTCCCAACCATGTGTTGCCATCCTTTGGTCTCCTCTAATATCGTGTGTTAAATTCACGACAATGATATGTCGGTCGTGGTCGAATGGATCATGTGCTTTGCCTGGGAATCTCTCTGAGACAATGAATGTTGCCATTGTCGATTGGTATTTTCTCTCCTTGATGCTTCTGATCAACCCCTCGATAATATCCTCGTTTGTGTGGATTGCCAGGTTTACAAGGAGGCGACAAAGTGGCACTTTAGGAAGGCGGTTTTGGTTGTCGACCAAGTGGTCCTCCACCCAATTCGTAGAGATGTGTCGATCAACCACTTGGCCAAAACTCTCTTTCACAGACTCCTTTTCTTCTACATTCGTGGCACTATTGCTAGCCACATGATTGTCGGCGGCGAGCGTTGAAGAACCAGCTTCCATAGTCAACTACAATTGTGAGGGTTCGTTACCTCGCTTAATGTGGCCACTTGTAACCACATCTTGCGTGAGAGCGATCTCATTTTGTGATCCGGTGAACCCCTTCGATTGCAAACGAGTGTGTAGAGGCATTTTGTCTTGGGTATGCATTCATATTTAAGAATAGTTCTTAAATTAGACTTTAATCATCAAGATGTGATGCAATTATTTTAAATTAATCTTTAATTATGATTAATTATTGATTCAAATAACATGTGATGCACTCTCTTAAATTTTAGAAATTATTATGTCATTTATAATAATCAAAAGAAGCTTACGTCGATAATTTGGATGATTGAGAACTCTTTGTTGGCATTGAGGGGGAAAGTGAGGACCGCTTGAGCTTGAGAGCATTGAGACCGCTACCGCTTGATCTTGAAGGCGCATGAGGATGGGCGTTGAGCACGCTTCTCGACGCTTGAGGGCTAGAGAGGGCAAGAGAGGGTGAGCTTGATTGAGAGGGCGAGCTTGATAGAGAGGGCAAGAGAGAGAGAGAGAAAGTTATCATTGAGGGCTCTTTTGTGAGACCTCAATGGTGGCTGGCCACCACGTAGGCCACATGGGCACGTGACTGGCAAGCCACAGGCCGCATGTAATTCCCGCGTACGGGCATTACACGCGGTGTGGCCATGTGGACCAATATAGGCCACATGGCCACATTGTGAGTAATGCCCGATTGCGCGGGCAGTACACATGGACCACCACGTAGATTGTGTATAGTCTACATGGCTAACCACGTGGACTACATATTTCATGTGGCACCGCCATGTGTAATGCCTGCACTTGGGCATTATCCGTGGCAAGGCCATGTGTAATGTCCGCACTCAAGCATTACACATGGCGGTGCCACGTGCTCGCCACGTGGACTAGTTAGTCCACGTGGTGTGCCACGTACCCCACGTGTGTCACCATTTGGTGACACATGGCTATGAATTACATGTAGTGCCAATGAGTAGTGCCATGTGTAATTCTCATGGCTAGTGCCATGTGTAATTCTCATGGCACCCACATGGACTACGCCCTCGCGTAGTCCACGTGGGCACCACATGTAATGCTCGCACTCAGGCATTACACGTGAGGGCGTAGTCCACGTGGGCACCACATGTAATGCTCGCACTCAGGCATTACACGTGGCTGCCATGTGTAATACCTGGGTGCAGGAATTACCATGGCGTGCCACATGGCCTGCATGTAGGCCATGTGTCCTACATGTCATGTGGCATGTGGCATGCAAGCCATGTGGCCTGCATGCCACCATAGGCTGTGTGTTGGAGGAGGGCCCACAAAAGCCTTCCTCCCAAGCACCCCCTCTCCTATCGACCCCTCTCCTATCCCTCCCTATCCCCGCATGTTGTATTTGTGCCCCACGTCTCTTGTAGCCCAAGCATCCCCTCCTATCCTTGTAATCTATCAAGGCCGAAACTCTCCTTATTCTCTATTAGCGCGTGCAGACGCCCACTTCTCTTCCATCAACACGTTTTTCTTTTTTCTGCACGTCATGGCCACGCCATCATTAGAGGAGCTTACCATGGAGTGTATTATCGTGAAAGGATACATGGCGCTTGATGAGATGTACAAGAAGGACTCAAACAATCCAGACTTGTACCAAGCTAGAGAGATTCCAGGGAGTTTATTATGGGAATTGAAGCAAATAATCAAAGCAAAGGAGAACGATCTTGCAACGATAGATATGTTCGAGCTCAGAATATCAAGTTCAATTTCTTATTGGGAGGACATACAAAGTCATCAAATGAGAACGAGCAACTAATTAGGAATTCGGCCCAATCAATGGTTACGCATTTAGAGCCTAATGAGTGTGTTTCCTAAAAGTATTGAGCATAGTAATAATGCTAGCACTACTTCATAATGCCAACTTCTTTGATTTAGTAATAATATTGGCACTACTTCATAATGCCAACTTCTTTGATGTAGTAATAATGTTGACACTACTTCATAGTGCCAACTTGTTTAATGTATTTATCGAGTTTTTTATAGCTTAATGGTGATTATGCTATTTGATGTTCATCTTGTAAACCATGATAAAGGAGAGAGAGGAGAGAAAGAGGAGAGAGATGAGTGAGAGAGAGAGAGAGAGAGATAGAGGAGTGATGGAGAGAGAAGAGTGGAGAGAATGTACAGATGCTAATTTTTTTAAAAAATAATATATATAATATATAATATATATTTATAATTTTTTATAATTATTTTTTAAAAATAAAAATTATAATTAAATTAAAATGGTTGAATTAAAAACGGCCAACTTTTAAAAAGTGTTAAATCACCATTCAATACTTGTGTACTCCCTACTTGTTGTGTCATTCTTTTTTGTTCTTGTGTACTTCATTTTTGCTCCTCTTCATAAAATGAGTTGTACAATCACATTCCCATCTTTTTTGTTCTTGTGTACTTCATTTTTGCTCCTCTTGATAATGAGTTGTACAATCACATTCCCATCTTTTAAGAAAAATCTAAGTTTCAACAATGGACGAGTTCTGGTGGTGAGTGTAAAGTTTTTACATGAACAAGTAGCTCCCCACTCATTTTATGAATTGTAAGCCATAGTAAATATTGGGTCCTAAGAGTTGCATATTCCTCTCGAGGCAACCTCTAATCGTGAGGGTGAGGAGTTCTACATACTTGAGGACTCTCTTTCAGCCAATTACTCTGGCAATAGTTGATTCTTCAATGAACTCAAACCCACAACCAATAGCCATCTTAGACAGCCCGACCGCCCATAGGTCTTCCAACTCAGAAGAATGTGATAGATTTATGTAGCCCCTTTCAAGATAACAACAAAACCGATGAATCATACTCATCCAGTGTTGCAAGAGGACATGGTAAGAGCATTTTAGAATACCTTTTGAGCATGAAGAAGGGAAACACATTAACAAAGATTTGTTTGAATGTTAAAGAGGTTATCAAGGCCGTGGAGATTCCTAGACAATATAATGGTGATATTGCATTTGAGTTCCCACTCACCAACCATGGGAACATGCTCAGGAATGGACTCCATGCAGCATAAGTATGATCCCCACTAGTGGTCAAAGCCGCAAACCTCTAGCATTGCCTTCCCAGGAGTATGTCGGAGAAGCCATTACCTAGGTAGTTTAAAGTGTGTTAATGAACTTTGCCTGCGTTTAAAGAACCATAGGGTGTCAAATACATCACATTTAACTGGAAGCATGCTAAAGGCACCAACCATTGGAGAGGAGTGCGAGCAATGCATTTGGAAAGCTCCTTTGCCATTACTGCTCAAATCTGGCAATGAGCATTGCTACATGTAACTATTACATCTATTATGTGATGCCCTTCGATGAGACGATGAGTATATTAATGATACACATCAGCTTCCATCAACATAATGTATGCGCAGGCATGTCAAAGACACTGAGTGATATGACAAGGCAAATCGTGTCTAGGGTGCTAGGGGTGGATCGCAATGGTGGGGCAAGGAAGGTACAAATGTGTGTGGTAAAAGAAATCGTAATGGCAGCACTAGTGCAAGAAGGTGGTTCCTCACATTTCATTGGGGAACAAGAGTTCATCAACATTGCAGAGGAGATGGGACCACTAGTGGGGAAGACAAACTGGTAGGCTAATCCGGTTGGGCAATTAGGTTTGTGTAAAAGAGTTATTAAAATCTAGATAAGTAAATTGTGATATTTGAACAATTTGATTTTTAGGTTTCGAAGGTCACTCTACAGCGCCCGGCAAGGGTTTTCAAAGGAGAGCTTTGGCTTGGATGCAATTTTGAAGCTAAAGTAAGAATGCACATACGACTTCTTCCACAGAAGCAGGTTCCCGGATCAAGGGTCCTCATATGAGAAGTTCTATGTTTTCAAGATGTCCACCATTGGACGCGCTTTAGGGTTGGATTTGGTAAATTGAATGCGACGGACCGGCTCTGGGGACCTATGACATGCGTGGATACATTTTGACTATACCCAAAAAACATCAGATTAGGTGACCATGGCTTGTCATGTATATGATCCTAGGTAGAAAATTACCAATGCTGAGTATTTAGGTAGTCAGAGCTAGCTAATTGTACAACCTCTTAATTGACTAGAGTTTTCACGGAGCATGCAGGATCTTCTCATCATCACGATTGCGACATGTGAAATGAAAAAGGAGGATATGGAGGCTTAATGTTTGTTCTGGGAATGAATTAATGAAGTGATGGCAAACCATGGTTGTGAGAGGGCATATTTCTATGGTTTCATGGCAGACGATGCTCAGGCTAAACTAGAATGCAGTTAGACATGTGTTAGTGGTGGGAAAAACAACGTCTGGACGAATAGGGAGAGGTCTTGCCTATTTCATTAGGGGTAGAGAATTGTTGCCCACACAAAAAGTATGTGTCTATTACATCTCAAGGATAGCACAAAGCAATGTGCGAGAAGTGGCACATGGCTCCTACCAATGAAGCTGCATCGATTGATATGCCAATGGTGGCACAATGGTCATGTGATATATAGAAATTAGTCAATAATGGACTCTTGGTTGAGCTGGTGGGAGGTGCGCATAGCACATTGGGGTTCAGTCATGATAACGATAGAGAGAAGTAATGATGGTCCAAATACCCTAAGAACAAACCTAGCAAAAGGCAAGCATGGAAGTTGGCTGGCAAGGGAAGGATATAGACACACGATTTCTCTTTACGATGCATGTACTACCGATATGGTGAATGCAATTTTGCAAAGCACAAAGGCAATCTCTTACTCTCAAGGCAAGTACATAGGGAGAGGCTCAAGCTTGGAGAAACTAAAAGAATAGTGCTCTACAAGCCCAACTCAAGTGGTTCGAATAGTTAATTAGGCAACTAAAGGAACACCCATGTATAGGGCGCTTAACCCTCTCACTGGTGACAAAGAAAGTGCATGTTACAAGAGACCATCAAGGGTGGTAATTGATATTGATGATCAACCAGAGTATAACACACATGTAAGAGAGCGCAAGTATGCTAGGAGGCCACGGAAGATCAATTTAAATGAACATGATACAAGCAGTACTCTAGAAAGAATAGCAGAAGTCATAGAGGGCAATGCCATTGAGCATAAGGTGAATGAAGCAATGTGGGCAATCCGAGGACATGCATTGGCAGCAAGGTCACATGCAACGGAATGCCTCGTGGGGGTAAGAAGTGTGGGCAACACATAGTAGGATTTGCTAAGGATGTGCTTGGACCTTCCTTTGAAGACTATCGCAAGCACCCTAATGGTCTCATTAGACAATGGATGTGGTTTTTCCCTGTGACTACGTGCTTCATTGTTATATATTCTAGACAACAACATAGACCCAAAGCCCAATCCACCACCCAAGATATGGCCAGTTGTTATAGGAACAAACGTCACAGAATGAGGAGGTATATTCATTGTGGGAAGGTGGATACCAAGTGGAGAGCAAGAATGCAGAAGGTGTTATGCCCACCCCATCATGTAGCAATGGGTCTTCAAGGTTCTTTACAACTACAACTTTAAAAGATCTGCCATATGGGTCCACTACTAACATAGAGGCTGGTGGCTCAGGCATGCAAAATGGCATTAGAGTCAAGTACTGCACGTCGATATCAGAGGAAGCGGCCAAAAAAATAAAGGCCACTTTGAAAATGAAAGCTATGGTGGTAGAAGAAGTGTAGAGAGTGGAGCACAAGTATGAAGTTTTCAAGATCGAATCGCACAGGGATGATGCACACATGGGAAAATATGATGTGTATGTGAAAGATGAACCATGTTGTATATGTCTAGATTTTGCAGATAGGAAGCCAAGAAGAAGCTGTATCTTGCATGCAAGCACCTGTACTTCATTTATTTACGTGTACTAGGCTTAAGCTAGAGCGAGAATATGTTTGTCCACCAACCTATCCTATCTGACCTTGAGCTTTACAATGCCTTGTCTCGTAGAAGAACGTACCCTAATTTAGACAATTGAATGCAAGGATAATGAGTTGACCTTTGGTATTTTGGGACATATGTAATCTTTGTGGAAGTAACCTCATTGTAGAGAGTTCTATTGTGCAATGTCTATCTCCTTCAAATACATACTCGCTCTTTCCCAAACAAGTTCCCCAAACAAGTTCAAAAGATGCATTTTTTATTGTGGTGCTGAAATTCAAGGAAAGATACCTTTATTATTAACATTAAAAAAGATATAGTTCTTTATTTTGTGTGTTGAAAAAGAAGGAGTGCACCTCTCCCACTGCTATAAATATAGAGGTAAGCTCTAAAGCACTTTGTTATACACCATTGTCACACCAAGCCTTGTTAGTAGAGTAGAGCACCCTAAACCCTCCTTCATTTTGGTTGTGATGGCCTCATCAAATGTTAGTATTGAAGTTATTGCTGTGCATATCCAAAGGGAAGCCACCAATGTGGAGGTCAATCAAAAGACCATAGATGGTGCACAAGCATGGAGGAAAGGTCTTACATCCTTTCCACTTCCTGGAAATGATAATGTTATTTCTCAAGTTAAGGACAAATTGGTGGGCTTAATTGAAATTTGGCAAGTCCATGGTTTTATTGATGAATCGTCTGAGCTAGAGGAAGTGCAGAAGGGTACGAACACCGTTCGCTTACTTTGTGCCTACACCTCAGAGAACAAGCGAGGCCCATAGTAGTAAAGATGATGGTTTTCACATTTCTGTATTTGGAAGGTATACGTGAATGAACTTGGTTTTATTTTCAATTTGAACCAATAACCTCAATGTAGATGATGTGATGTTGACATGTTTTTATGTGTTCACTCCCTCTGAAGTAATTATGTCATGTTGCTTTCTCCAACTTGCTTCGCCCCTCTCTCTTCATGGAGGGGGATTTCACATTTTTGTAATTGGAAGTTGTACATGAATGAACTTGGTTTTATTTTCAGTTCGAACCAACAACCTAAATTGTAGAGGATGTGTTGTTGACATGTTTTTCTATGTTCACTCCCTCTAGCTCACTATCTCCCTCTCCGTCTCAAATAATTATGTCATGTTGCTCTCTCCAACTTGCTTCACCCTGCTCTCTCTTCCGGGGGGTATCTTTTTAGAATTTGCTCGCTCAATTCCCAAAAAGTGCTGGCTCAAAAATGCTTGCCAAAAAAACCCCCCCATGCCACACTTTTATCCGGTCTCTTTGATCCTCCAAAACTTCTTCTCGAGAACCTTACAGAGTCTATTCCTCAAAACACAAGCAATGTCAAAGTTTGTCTTACAAAGCCGACAACTTTCAATCAGGCTCCTACACAAGTAGACTCCCTGACTATCAAGGAAAGAGCGTTCTTCCTACAACTCCAACTATTTGGAATGTCGTCGGTATTCTACTCTTTCCCTAATCAAATTACATTACTACAGGCATAGGTGTTAGAGTTGGGCACTCTGAAGACCCAAGAAAATTTTGAAAGCCCCATGGGACGGCAAGAACACAGCTGCCATATGGTTGCCAAAGCTCAAAAGTGTTCAAACATCTACATTCACACCTCCTCCTATTTGTCCCAATACCTTTCCTATGCCTATCGCTAAAATCTCACCTCCGACTAAACTTCAATCTCTTGCACGTACTCTGAAATGGGTACCAAAAAGAGTCCAACAAAAAGGAAGATTGTGCAATTACTTGTGGGTTGTCACTAGAGAGAGTGAGATAAGTTGTTTTAATGAGTCCCCATCACTTTCTCTTTGCCTTTGTCCTTTGGGTTTTTAGGGACCTTTGGTTGCTATGTTGGCTTCGACACTTGAGGTTGAGGTTTTGGTGAGAGTCATGGCTTTGAAAGTTGAGGTTTTGGTTGAGGTTATAGCTTTAATTATCTTTGCTACATCAGCCTTCTTTGTTGCTTCGACAACCTTCCTTTCTTTGTTAGCCTTCCTTGCCCTCATCATCCAACTTAGTTTCTTGCCAAGTTTGATGTGCCTACACATTAGCGGTGCACACTAGTGGGTTTTGTTTTTGTCTTCCTCCATTTCACCTCAACCCTCTTCTTTGTTGTGGCTACTTCTTATGAGCTTCTTTCTCTTTCGATGAGCTTCTTATTTTGCCTTCTTGGTAGCTTTAATTTATAATGAGCTTCTTATTTGTCCTTCGTGTGGTAGCTTTAATTTATGTTTCCTTTGTTAGCCCTCAGGGACTATCCTCTACCTTCCTCTTCTTGGTGTAAGCTAAAGAAACATTTCCAAGGTAGTGGGATTTTTTCTCCTCTTATGATTCGAGTGTGTGGGTAGTGTGCGAGCAATGTTGGTACCATCTACACTACCCACAATGTTGGAACCATCTGTTGAAATATCAATGTGATGTGTTGCCCACACCACTAGTCTATGATTTGATTTTGATGTGTTGCCCATATGGGTAAGTAGTCTACAATTTGATTTTGATACTTTTTAGTTGTTGAAGCATTTGCTCATGTGACAACTAGTAAAATTTGACTTTGCCACTAGTTTTTATCTTTATGACTTTCCCTGAGATAACAATCAAGTCTTCCTCACCCTCTTATTCCTCTAGTAAGTGAAGATGCTCTCTAAGAAGCTCCTATGTGAGTTGGAACTCAGAGCCGCCTAAGCACGCTATCTCCTTATCGGCATTGAAGGACTCACCTGCCTCCCTCTGCCATTGCCCCACATTTTTTAATGCGATAAGCTTAGTCAAACCAAACACTAGGACCAAGTCACTAAATGTGGAAGTCTTTAGACTTGATGTGTCTATCATGAAAAATCTTCCTCCGATTTTCTGAGACCAAACTCCATGAGCTTTATCCTCATGTAGTTGATTTAGATGATCATAAAATTCTTACTTCTTCAAGGTCATGAACAGATGAACTAGGGATTGGAACGGACTACCACCTCTCTAAGCAAAAAGCTACCCGATTGAGTATGACCGATTCTAACCTTGAAGGATGTGCAGTATGCCCAAAGTGTGGTGAGAGAAGTTTGTGATCTTAGTTATGCAGTTTCTCATAGACTAACTTAGTTAATAACCCCTTGATTTTCTTATTGGTGTTTTACTCTCACCTTGTCCATTGCACCGAACATAATAACCGTTGGTTTTTTTATGAACGATCAAGAACTCTACTACCACCTTTTCTATAGTTTGTTGAAAAAATGTGCCCCTAGCTAGAGACACGATCTCAGTAGCTACAAATTAAGTAATCACACACTCTTAAAGGAATATGTCAGGAATTTCTTTGGCTTTTGACCACCTAGTAACATAGTCTATAGCCAAACCGAGTAATCACACACTTCTTTAAGGAATATGTCAAAAAGTTCTTTAGCTTCTACCCACTTAGTAACATAGTAGGAATATGTCAAATAGTTCTTTAGCTTCTACCCACTTAGTAACATAGTAGGGATAATATTCTTGAATGGGCTGACAAATTCTAATCAACAAAGGTTCTAAGGTTGAGAGGCATCATATCAATGGCCATGAGTTGATTGGTCCTTTGACATTGATCACAGCGAGAACAAAATGTTTAGCACAGATGACCACTAGAGTCTCACTTGGAAGATGTTCCTCAGTGACCTCCCACTACTCCCACATGGTTCCCATTTGTGACTTGCTCATTAAAGCCTCCTGATTTCCTTTGCTATGCACCTACAAAGAACCATGTCTACACCAAGTCAAAATAATTATCCCCCAAGTATTGTAAGACTATGGTTTTCATCTTCTTCCTCTTCATTTTTTCCAGAATATCCTCCTACTTCGAATCATTGGTACTTATAATGTAGAGAGTTAGGCATATGGAAAAAGATGTGGAATCAATGTAAGTGTAGCATTTGGGGATTCCTTGGACCATGAGATATAATTAGTTATAAAATGAGTTTTGCTAGATGATTTTAAAATTGAATTCTTAAAGCAGTAGCATCCACTGCATTATTCTTCCTCTTGGAGCACCAAGTTGTTGATCAAGTGCAGTAAAGCATGATGATCCATAACAAAGAAGTGAAAAAATTTCCATAATAGGTAATGCCTAAAATTTTGTACACTAAAAACCATGTTGAGTGCTTCTTAATCATAGTGTTGTGGTAGAGAATTTTTGACTTGTGAAGTATACCAAAAAATCTATTATACCTTTAAGCTATGCTAGTATACTTCTGATTTTGCCATTCTCCGGATGCATCTACGTGTACGTGAAAGATGATATTCCACCGGTTTTGTTTTAAGATTATGCTATGAATGGCTATGGACAACTATCTCCCTCAACTTCTAAAAATATTATTCTTCCTTTACCTCCAACCGAAATTTGCAATATGCCTTTGCAAGCACATACAATGGTGCTACAATCTTTGTGAATAAATAAATGAATTGCCTATGAAAGCTGATAGAGCCAACAAAGGATTTGACTTGCGTGATGTTTATTGGCAATGTCATCTAGTTATTACTCTATTTTTGGTGCAAAAGTGATGGTACCTTCTTGTGGTACCTTCTCAAGATATAATGTGTCGTCCCAATAGTTTATCTTTAAGCACACATAATACACACTTAAAAGGATTCATCTTTTCTTATATATCTTTGGCTCCACACCCTTGAGATATCGGTGTATTCCATCCTTATACTCCTAAAAAAGTGAGACTAACTTTTCCTGAAATTTTGGTGGCAAATGAACATTTATGACCACCTTCTTTGGTCCTCTTCAGTGCTATCAAGGTTGACTTCCTTTGCCTTATGTTCTTCCAGCACTACCCACTCTTTATTGGTTAATTTTTTCCTTTTCTTTTTTATTTCTAAAATAGAGACTTATATTAAGTATGAAAACGTTTACAAGAAGGGAGATTTTAGACGGGGGGAGATCTCAACCAATCCGGTGCCTTGTGCTACCAGCAAGGTCTCATATGAGAGAGAGTGAAAAAGATGCCATGATCCCATTCTCTCATGAACTGCCCATGCTTTTCTCTCTATACCACTTGAAGATCCCTGAATCTTGGCCCAAGCAGCCATGAGAATTTGGATAATATCACACCAAATTCGCCTGCAAATGCACTGTGTATCATTAACCAAAGTGCCTTGCATGTCCTCAGTGCATCTAGCCTTCCAAATGTTAAAGCCATGATGCTAGCAGTGATCTCCCATGCAGTGTCCAATCTCTATGCTAGTGATACATAATGTGACTCTGGCATGTCTTAAAGATGGCATTGTTGACCCACTCTTTATGTAACCCACATGACCGTATCTATGTCGTTCCCTACAAACCTGTGATGTGGGCCTGACTATGTCAACCAAGAAATAGCACCAAAACAAATAGAGGCACCCCTCCTCATCCTTCCAAAAAGGTGTGCTATTGCAATCCAAATCCTCTATGCCTCCGTAGACTCCCATAAGCAATGGTAAACTATCTTTGAAGCTCCTACACATCTCGAATAAGCTATGCTAGCACCAACGACCAATCTCCACTATAGTTGGTGGCAAGACCACCATGTAGAGAAAGCCAAATAAAAGAGGAAATATTTGTTTCCTTATACGAGTACCACAAACTCTACCATAAATCTCTTTGAATGTCAAGGGTGATCCCATAAGCCTCCCAATGAGGTCTAAATGTAGGGACTCGATTTTTCCCAGAACGTGACAAACCACACACATAGTCTCACTAGCAGGCAACACTTGGTTAGCCACCAAGGCTCTAGAGACCAAATCAACTTCATGTTGCTCTAATGTTGAAGTTTACTTTTAATTCTTATGAGCGCATGAGTGAACTATTGTGTAGGCAAGATGTCAATGCCAACCTGATAGACCTGACACAACAAAGGTATTTGGTAGTGCATCCAAGTAAACCCTACATCCAAACCCCAATCTATCTATGGAGAGTCACTAATCTAGAATCTCGTTGATTTGTGCCAATTTATGGTGGCACCTATGCTGCCAAACAAAACATCTCCAAGGCAGTGCAAAAAGCATAGAGGTATGCCTCTGAGGTCTCCAAAAACATAGTAGTATCATCTGCTAACTTTGAGTTTAATAACTCTTCCTCTGTGTAAAGAGGCACAGCCTAAGGCCCGAAACCCCTAGGGTAACCCTAAGAAACTTGCGCATAGCCTCCACTATTATAAGGTAAAGTAGTGGAACTAAGCGGCATCCTTGCCTCATGGAACACAAGATCTGAAAGCACTCACCATGCTCCTCACATGCTAACACTGTACTATGGGCCCTCCTATATAGTCATGGGTGAAATCTATCCGTACCATCGTGCCTTCCAAGAAGTCCTAATATACTCTATCATAAGCTTTTTCAAAGTCTAGTAAGAGAATTGCAAGGGGTTGTTGACTAGATTTAGCTCACTCCATAGCTTCCCAGACGAAAAGATAAAACATACTCCTTCCTTAGAGGAAAACATTCTATGTATCATATCCAAGTAGGGGTATGTCTAATATTGGTCTTGTCCCCAACTTTCTGGACAAGGTGGATAAGACACCCTTTGTGAGAAAAGGAGGCATCATACCAGTACACCACATATCTTGTAGAGCAGTAGTAGTAACATCATCACCAGTGTAATCCCAAAACTATGAAAAGAAGGATGGAGCCATCATTCCCTCGGAATTTTCCTTTCAAGAGGGTGTGCAAAGCATGTCTCAATGCATCCTTCAAAAATGGGGCATCCAAAGAGGTGCACATAATAGTCTGAGCATATGCTCCTAGATTTTCTATTATGCAACATCTTTATCCAAAGAGAGGGCCTTTGCAGAGAGCAAGGTTTGACAAAAATATGAGGCAATACTTCTCACCTTATTTGGATTAGTGTGAAATTCTCCCTGAGAATCCAGTAAGTATCTCAAACTATCCCTATTGTACTATCCCTATTGTGTGAAATTCTCCATGAGAATCTTGCAAATATCTCAAACTATCCCTACTGTGTGAAATTCTCCATCAGAATCCTACAAGTATCTCAAACTATCCCTATTGTGTGAAATTCTCCATGAGAATCTTGCAGATATCTCAAACTATCCCTACTGTGTGAAATTCTCCATCAAAATCCTACAAGTATCTCAAACTATCCCTACTATGCATATGTCCATGTGTTGAGAAAAATGGTTTGTTGCATCTTCCACCTGTCTGTGTCCAAAATTCTTTATTAGCATGAAATGCAATCTCAGCCCGCCTATCCATGGCCACCACCTGTAACACAACTCTAACAATGGACAAGAGATCTAGGATCCATAGGGACTTGGGATGCTTCTTGTGTTTCCTCTGAAGCCAACCTACGTCTAATAGCTCACTCCTTATCTAGAGCCTCTTCTCCAAGGCCAAGGCAGGTCTCTCTCAAGGGGTCAGGATCATCATAAAGCCTCTAAATTTCTCTAGCCTCCAGGGAGGTCTCTGCATCCTGATAGAGACAGTAAAGAGAGTCTGGGATATGCGAACAGGAGACACACCCTTTTGTCTCCCAAGTTCCTCGATGCATAAGATAATTGGACAATGATCTGATTTGAGAGTACCATGCAAGATGGCAATATAACCTCCTCTATCTAGGTCCCAATCATCCATATAAAATCTATCCAACCGTGTAAAGATGCATCCATCCCCGCTTCTATGGTTATGCCATGAGTAAGATAAAGAGTTAGGCCTCCTTTGGAAATCATCCTATGTCCAACAATCCTTACCATAGAATGAGAGTATTAATCTCCCCCAGGAGGTTCTCTCCAAGGGGTGTGTTCTACCCTCACAGACACCCTTTTTATTAGAGGTCTACTAAACCATGTTGAAGTCTCATCATTCGCAATACAAGAATGCCTTGACCCATGGGATGAGTCTATGTATCTATCTTCAAGAATTGGTTTCCCTTGCATATGTGATTGGTTTCCAAATCATGAACTAGCCTTGATTTCCTCATGTAAGGCCTTTCCAAGGATCACCGTGTATGACCCTCATCCATCACCATGAATGTGTGGTGGAAACTTAATCATCTCTTTTCTAGATCATCATGTATGACTCTCTTCTCTGGAAATCCATCACCACAAATGTGTGGTGGAAACTTAATCCAAAGGTCTTCATTTTCACATCTTGTAGGATGCCTATGGATTTGGATGTATTCAAGTTATCAAGCTCTTCACTCTACGAGGCTTGTCCCTATACTATAAGTGATGGGCTACCCAAGGCCTTTCAACAATCCTTGGTGATTATTTTGACACCAACACCATCATCCAAGGTCATGGAGACCATAAGGCCCTTGTACACAACAAGCAACACAATGTTCATTTTGTTTCTTTCAAAGTAGTATCCTAGCTTGTTCATGGGCACTTTTGGCTACTCTTTGGTTTTGGTTATGGAGGGAGGCTGATCTATCAAGCATGGCTCCTCCTCCTCCTCCTTAGGTTTAGGTTCATGTTGGGACTAGAGATAAAGGTAACAATATACACACAGATGTAACAATATAAAGAGAGATAGAGAGAAGCATAACACTCAAAGTAGATTGATGAGTATGAGTGAAGTACAAGTGAAGTGACATAATAAGGTCACTTACACACACTCATAAGAGTGTGTACACATGCTCAAGGGGAAAAAAACCTCCTAAGGAGAGGGGAAATTTGCCTTGGCCCATTATTGGCCTATGCCCACACATCACTATTAAAAAAATGGCTACAAATCCTCTATATTGATGATGTGAACACGTACAGGGATCATGTGTCTGTGATCAATACCCAAATGGCAATAAAATTAAAGCTTTAAAATTCTCTTGTGAGATGAACATATCTGTAACATAATCCATGCTAATCTCTCCTACAATGAGCCTCCAAAAGAAGATAATGCACCTCAATGTGCTTTGTGTGAGCATGAAGCATTGGGTTTTGTGCAATGGCTAATGCACTATGGTTGTCAGGTGAAGATGGAGGTGGGGTGTGCTACTGTCCCCACCAACACTAAGATCTATCAAAAACCACGATCACTATGTGAAAGCTACCTTGTACTCAGCTTCATAGCTCAGAGTGGCCACTATTAGCTACTTCTGATTGAGTCATGATATACATGAATCACCAAGATGAAAGCAAAAACCACTAGTGAGAAACTCATGTGTCATAATATCCAACCTAATCAGAATCACTAAAAGTATATAGTTGAATATTACCTCCCTTTGTATAGAATAGGCGAAGGGACTGAGTGTCCTATAAGTATCGAAATACTCACTGGGCAGCTTACCAATGCTTACTTTCAGGACTATGCATAAACCTGCTCAACTAGGAGACCCTAAACTGAATGTCTAGCCTTGTATTACATAGATAGGTAAGGCACCCAATAGTTTATTGATAAAGTGATGCATCAAATGGTTCACATGCATCCTAGATACCAAGCCTAGCACCTGTCTCTACTAGTGTAGCAACAGGATTTGAGTCTTCAAGGCCAAACCATATAAGCAGCACTCTGAATGTACTTTGAGTATAATATCACAATACTATCATCATGCTATATAAACTACATACTCAAATAATAATGTAATGAGCCCAAATCTGTCATCTCAAATGACACATGTTCAGCCTTGAATGCTGAAATCTTCTCCTCATTATTAGGACCTGTGAGAGAAGCATGTCATCAACATGATGACCAAAAAATAATCTTTACTCCTTATTACATAGAGGGTACTTTCAGTTAGACTATTGTAAAAACCATTTACAACTAAGTATGCATTTATCTTCTTATACCATGCTATGGGAGCTTGCTTAGGCCATATAAAGCTATTCTTAACCTACATACTCTAGACTCTTATCCCTTCTTAACAAAACTACGGATGAGATACATAAACCTCCTAATGAAAATCACCATTCAAGAAGGCAGTCTTGATGTCCAATTGATGTACATCCAACCATGATGCTGTCAATGCAATAATATAGTTGATTGTAGTCATATGAGACATGGGTGAAAAGGTCTCATCATAATCTATGCCCTTCTTGTGACATAACCCTTTGCAACAAGCCTTACTTTGTAGTGGTCACATTAATCATCTTTTTATGCTTAAGCTTATAAACCCACTTTGTACTAATGGCCTTTAAACCACAAGGCAAATCTGCTAAATACCAAGGGCCATTTTTTAGGATTAAATCATACTCATCTTGTATGTTATGCATTCAATGATCATTTTCATATGCTTCCTCAAAGGAAATAGGTTCATCTTCATCATATATACTAGCAGTGAGAGCATGATCCACAAAAGAATAAGATGCATGAAGAGAACTTGCACGTGTCCTTTTTTGGGTAAAGGAGTAGCTAATTTGCTATCCCGCAATGTTTGCATAGCTATTTTAGTATACTCTTGGACACTTGTATAGTTTCTCTTTTCTCATCCATTGCATCATCAATAGGTTGATCTATGTGTTAAAATTTGAGTTGCTTTTTTCAGCAGGTATGGGCTCATTTTACAGCACCTTGTTGAGCATTCAGTTGCTCCACATATGGCTTTCCACCATTGTACACAGATAGGATTGTATCAATTTGAGCATAGATTTTGATGCTTTTATATAAAGCAATGGACTAAATTGAGTTCCCAACAAAGAAAACATATCTACTCAACAAAATCCGCCTCGTGGCCGGATGGTAGAGTCTATACCCTTTGTTTTTGAGCTGTATCCCACAAAACTATCATCCAGCTTATTATGTTATTGCTCAAGAACAAGAGAATAAGTAAGATAGCAAAAAATATGCAAAGGCCATGGAGGGATTCTTGCCATTTTAAACTTCATAAGGGGTAATTATGCAAGGCCTTGGTGGGGCATCTATTTAACGTATCAATCCTAAACATGATACTTTGTATTTAGTAAATTTGCATTATGGTGAAAAGGCTATTGGTAAAGTGGGTTGATAAGCTTAAGTGTAAAGCTGATGGTAGCATTGATTGCTGCGAAGGCAAGTCTTGTTGCAAAGGGTTATGCTTAGGAGAAGGCCATAGATTATGATGAAACCTTTGTATCCATGTCTTGTATGACTACAATCACATGTATTATTGCATTGGCAATGCATCGTGGCTGGAATGTATGTCAATTGGACATCAAGAGTGCCTTCTTGAATGGTGATTTTCATGAGGAGGTTTATGTATCTCAGTTTCATAGTTTTGTTGAGAAGGAACAAGAGTCTAAAGTATGCAGGTTAAGAAAAGCTTTATATGGCCTTAACTAGGCTCCTAGAGCATTGTATGAGAAGATAAATGCATACTTGGTTGCAAATGGTTTTTGCCATAGTCCAACGTAAAGATTGTTTTGGTCATTATTCTATACACTGATAACATGCTACTCTCACAATCCCTAATGAGAGGAGGAGATTTCAACCTTTGAGGTTGAATTACCATGTGTCATTTGAGATGATAGATTTGTATTTATTACATTGTTATTTGGGCAAGTAGTTTATGCAACATGATGATGGTATTATGATGTTGCAATCAAATTATATACACATACTGCTTAGATGATTTGGCCTTGAAGACTGTAAACATGTTGCTAGACACCAGTAGAGATAGGTGCTAGGCTCAGTCTCTAAGATGTAGGCAAACCGTTTGATGCATCACTTTATATAAGTAGGTTATTTGGGTGCCTTAAATATCTATGTAATATAAGGCCATACATTGAGTTTGGGGTCTCCTAATTGAGCAAGTTTATGCATAGCCTAGAAGTAATCATTGGCAAGCTACCAAGCCAGTATTCTACCCCGATACTTATAGGACAATCCCTTGGCCTATTCTATGCTAAGGAAGTGATATTTAACTCCATGCTTTTTAATGATTGGGCTAGATGTTATGACACGCGGGTGTCCACTAGCTTTTTCTTTCATCTTGGTGATTCCTGCATATCATGGCTAAGCAAGTAGCTGCCAACAATGGCGCCACTTTGAGGTATGAAGCTGAGTACTTGGCCGCTTTTACAATGATTATAGAGTGTGTATAGCTCAAATGCCTTTTGGTAGATCTTAGTGTTGGTGGATATCATATCTGCCACATTACCATGTGTAGAGACATAACCCATGCTAATCTCTCCTACAACAATGAGCTTCTCCCTAACAAAATGATATTACACTTCAATGTGCTTTGTGTGAACTTAAAACACTGGGTTCAACGGCTAATGCACTTTAGCTATTAGTGAAGATGGAGGTGGGGTGTTGTTGGTGGATAGCCCAAACAAAGTATAATATGAAAATGAAAAATAGATAGGAACTTTCAGGTATGCCCAAAAGACACCAATGGATAATGGAGGCAAGAAACGCGAGAAAGAGAGAGAGAGAAAGAAAGGTATATTAACACCTTCAAAAGGCTAAAGTGACCTATGATACCAAGATAATTACATCAAGTCCATGTGATACAATGTCTAAGTTACATTTATATAAAAAAAGGAAATACTAGGAATTAAAATGAAAAGCTAAATCTAGTACTAGTAGTGAGAGCATAAGCCTCTCTACCCTCATCCTAATGTATCCCTCATCAAGAGCTACTACATGGTGCTCAGGGTGGTGGGACACTGAGCTGGGGAGAGAAGGTCCTCCTATGGTGGGAGATGATGGCCGCGATCTGCCTGAACTATCGGGGTCATGGGCGAGGGCGTCATGCTCTACAAAGCTCAGTGGCTCTGTCTAATCACACGCCTCTCAATCCATCTCGAATTGTTGCCGCACTTGAGGTTTGGGTGATAGGGTAGAGGCTATTGTAGAGGTCTTGGGATCCAGATGGAGGGGGGACTTCTTTAAAAGTCTCTACACGGAAGAAGTCTATAAGTTCCCTCTGCCTCGGTTCCCTCACCCTGCTATTGCCTTGTGGTGTAGTAAGGACTCTCTGTGTCTACGGAGCTCCAAGAGGAAGAGTCCTGGGCATCTCTGATCATGGTAGTACATGACCCTAGAACGTGGACCAAATCCATCATAGAAGAGACAAGGGAACCCGTGATCTCATAGTGTAATGCTCCTTTGTCTTAGCCTCTGTGTGACACGGCTCACATATTCGATCTGCTGGTGCAATCCTCACTAGTCCATATTTAGTTGTCTCTATCTGCAGCAGCAGAGCTGACATTAGAAGAAATGTGGACTCAATTTTGGGCCTTGTAAGAAGTGCCAACTCAGCTTAGAGAGAGAAAATAAAAAAGGTCTAAAACATATCCAAATTTGCAATTCGGCTCATTTTTTACTATTATAATAGTAGGTTTAAATATATTAAAATATACATATTCTTTCAATGAGGTTTCATCATGAGGCGGCATTCTTCGTTGGATGCACGTAAAACTTGTCAGAACCAAGATTTCACATGTTTGAGGTAGTTATGCATTTAATAGATTCAAGGAAAGCTTTAATCATCATCTCGACCGTGGGGGTTTTCCTACTGAAACTTAAAAAAAATGTCCTTACTAATCGAGTTAATTCTTGTTTCAATTCTTTAATATGTTTTATGATAACAGAAAATACTAGCTTTGCAAATGAGAACATTAATCCAAATTTGGGGATTCCAATTAATCCACCTTCAACAACACATGGAGACACTCAAATTCTCAGTAACAATAGAAGAAGTGGTGCATGTAAAAGAACATATGATACTTACTATCTTCATGTGGACATACAATCTGAGTACCAGCCTTTGAAGAAATGAAATAAGAGATTTTTTTAATGTTATGAGCAAAAAGAGCAAAGGAGGAATAATGGAGAAGCGTCATTTGGACTTGTGGACCGATGGATCAATGTATTCCAAGGATCTATTTACAAATGCACCACCTCCATTTTACAACATTACAAACCTACTACATTTTCACGAGTGATGGTAGACAAGGTTTGTTGGGTTATGCTCAACACTTGGAAACAAAAGCGATGGTTGCAGAATAGTAGAGGGATTTTCTACAGATAGAGAATATTGAAATAAAAAAACTAAATGGGTTGTATGCAGAGAAGCTTATGGCAAACAAAAAAACAATTCAAGAATTAGATAAAAAGATTGATGCTTTAAGGAGAAAGGACACAGCACTAGGGCCACGTAAAAGAAGAAGGCAACTTTGCAATATGGAGAAAATGAAAGTTGGAAGTGGAGGGATGAAGAAGCGAGTACAAGCTGTAAGGTAATGTTAACTCTTGTTTCATATATATTTCTCTTTTTAGATTAGGTTCTTTGTTTGAAACTAGACATAAGTAATCAGATTTGATGTTATTCTATTTTTAGACCTTTACTTCATCCAAAGTCCAAGGTACATTCCGACTGGAGTGCATTACAGTCATTTGGTACCAAAAGGAATAGTGGAAGAGATGCTGTATCAAAAGAAGTTTAAAAAAATCAATGAGAAGCATGTGTCTTCTTTTATAAACAAGAAAAAGCTCGATGCAGCTCAGGTGCAAGCAGTGCTGGATGAGACTGGCATCTCTCAGAAAGCATATGGTATACTGTTTAATGCACTAGCAGAGAAATGTCAAAGTAAGAAGCATAAAGGTTCGTTACTTCCAAAACCAATGCAAGTAAATTCTACACGCCAACAAGTGAACCCAGAGGTGTTTGAGAAGCTTGGTTCACTAGTACATATTGAAGCAACATTCGTTTGCTAAAGACAGAGAGGTAGGCATGCCACCTACTGGACGCGAGGAGGTGTGAATAGTGAAGGCGCGCCGTCCAATACGTGGCAGATATGCACTGGATGCGTGCTTGTTGGCGGCGCATGCGTCCGCGGACGTGTGTAAAACCCGCCTAAGTCCTTGTGCCTTCACCCATCTACTCAGGTCATTTTCCAAAATAGATCCATAAAGCTTGGCTAGTGTGTGACCAATCATGATAGTTCTATAGTTATTTGGATCCATAGCATCTCTTACCTTTAGGATAGGTACGATGGTGTTACATGATGAGCCGTGGGGGTGGGTGCATTCCTCATCATACCAACTGTTCTGTCGAACGTTTCCACAAGGTGACTTGGAGGTGGTTCGGGTATGAGGAAAATCTATGGATGCTGACGTACGTGTGGAGTTCGTCAACTAGCTGGGTAGTAAAGTTATCCATGGGACCCTGTGGAAGAGGCTGCGGGGGAGAGGTGATCGGAATAGACACGTGAGGTTTCTTTGGTGAAGTGGTACTTGAGGTAGCGGGGAGTGTATCTGCAGGTGAGAGAGAAGGCCAGGTAGGCATGACCAGCTGCAACTCCAATAGGTCTGGGTGAAATAGCGAAGAACCGTAAGATAGTCCACTGTATTAGATCCATGTCTCTAACATGTAAATGCTCATTAGCCTGACCAACGAGCCATGGCATTAAATATGGCCAATCCATGAGAACCCCCCAAGCCAAGCAGGTAGCCTTTATATGTTGTGCGTGGTGCCATATCTGCTGAAGTTCGGCTAAGCTCAGTTTCCTCAATATCAACTTCCTAGTACACGGGGTCCTCTATCACAAAAAAGGGCACCTAAACACTAGCAGTCTGGGCATTGAAGTCCCCTGTAAGAAGAATGTCTCCTATCCTGGCGAACTCAGCTATGTCACTATAAAGGGCCTGGTATGGTCAGTGTTCCTTGGATGCATATGGGGATTTAGCTGGGGCAAAGTAACAAACTGCAATATATATGTCACACACATCCTCTGTCTCCTGGCGAACTCAGCTATGTCACTATAAAGGGCCTGGTATGGTCAGTGTTCCTTGGATGCATATGTTACTTTAGCTGGGGCAAAGTAACAAACTGCAATATATATGTCACACACATCCTCTGTCTCCTGACCCTGATCCACATGTATTGTGCCTTCTCATCCCGTCTAATTACCTGTATCATATGGTGGAGCTCCTGTCTGTAGAGCATAGCTACACCTACAGAGACCCTAGTCCCTCCAGTGATGTGTGGTTGGGGGCAATGGACTGATTCCCACCTCTATCTTGCTACTCCAGGTAGCATACTCCCTTGGCACTCGTGTGTCTCTGTATACAAGACTATATCCCGGTCCTTGAGAGTCCCCTCAAATTATCCTACATCTAGTCGTAGGCTCCCATTATAATTCCAAATTGCAATCTGAAGACTGATCTCATAAGTAGTGTGCCATCATTTGGCACATCTCTCTGTGATAACCAGCCTCCTATCCTTCTATGCTGCCCATTTTCCGACCTTCCATGTTGCATGGCATGCACTCCTCCCTGTGTGCCACTTGCGCCGAAGTCAGGTCATCCTCACCTTTGAGGGCTCTCCTTCTTGTGAGGAATGCCTGTCTAGTTTCCATATCTCCAAATTTAATGATGAGGGCCCTTTCCCTTGTGTCTTTACCTACCCTCCAAGACTCCACAAAGGTGGTATTAGGGGCTCCAAGTTTGCCACGAAGGGCCACGACATCTTCCTTAGCCGATGTACCTTCTTTCCATCCCACTACCCTGACGTGTAGGGCCATGATTTTCCTCCTTTTCTCTTCTTCCAAGGTATCATTGATGATGGTGGGGGTGGTGGGTACTGGTTGTCTACGGGTGACCTGTGTCCATTCTTTCTGGACCTCTTTTTTTACCATACTAGCCCAGCCCTTCTCCATCTCCTTCTTAGTTTCCTCTAGTTCCTTCTTGGCTACCTGTATGTGTTCTTGCACATTGGTTTCTAGACTCTCCATCCTCGAGAGCTCACCTTCCTCCATCCTTGTGGCTTCCCAAATGGCTATTATCTCAAAACAGAGGTTCTTGACCTCCTCCCTTAGTCGTTCGAGTTCTAGCCGGTGGGCAATCTTCTCCTCTCTTTTATTCTTCATTTCCCTAAAAACAGGGGCAAAACCCTAAAAAACAGCAGCGAAACCCTAAAAACAGAGGCAAAACCCTCGAAACACAAATGAAACCCTAGAAACTTAGGTGAAACCCTAAAAAACAATAGCGAGAGAGAGAGAGAGAGAGAGAGAGAGAGAGAGAGAGAGAAGCTCAACCCTACCCCATCTGATTGAGATGAATTGAGCACTAACTTTTGTAGTTACTTTTCTTCACACGTCTAAGCTGTCTATAATGCTTTCAAGAAGGTTATCAACATTAAACTAAGGTGAAGTAGGGGATATAGGTTTGAAGGAAGAGTGAGACGTCTTTATAAAACACATCAAGCAATTAAAACAACCAAAAGATAAGAAAATCCAATGCTTTGGTTGACCATAACAGCACCTTTATATAATAACAAAGTGGTAACATCGAACACTGCATATTATCATGATTATTTTATCCACCTTACAGAGTATTATACCTAGAGAGCTAAAGGAGGCATCACACAATCCAAAATTTTGAGTGGAAATCACAATCTTGTTCTGATAGTGAATTCAATAAAATAAGAGCTATCAAGTAAAGAATAAACGTTAAAAAGGTTCAAAACTTGGGAGTGTTAGGGACCTCGTGCTTACCCAAGACAATCACAGCTTTCATAGCAAATGAGCCATAGTTTCTTCTTTAATCATGCATTCTGCAGCTCAATTGGGCATTAACCATGCCAAGTTAGTTATGCAATTCAAGGCAATAATAATAGAATTTAAAAACCTCAGAACAACTAATAAGCTCATTGCTCCTCAGGGACCCAAGGATAGCACAGATGGCACCGGAGATTGATACAACAAGATGACACAAACCCAGGAAAATTTGCTCTCTTAAATCCTGGAGTAGAATTTAATTTTGATACTCACATGACACTTCAAATCTCACCCAAAATTGTTGTCCAACTGTTTTTATCATCCCATAAATGGCACTCCGTCTTAATAAGAATCTACACAAATGAGTCGACCTCTTTCAAATAAGTCCTTACCATTCCACATGCTGTATCAGTGGCAGCAGTCCCCCATGGAATCTTGTTCCTTGGAGCGCTGTTCTTTCATGTAGTAGCACAAGATCCTCTACAAACAATGAGAAAGGAACCATCTCAAGCTTGCATAGTTTTTTTGGGCAAGAATGCACTTCAAATGTCACATATACCATCCAGCAAATTGAGAAGAGGTAGACACAAGATTATACACCTCAGGGTACTGGTTTCTTTTGTACACACTCCAGCATAGCAACTCCTTCCATCAAATCCTCAGAGCTGCTATGACAAGCCCCATGCTAGTACACAAGTGTTGCCATATAAACCAAACAGAACAGACCGAGCCATAAACCGCAAACAAGGCTTAAGACAATTTTGAGGTGCAAAACACTTTAGACCACTTCCCAAGATGGTCAAAAACGGCTGCTTGGATCACCTGCGCTCTAATGGCTCACGTTGCCTCCCTGGTTGGATTTATTTTTTTAAAATTTATTGTTTATTTATTTATTTATTTTTTTTTGGGGGGGGGGGGGGGGGGGGGGTAGTATATCTCAAACTTACCTTTAAAAAATCCGTCCTTATATGGATGAACTGGTAGAGCATAAGGTCGTAATAGAGTAACTACCTTTTTGATGTAAGATACTAGGAGTCCCCCAGGAAGAGTACTTCACAAACACAACAATCCCACTCGTCAAAGAAAAGCAGCTTGCAATTTTGAAATTTACAGTGAGATTATATTTCTATCCACACCAGAACCACCACCATTGAGAAAGTGTGTCCGCTCTTAAAAAGAGCAGTGAGGAAAAATCAATCCTCGGTCTGTAGGGCAACCACCACTAAAACTCTATTTCATCATCCACAATGGTACAGCACTACCATAAAAGCTTTTCTATGCTACCGCCACGCCATCTGCTTGAAGCCGGAACTGAAAAAGGAGAGGAAGGGGAGGGGGGGGTGGGGGTGGGGGAGGGGGGGTATATCATAGAGTAACTCCCTTTTTGATGTAAGGATGCTACAAGTCCCCGATGAAGAGTATTTCACAAACACAACAGTCCCACTCATCAAAGAAATGCAGCTTGCAATTTTGAAATTTACAGTGAGATTATATTTCTATCCACACCATAACCAACACCATTGAGAAAGTGTCTGTTCGCTCTTAAGAAGAGCAGTGAGGAAAAATCAATCCTCGGTCTGTAGGGCAAGCACCACTAAAAATCACATGTCATCATCCGCCACAATGGTACAGCACTACCATGAAAGCTTTTTCTATGCTACCGCCATGCCATCTGCTTGAAGCCGGATCTGAAAGGATCAAAACTGCCTTCGGGTTCTTTTCTTTTCAATGTTCCACCCATAGATCCAGCTTGCTGATACGAAAGCTGACCAAGGCTTGCAGTGGACCTTGTGCCAAGTCCTTCATCTCTAGCATCTAAATCAGCAGCCACTTCTGGACCAGCATTTAAATCCAGACTAGGCCTTGCCCAGGAGGTACTAGAATCTGCACCTGGAACCTCTCTGATGCTGCCCATGAGGAAAGGTCTTCCATAGGGTGATACAACTGCACCTGCACTCACCAGTTGCGATGGAGCAGCAGTCAGAAAAGAAGGTGAGTTTGTAGAAGAAACATGGGGGGCAGAGCTCCCATTGTAAGAAGCAGAAGTGAAAGGGAATCCTGCTCCAAAAGGGAACCCTGCATATGAAAAAGAAGCAGGCATGGTTGTGGTATATGAAACAGCTGAAGAAGACATAACAGCTCCCCCTTGATATAGATCACCACTGAAAGGTCCTAGATTGTGACCCATAGTGATGACAGATTTTGCACTTGGTGCTGTTACAACAGGGTACGATGACTCTGACCTGTTGGCAGAAAATGCCGGCATCACCATGGCACCAGGCATAGAGCTTGCTGCAGAATACCACGGAGCCACATTTATGAGCTCCGGATTCGGTCTCATCCCAGCAAGAACTGGTAAGCCTGTGCTTTCAAGATTCTTATGAGAAGAAACCTCTTCCACCACAGTTTCTTCCAAGCCCAGTCCATCATTCAAATCAAAGTCTAACATTATGCGTGTGGTTGTAAGTGGCAACCTACCATTACTTTCTGGTGGTGCATCTGCATCTCTTGAAACAGACATGAAAAGACCCATGCTCTCATCACTTTCATCCACCCTGTTTAGATCTAGCTCTGGCCTTGATGCTACAGGGCCATTGTTTGCATTAGAGGTCTCATCCACTGAACCAACAGGAGGCTGGCAGGCTGATCCCACTGCAAGACTTGAAGCCATACCTGAACCTTCCATCACTCTCTCATCTGCCACATTTAGGTCTATATCCAGGAACCGAGCTCGCTTACCACTTCGGTCAGTACTATCCATCGTTGCTGAAGTAACCGCAGTGGTGTCAAGAGGTGGTTGCAGGGTTTCGACCACACGGCGAGGCTCAGCAGGTCTGAAAGCACTGGTGGCAGCAGAGCCTTTCCAACCCAGCTCTCCTTTGATTCTTAATAGATTAGATGGAGGAATGAAAGCGCCTTTTGTTGCAGCAACAACAGCAATTGGGGCTGCTAATGAGCTTGGTTGAGCAGAGAGACCTGATGGTGGATCAGAGGCAACAAGCACAGGACTCAATGCAGAAACAGTGGAGTGAGTGGCATGGTCATGAAGGATCTCATCTGTGACAAAACCTTCATTCAGATCAAAGACCGGCCGCTCAACATCTTTGCTCCCACACTTTCTATCCTTGGACAATGAAGCCACCTCTTTTGGCATAGACACTTCTGCCAATGCAGCTATTGGGGCTGTAGCTGTCACAGATTCTTCTAGGACTGTAGCTTGAGAAGATTGACTGTGTTCTTCCACCTTACTGACTTCCTTGGTATCAGCAATTGAATCAAGTGCAGGTTCTAGATCTGGTCTCACTTTTCCTTCGTCACTAAGATGGGAAGAAGATTGATCCACTTCTCTTTCTTTGGCTAAGGGAAGCCTACCTGCATCAGTCTCTTCTCTTCTCTCTGTGAGAGTTTCCACACTGGCATCAGCATTGGCAGCATTGGTGCTAAAGGACTCCCCCCCCACATCTTCCACACTTGCATCAGCATCACCTGGCAATGTCTGGTTAACCTTTGGATGTTCAAGAGGTCTCTCAGATTTTAAATCGTTGATTGAATTTACAGCCTGTGCCTCAGGCTTGCCGTACCTTTCAACTTCTTGCTCGACTTCCTTTGCAACCTGCCTTGCTACTTCAAGAGCATCTTCTTCATAGTACCCTGAGACAGAGTCCCCAGCCTTTGCACAAGTCAAAGATACCCTTGCAAGGGCGCTTGGGCTCGATGCAGCTTTCCGTTCATCCTCGGAACCTTCCTCCAGAGAAGCAACATTATCAAAGCTGGATGTAATAGCCATTTGGCATTCTCCTGTCAAAGAGCTATCAATGCCAGCCGACAATCTGGACATGCTTTCCTTTTCATCATTGGCAGCTTCTCTTGTGACCAACTTGGCTCCACCACATCCATCCTGGCTAACAGCAACAGCTTCGGATCCGATCACTGCAGGAGCATTCACTTCTTTTCCTGAAGAGCAATCTAAAGGGACCAGCTTTGTGGCACCATCTATGACCATTTCTTCTAAACCTTTTTCCACAGTTGACGTGCTAGGCCCCTCTTTAGAATTATCTGCTAACTCTGTGCCCTCCTGAAAAGGGGGAGAGCCTCTCTCACATGTAGTAACTGGCTCCAAGGAGCCTTTTCTTGGACCATCTTGCTTCTGCTTTTCACCTGGACCCAAAAATAAAAAACAGGGTCAGAACAAGTTACCTTACAGAAGCAAAATCGGAAGAAAAAGAAGAATCAAGCCGCCTTTCAACCATACCATCTTTGCAGGCTTGATTTTTAGACTCTGGCTCATTTGAAACCCTGCCTTGTAATGCGGAATCCCTGTTACCATCTGCAGAGGGAGGATGCCCTTCTCCACCAGTACTCCCACTAAAACTCTTCTCAGTTTCAGAGCCTTCACGTGCAGCTATGCTTGCTAGAAGATCTATCCCGCCTTCAACAGTGTCAAGACCAAGACCTTCTGGACTCATGTTACTAAAACCTGGGGTGGTAGTAGTTACAGATGCAGTGGTACCCTTTTTCACCATACCAACACGTACATCTGATGAACCTTTACCAGTAAAAAGGTCCTTAGGCCTATGTTCAGCATCTGAAGACTTGCAATCTACCTCATCAGCTGTAGCAATGCATGACCTATCAACCTCTTCTTTACAATCAGCTCCAGCTTTCCCACCAATGCCATTGCAATTGCCACATTTAGCATCCCCGCTGGTGTCTGGAGAATGGACAGTGGGAGCTCTGCTACTCCCATTTAGAAAATCATGCCTATCCATCAAGCCTGGTGAAGATCCCCTATTGTTGGGTGCACCCCCATCAACCAAAGAACCCCCACTTATGCTGTGAGATGGACTTCGCCCCGGATTTGGGAGTCTAACAATTAACCTTTGACCGTTTGAATTCTCAGCTCGGGCTCCCTCACCTGCCCCCTTATCCGACAAGGCTGCACTGCTCATCTTCTCGATCCCAGATGTCTTGTGCCTCCCAGTCGGCTCCTTCTGAAAGCCAGTTGAACTAGCTGTTGGGTGGCTTTTGATAGAATGACTATGGCTGCGTAGGGTTGTCCCCGTGGCTTTGTTGCCCGCTGAAGCTACAGAAAGTGTCTTCACCTCTTCCTTCCAAGATCCAGCCCCTTTCCCTGAGCCACTACACCATGACTGACTATTGTTCTGTGATTGACTGGAGCTGCAGCTTTTCTCCTCCTTCACAACCGCTAACACCTCACTTGTCCCACTAACATAAGACTTCACAGGATTATCTTTAGACATAGTTATTCCTGGATGCTCTTTATAACCACTTACAGAGGATAGATTGCACTTCGTATCTCCACTGGGAGCAGAGCCATTCATAGCAGGTTTCATGGCTGCACTGCTCTTAGAACTCCCTGCAGAGCGCCCTTTTGTACCATGGGTCTCATTAGCAGGTTTAGATGACCAAGTCGTTGCAGTGTTTAATCCAGATTTCACCTCATCTGATGACTTCATCTCTGCATCCACCCGTTTCTTCCATGTATCTACAAGCTTCCTGGCTTTTTTCTGGATTTCAGAATTCCTGTGGCTCCGGAGGTTGTTCACGGACTTTCCTACTGTACAGGTTTTCAATGCATCTAGGTCCACTGGCAATTTCTCAAGTGCTCGAAGCAAGGTCAATAGAAGTTCCTCTAGCCCTTTGTCACCTTCTTTAGGACTCCCATCTCCAAGCTTTCCTTTGTGAGCTTCTTGCAACCAATCATCCAGTACAGGTAGCCCTTCAAGCAGGACGAAGTGTGTGAGACATTCCTCCCTTTCCGTTGCAGCTATTATGCTCGCAAGCAATGTCCTGTGTGACACCACATCAGTCAGCTTTTTCACTGTGTCATTCCGCTCCTGAAGCATCACTTGGACAAGCTGATCCACAAAGGATGCATTCGTTAGCCCCCCGTCCTTGTCTGCAATAATAGCAAAGTCCTCAAACTTCATAATGCATTCTCGTTTAGATTCACTGTCTTCCACCTTCACGAGTCTTTCTCGCTTACTTGGATCCGAATTTTGATCAGTCCTCGCCCTCTTCTTACCCTTCCCTTGACTAGGAAGAGCTGCATTCACAATCTCAGGCTTGGATGAAGTGGGTGCACTGGAAGCTCTCTGAGAGGGCCCTTCTGATTGGGCAGCTGCTTGCATCTCGTGCTTGGTTTTATCCAACAACTGATCTACTTCTGCCTGCCGTTCCTGTATGTATATATCACAAAAAACCAGTATCATCAATGTGCCCACTCATTGTTCAATAAAACAAACGAGCTTCGTGTAAAGAGAGAGAGAGAGACTTACATCTGTGTAGTCTTGATCAGTAAGCCAGTATAAGCACTTGTTTGCAGTATCATAGACCCGCCTGCATACAAAGGAAGAGATTCCAGAGGGAAGCTCAACACCCTTCTGAAGAAATGCAACCTTGCATGGGTGAAGCAATGATGCTGCGGATATCTCATCCTTGTGGAAAGAGTAAAATATCTCATTCGGTGCCGCGTCTAGAGAAGCACCTTTCCCTAGTTTGATGTCACCAAGCCGATAAAGCCAGTTCACGCAAAGCTTTCGGCCCCCTTCTTTGTCAGTTATAAGCTTTCTGATTATTCCAATGAAAGGAGGGGCATTTCCAGCTTGAAAAAGTGCACAATCTCCGATTCCAATTTTACGGCCAGCCTGTTTGTCAATGCAACCTAATTAGATGCTGACATGCTGAAGCCACTATACTACTTAAATGACAATATCTCCAAAACAGTCACAATCTTGGATCGGACAAAGGGTTCAAATCCAAAAAAACACAATATGCCAGACCATAACAATTTGGCTGCCTGAAATAAAGGAACCATTCTATTAAGATAAAAATCCAGCTAAACCTTGGGAAGTCTCAATATGCCAGAATTAAAAAAACATGGCTTCATTTATAGACAACAAGCATATTGTAGCTGCTGAATGCCACATTCAGAATAGGCCAAGTTATTTTCATACTTCATGTCAAAAGCCACATGAACATTACCCAATCCCTCAACACTTTCTTACCCACTGTTGGTACTCCACAAAAGTGCGAACAGACCGATGGGTTGTTATTCTTGGGCAGAAAAATGATTAAAGATAAGCATAACAGAGGCTTCACTAAAGGGAAGTGTATTTTTAACAAGGTCAGCATGGATCAAGCATATGAAGGTCGGTGTAGGTGGACAAGCTTTTTAGGAATGTTAAATAATGCTGCTGAAAGAGAAGCGCTCTGATTGCACAGCACAACTTTCTGTCCCTGTGCAAAGGTTGCAGAGCTGAAAGCAAGAATGGTTAGGAGGACAGCTCCCCAATCAGCACATTCCCTCATCAACAGGTGCAATAAAACTGCAAATGGCTGTAAACAGCCCTTCACAGAGCTGTTCAAGGCCTCTTGAACTTGACCAGACCACCATTTTGTTAAATTGACTGCTTCCACACGAATGATGCCCATCTACTTACAGCTTGCATCCCCAACCCCATCCTTCCCCCAAACCCCCTCAGCTCTTCACCCAAGAATTTTAACTGATCTTCAGCAACTCCACCATTAATAACCCTGATAAATTTTCCATGATATTTTAAACATGAAACTACGCATGTTTTTACACTTATCATTGTAGAAGGAAAACAGGGCTAGCCATGATTTATTTGAAACCATAAGCCAGGGTAAGATCATCATTGCTAAATGGGTCCGGAAAATAATTATTTAATCACAAAAGCACTTCTTTAATCTCCTAAGGAAGGAAGATCCACCTTAGTGAAACACTTCACGCATGCAGAATCAGCTTCTGTGCCAAGAGGAGGGCGCTGTGATGGCCCAGGCCACATGTGCCACTTCTGCTGCCTATCTTCACGATGTTGCCCATGCATATCATTCCCCAAAATCCAATTCTCTGCGTATTGCCAGCATGCCAATCATCTTGAAACGTATCTATGGCCCAGTTCAAGCATCAAGATGGACATTACAAGCCAGCACGGTGGGGTTTCTGGCTAGATGGTAAAACATGGCTGGATCATATCAACACACATAGCAGGATGAAGGCTGGATGTTGGTAAATGGGGTCAATAGGGTGACTGTTAACACAAAGTGGGATCAAAAGGGCAGACGTTAATCTCTTGTATTACCCAGATTAACTACATCAACGCGGGCAGCGATCTAGTTGGAGCCCAAATCCCAGCTCTAAAGCCTTGATCTAGCATAAGGTATAGCTTGACCTGTACGGCAAACCCATCTGGCAAACGCATCTGTACGGCAATCCGTGAGCACCCAAATGATCTTTCCGTCGTGACTTGGTCGCACAAGAGGGCTTGCCGGCTTCTAGAAGATCTGTAAGAGCGCCAAAAATGGGCGTATTCCAACTTCCCGGTAAGTTTTCCGACCAAATATCCGCGGTCCGCTAGGAGAAAGTGTCAAAACCCTCCTTGTACAGAAGCGCCCAGGAAAATTCCTCTGCAGCTTTTCAACGGAATTCCTTCTTCAAGAGAAGATTAACTTTATTTTTTTCAGATTGGGGCACCGCAACGCCTGTTGAAACAGAACAGAGGCAGATTCGGGGGGCCGTCTAGGGGGACATGTGTCGAGTTAAGGGGCGAACAAGGCGCAGATTAAGGAGCCATTAGGGCTCAAACAGGCAGATCATAATGAAAGGGAAGAAAATCGTGTAAGACAAGGCTGACAAAGGAAGAAATCTAAGGGCGGGGCGAAAGCTGTGCAGGATAGAGAGGATTACAGGAACAAGAGGATGAGATCAGTGCAGCGAGGGGAAAAGCATCAGGCCCAAAGCACGGCAAAGCTGAATGAGAGAAGGGAAAAGGCTACCTAGAGAGATGGGCAAGAACAAAAGAAAACAAAGGAAGAGAAGGAGAAGACAAGGAGTGTACAGAAAGTTGAGGGAAGAGAGAAAGAAAATAGGTGGGGGGGGAGGATCCAGATGCAGGTGTATGTGTGTGTAGTGGGTGTGTGTTGATAGTGGTGCTGCTCTGATTGTCATAACAGTACTTGCAGCTTCTGACAGTTAGGACTGTCCCAGCCGTCGGGCCAGTGTCCACTACCCATGTGTCCCGCTCACACACACACACTTAATGCCCGCTGCCCATTGCACATTGGCCTGTGCCCACTCTTCAAAGTCCACACTTTGCACGATAATCATTACCTTTCTAGTCTTAATCTCGTGTGGTGTTTATCACCTTTTCAACACAAATCCCACGTGTACAGTCCATGTGTTGTGATGTCACAAGCCCTTTGTACTTAGTATTCTCTAAAATTTGGGATAATAGAATCCTAGATGTTTGTGTGTCTCTGTGTGGAGAGAGAGAGAGACGACGAGACGAGACTACTTAACGTCGACTTATTGATCTAGAGAAACCACCCCCATGTCATCCCAAGGGCAATCCCACTAGCCATTTCTACCCCACAATGGGTGGCAGAAAGGTAGTTAGAGAGAGAGAGAGAGAGAGAGAGAGAAGGTATCCTAAACCATGATCTTTTGCCGACGCCTCACCGCTCTTCCATTTTTGCCTTTCTGGAGAATGGATGTCACCCCATTGTGGAGAACTAGTACATGACCCACGTGTTACTTGTCCACCGTAGCATCGCGTGTGGGTCATCCTACCACGTGTTACTTCTCAACCGCTTGGAACCTTCAATTAATAGATGGAATAGATGGATGTTCACAAGATTGTGGGTTTCCAATCTATCAGATGGATTAAGAGTTAAAGTCGTGGGAAAAATCTCATGTGTAATGCAACAATCAATATTTTATGATAACTTTATTATGGTCAACAACGAGAATGTTGCACAAAAATCAACCTATTTAAAGCTCAAAGGTGGGTTCATTCTCGTGTGTAGACCGAGTTGAAACACTAAACATGTTTCAACAAAGCATGAGAAAGGGGGGTGAGGATGAGAAATCATATCACGGCATTATGATGTCATATACTACCTCGAGAGACTCATTATAATGTATGCGTCTAGCCATAAGAAAAAGACGGAAAAGGAGAAAATATATAAAAACCCGAGATGATTGTCTAGGTGGATTTGAGAATGGTAAGGGAGACACTGGCACACCACAAAGTATAAGAATATTCCTCGAAACACGACTCGGTGTTGTTTAATTGGGTCAAAGCTTGCCCTTAACTAATGTTAGGTTGTTTTGCTACTCCCTTCGTGTTTGTTTCATAGTCAACCATGGAAAAAAACAAAATCTATTGTTAGGAGAAGCACCAAAAGCTTTCTTGCATCCATGCGAATAGATTCATGAGCTCAATTGTAAAATAAAATTATCTATTTCAACTGTCATGAAAGCAAGTTTGTGATTTCTTAGTAGGTGTTCTTACTACGGTTAATTGGTCCATTTAGCAATGTCTCAACATGTCTACCAAAAAGACAACTAGTTAAAACTCTCTCTCTCTCTCTCTCTCTCTCTCTTCTCTCTCTCTCTCACACACACACACACACACACACACACACACACACATCATGGCAAATTGGCTAACTCGTCAAACCTTGATACATCCCCCCCCCCCCCTTCGAGTTTGAATTTTTACCTTGAATCCTTCAAGCATTCATGGCATAGGTGCTACAATGTTAAAACAATCTTCTTCACATGGTGTGCAAGTTGTAAGGCAAAAAAGGGCTAACCTCTATGATGCTCATCATGGGGCAAATTGCCTAGCTCGTCAACTTGATTCATGACACCTAGGTTTGAATCCTAGTTTGCATCAGATAATCCTTCAAGGGTTATTGGCATAGTTTCTAAGATGTTAAAATAATCTTCTTCATTTTGGATCTTCACATGATGTGTAGTTACAAGGCAAAAATGGGCTAGCCTTCATGTTGCCCATTGTGGGGCAAATTGGCTAGCTCATAAAATTTGATTCATGGTCACTCATGTTTAAATCCTAGTTTACATATCAGATAATCCTTCAGGGTTCTTAGCATAGTTGCTACGGTGTTAAAACTATCTTCTTCGTGTGGTGTGTGAGATGTAAGGCAAAAATGGACATCGGATAATCTTTCAAGGGTTCTTAGCATATTTGCTACAATGTTAAAATTGTCATCTTTACGGGGCGTGTGAGCTGTAAGGCAAAATGGGCTAGACTTTATGCCACCCACCATTGTCGGGCAAAATTGCCTAGCTCATCAAACCTTGATTCATGCCTAGCCGGGTTTGAATACTAGTTTGCATCGAATAACCCTTTAAGGGTTCTTGGCACAGTAGTTGCTACAATGTAAAAAAACACTTCTTCTTCTTCTTCTTCTTCTTCTTCTTCTTCTTCTTCTTCTTCTCTCTCTCTCTCTCTCTCTCTCTCTCTCTCTCTCTCTCTCTCTCACACACACACACACACACACACACACACACACGCGCGTTGGTCGCATGTCAAGTTGTCCTTTGTGCACTTCCATTCACCAGTAGTACATGGTTCCACCCCTTATGTGTGTATCATTGCCCATCTCCATCCATTGCCCCTTAGTTAACCTTTCTTTGTTGTATATTGGCACTTTGTGTGTGTGTGTGTGTGTGTGTGTGTGTGAGAGAGAGAGAGAGAGAGCTTTATTCACACCTCTAAAGGGCCAAACATGAAGATCACTAAGGTCTTGATATAATGTGTAGTGCTTAAAAGGAAACATGAAAGAGAAATGATGAAATGGCTTATGATAAACATGAAGACGGTGGAGGTCTTGGAATAATTTGTAATGCTCAAAAGGAAACACAAAACATAAAAGAAAAGGAAAAGAAAAAACGCTACTAGTCAACATATAAGGTTGTAATGTTTGGGGTACATTGGTTTCAACAAGTGGAGGTTTGATCTTGGCATACGAAAATCCTCGATTAGGGAGACACTTTCATTATGGAAGATTGCACGTATACCTTCTTTATGAGCTACTCAGACTTTAGCCATTTTATGCACCCTTCTACTTCACTTATATGTGTACAAGTGCTTATGATATCTTTCATCGGGCCGGGATGTCTTCTGTCTTTACCTACTAGATAATAGATAACCGGTTTACCTACTATATAATACATAGCTTTGTGGCTTTGAGAGAGAGAGAGAGAGAGAGAGAGAGAGAGAGAGAGGGAGGGAGGGAGGGAGAGGGAGGGAGGGTGAGTGCTTGCACGTGCAAGAGCATGCATATGTAATGTGGTGCAAGTTAATGTGCATGTGTATGTGCATCTTCTTGCAAAAGTCCCTATGTGGCCAATATTGGGTGTGTGCAAGTTAAATATACATGTGTAAGTGTGTCTTCTTGGAAAATGCCCTATGGGACAAAAATATGACATTAAAAAAGGTAGTTAACATGCACAATGGCATGATAAAAAACCTAAGGGACACCAACTATGGTGTGTCTAAGAACACTAATGGTTATCACAATCAAGAAAAGTATCATAACTTCACGTGCTACAACCCTTAGAAATTAGAAATTATGTTAGTTGGTATAAGTCCTAAATGTTCAAGAATTTAATGTTTTGTGCATTTGCATTGAGTATATCCAGTTGATAATGTTAATTGATATAAGTCCTACATGTTCAAGAATTTAGCGTTTTGTGCATTTGCATTGAGTATATACCTAGGTGATAATGGGGCATGGAACAAGGGTGTGGTGCTTTAGAATCTTTGCTTAATGGTTGTATGATCCATGCTCAAGGGCATTTGGACTCAATTACTTCGTTATTGCATTCAATCTTAACAATCTTCTAAGCTATTATAACTCAGAGATAGATTCTCATATAGGTGTCTAATCATTTTTTCTCCATGACCTTGAAAAAAAAGGTGATAAGCATGTGCATTGATAGATTGTCTCTATATCGCCTCATCTCAAGAAGAATCCGAAGCATCTTTGGTTGTAAAATTGCTTGAAGATAAATCTTGGACTAGAAACCTCATGATGTTAGCACTAATAAACTTCACGTTGGATATTTAGAGATTGTTTTCCTTAATTTCAAAATTACCCATTCTCATAAAAGCTTACACATATTGCGTAACTATCTTGTATGTGGGCCAGCATATCTAAGACAATCGAGCTCTATTTCGATCTCCATGGAATCATGATATGAGCCCATTGACATGGTCATCATCAATAGTGATATGTAACAAGCTTTTATTAGAATAAATGTGTCTTGATCATGTTCCTGTAATAGTAGATATTAAAGATAATGATCAAATATGTAAAAACATAAAACTTATTCCACTATGCAAAGGGTCTCTTGCTACATGGTGCAAGATGGAAATTCAGCTCGAACCCCTTCGCTTAATTCTCTCTCTCGCTATCTCTCTCTCTCTCTCTCTCTCTCTCTCTCTCTCTCACACACACACACACACACACACACACACACACACACACACATGCATTTTTTGTATCTAAAACTTTCAACAAAATCTCCAACCAACTTAGTAGAAAGAGGAACCTTGCACCCAATTAGTTGAAGTATTTGCTCATTAGGTGAAAATGTCTATATATATGCGTGTGTGTGTGTGTGTGTGTGTGTGTTGATACGTATCATACACACCTTTTTTTAGTAAAAAGTATGTATTTACACACACACATATAGTATGCATGTGAAAGTAGCTTTCCATCCATGAGATGAGGATATTACCCAATTGGGCCAATATCCTTTGCAATTTCATGCATAGTGTAAAACCTTCATACCTCCTAAGCCTATTTTTCAAACAATGCAATCAAGAATTCCCCAAGCTTAGTGCAATCTTAAATGCCTTTCAATAAACAACTGTGTTGCCTAAGCTATACTCATTATTTTTATTAAGTAATGGAATGAAAAGACTATAGAGGTATGCATCTTGCTCCTCCACATGTAGAGCAAATTGACATGATAGCTTCGAGAGCATTGGGTCGTATCTTGCTCAAAAGCACTGCTTTTGGCATCATGCAATTTTAATTTCTCCATGTATTTGTGCATCCCAAGTTAGTAATTGCCTCCTTTTCTTTCAATAGCTTGAAAGCTTTCTATTATAGTACAAGGCATTGACTTCTTGGCTGCAAATACTTGAAGGTGTTTATAGACCTCTGCCAACCTAACAATGTGTCATCTTTGTAGTTTCACATGGATGAGAAGCTAGAGGGGTCTATACTTTTGTAAGGGTTTCTATGTTAACTTCATAATACTTAAATGAGAGGCCAAGTGCCATTTTTTTATTATGCTCATGAGATTGATATGAATCTAGATTCACCACATTGAATGATGTAAATTGGATTCCCACTCATATGATGAGAATGATCAATCATATGATGAGAATGATCAATCTTCCATTAGCATTCATCGGTGAGTCTAGTTTAGATTCACTCTCGTTGAATGATGTAAATTGGATTCCCATTCATTGGTGAGTCTAGTTTAGATTCTCTCTCGTTGAATGATGTAAATTGGATTCCCATTCATATGATCTATCTTCCATTGGCATTCAATGGTCTGATTTAGATTCACTCTCACTGAATGATGTAGATTGGATTCCCATTCATATGATGAGAATGATCAATCTTCCATTGGCATTCAGTGGTGAATCTAGTCTAGATTCACCGCTAAATGATGTAAATTGGATTCCTATTCATATGATGAGAATGAAAAAATTTCCATTAGCATGGAATGTGTACGTGTAGATCCATCTATTCTTGCTTGGAAAGATTTTCTTCTCTCCTTTGTGGACATTTTTTGGTACTTTGATGCTTACAATGCAAGAGTTGGTTATTAGAAGAGGGGCACCTAAATTAGTAGGCACAATGGACATAGCTCAAGAGATAGGAATGCAAAGTGAATGTAGTTAGAAGAGTACGTGGAAACACAGTCGCACTTTTTATGTTTTTGGGTGCTAAAAGGAGTCGATTAACATTTCAATACACTAAAATTTATGTTTTATGCTTTTGTTCATGACCTTTCCCTATGTGCATAAGAAAGACTTTGAATGAATGTAACTTTTCGTAAGTTGGTGCAACTTCTTTATTGCTTATCTCTTCCAAACTCCTTGTCTAAATGTTATAATGCAATTTCAAGTTGGCAAGCTTCACCTTTATTTTCAAAGATAGTGAACAATATTTATGTATTATAAAAAAAACACTTCAGTCATTATCAAAGGACACCTTTTTATATTATGCTTTTGGAAATCTAGGAGCACCTTCATCATGCCTTAATCTCCTCAAAGTGTTGATACGTTGGCTTCTAATGCCACATGTGAACATTATTGGGTAAAGAACTAGCATAGCCCCACGCTCAATAGTTTAATGTCTTCCTCAAGCGTCTCCCCTTTTTCACACAATTCCTCCACTTATGGTTCTGAAGCTTTGAAATATTCGAATTTGATGTGATAACAAGTTGTTTTTTGTCTCAATATAGTGTGCAACTTGATAAAGACTTTTGCTTTACTTTTTCTTTACTTTTAGTTGATTTTGCAATGTGTGTACATTTCTACCCATTGAAGTCACTTTCATATAGTGAAAGGGTCAAGCGTTGTCCATTTAAAGTGCTATCTCTCCACCCTAGCAGTAAATGTTCATGGTAATATTTTCCTTTCCTTACATCTACCACTCCTTTGTCTTCAATATAAATTTTTAGCATCTTTTATATCAATAGCCACTTTATGATAGAAAATGACATGGATACATGTCAATCATAAGTCATTCTCATACGCCCTAACATCTCTCACTTTCATGTACGTGGGCATCATACATGTTGTCACTTCTTGTAAACATCATCAATAGCATCTATACATTGTGGAGAAAAAAAAAGAAATTCATTTTCAGACCTTATATTTGCATGGATAAAAAGTACATTATATATAACATAGTAGAATTTGGTCATTATGCTAGCATGTCAAATATCATGAGACATAAGCTTCCTAACAAGCCTATTGATAGTCTTTGTTAGGAATACAACATTTTGAAAAATGGACATTAACTTTGTTGAAACTTATTTAAGTATGTCAAGTTTTGTATACACCTAATATATAGTCACCAAATTTGTAAATAATTATTACCTTTGTTTAATAGTGTTTTATTATGAAAATAAGTGCAAATAAAGAGATGAAAACACACATGGCTATAAGTCATGCACATTCATGGGTAAAGAAGAATATAAAGATGGTGAATGAGGAAGGAAAAAAAACATATAAGTCATGCATATTCATGTGAATGAAGAGGAGAAAACAAACATGTAAGTCATGCATATTCGTGTGTTGCTAAGCGAATATAAAGATGGTGAATGAAATATGGCCTCAGGATAGACACATGTTTTAGAAGAAAAAGAACTTACAAGGTTTGCTGTAAAAATTAGTGTGGATGAAACATTTATGTGAATCCACGTTGAATGAAATATGATAAAAAGTACACAAGAGGGTTTTTTTAATTAGTTTTGCTCACATTTTAAAACATTTTTCTTAAGTTCCATGAAATTTAACATGCTAAAAGGCATAACTTTTCCATATTTTGTTGTAAAGAAAAGGTGGTTAATGACTTTTAAAGGCGTTTCATAGTTTTGCCCTCTTGCATCTATTCTTAATTCTAAATTCTTGGTCACTGTTTTCTAAGGTACTAGGGGAGGAGATGGAACCATGTTTTGGAGAAGCCAACATATTATATGCGATGAGAACAAGATTGCTCATGGCCACATTACCTATAGAATGGCCTAAGTTGTTGCTTTTTGCTTACTTTTTGGATGAATAAGAGCATACTTATCCAACTCATTTGGGTTAACTCTTAGTAAATTTCTTACCAATAACATGATTTGCATGGTTCCACATATCTCTTAGGATTTCTAAAATCTATTCAAGTGTAATGCCTTGTTGGATGTTCTCCACATTTTTAGGTGAAAAGGTGTTTTTGTTTGATGGAACATTAACTTCTCCTCCATGATGATGGAAATATGGTTTGTGTGATGTCTCTATAAAAAGTTTAATCATATGAAACTACACAAGTAGCAAGTAGGGATGCCATTAAACTTCAAAGAAAGGGTACCATGGTACATTTTGGCTTGGCAAGTAGCATTAAGAGGATGAAGGTGATGAGATGATGTGTAAGTAGGATTTTGTGCAAGGTTTCATGAATCTTTTCATTGACAACTGATATCTTGAGTGCTAAATTCCCATTAATTATAAAGGTTCAATTATAAACGTTGTGTATCATGCATGATAGGCTTGATAACCAAGTTGATGCACATTAAAGCTTCTAGAATTCCTTGAGAGTTAAGCTCACAAGTGAGTTCATTGCAGGTGCATGGGTGCAACTTTCGTTAGAAATGCATGGAGTTAAGTGCCTGTAAAATTTGTGAGGCTAGCCATATCTAATGAATAAATGCTAACCACTCTAGAGGTTAACATGGTTTCACTTGCCTGACCTATTGAAAGACGCTTTGCCATCTTACTCACTCAAGTAGGCAATTATCTTTTGTAAGACAACATTGGAACATATAAAGAGACCTTAACTTGATCTTGATGTTGAATAGGGAAAGTCTAAGGACTTTGTGTACATACTTAAGACTAGTAATAGATGTTGGGAACATTTTTAAGTTTGGTCGGCCTAGTGTGAAAACTAGTTAATTGTAAATAAGTCATTTTTAACACTAAGTAATATACAATCATTCTCTTGTAATAGAGTACATGTGAGCTCCCCTTCTTCTATTTTATTTCTTACATGTATGCTTTTGGATCTTACATGCTTGTAGGTGTTTGTAGGATTCCCTCTTGCATTACCTTCTTCTTCCTCCCTTGTCTTTTGTGAGATAGAGAACTATCAAGAAGGCTATCTCTTTTTGCCTCCATCTAGGCATAGAGAGCTCTTCCTTTGCCTCATTGGAAAAGGAGTATTTAGTGTGACAAACGGAGTGAGGATGTGACGCACTAAACTAGCACACCCACATCGAGAAGTTACAATTTGTGGCTCTAAGACAAGGCTTAACGACACATGATTCGGCAAGGTTAAGGTAATCTCTTGAACATATTTGGTGCTACACTGGTGGGGACTAACTTAGGGTTTAACATCATGAAATCTCAAAGAAAGCTTTAAGTCTTTGAATAGTTAACATCTCACAGGTCATGAGGTGGCTCGAAAGTCCATGCACTATCACTTTGCATATGCTTCCTTGTTTTGTTCTTTGTAAAATCACGGGGTATGCGCTTGCCTAAACCAAAAAGGAAAGGTGCGCGCAAAAAAAAAGTGCTTCCCCGCCTTCGGCCCTCCTCTTCCTCTGGGGCCGAAGGGACAATAACCTAGTGCGACACTTCTTTGAGAATCCCCACTTCACTTCGGTGTATGGAATGATTGGGATAAGCAAATCAATCAGTCACCTTGAGAGTGGATCCACAATTTCATCAAGGATCTATTTCGAGCAGGAATCTAAAAAAATGATGAAGGATTCCTCGAGAAGTTAAACTGTCAAATGAATATTTGTAGGTGGATGTAAGAAGATACGCCATTCAGGTGGTGTAGTTAAGAGACTTGCCAGTGTCTAATGTACATCTGTTCCCTCATAAGTGAACACTCATACTTTCATGAGCAAATGCCCGTTCCCCCCCATTGGAAAATCTTTTTGCCAACACACCATACTTTTTGTAACGTGCCTATCTTCAATAATAATATATGTTCATTTAATAGATGAATTTAAGGTCTTTTGTGGTGTAAAAATCAAAAATTTTAATAAAAAAGCTATTTACACTTAGAATCTTAAAATTTTGAGTCCAAATTTGGAATCTACACGCGATAATATCTTAATGTAGGATTTTACAGCATCCAAAACGGACACCGGATCAAGCCTATACGTAAATTTTTAGTTATTTTCACTTAAAATACAGTAAACTTTAAACCTTAATAAATGCATGTCCAGGTGTCCGATTGACGAACGGACTGCACCCCTACGACCAAGGAGACACCTCGGACATTTTCGCTGAAAAAAATTTTCGCATCCCGTCGGGCGCTTTCGGGATGCATATAGAGGCCGGCGCCCCAAAAAGGGTCCCTGTCCCAAAAAGATGCTGTACACATACTTGGGCGCTCGTACAACGGTCGCGTAAGGACCAAAGGCTGACTACTGTTGGAATTAGGGTTGCAGGAAAGCACACAAAGCTTGGAGAAGAAGAAGCAAGAATGCACACAACACAAAGTATTAGATTGTGTCAATGTACAAAAAGATAAGTTAGCCCTAGAATGATGTATATACAAGCCGGGGGAAAAAACCTCCTAAAGAGGGAAAAAGTGCCCCGGCGGTCCTAAGTGTGTTCACACACATCACTGCCTATATATATATGGCAACAAATCCCCCCTGGGATTGATGGTGTGAACGAGAGCTGGCACTCATGTATAGGGAAGTGCCAAGCCCTAAGTAGATCAGTCCACAAAGGGGAGTAAGCCCAAAGCTTTGCGAAAAGCTTCGAACTTCTCACGAGGAATGGCGAGGTTGTCCTGTGTTGGCACATAGGCCAAGCTGATCTCTCTTGCTGAGAGTCTCTCCCTGACATAGTGATAATGCACCTCAATGTGCTTTGTGCGAGCATGAAAAACTGGGTTTCTCGCAACTACCAATGCGCTCTGACTGCTGTCAGTGTAGATAGAGGTGGCAGACTCCTGTCCAACACCCAAGTCAGCCACAAGCTGTCTGAGCCACACACACTCAACCGTAGCTGTGAAAGCTGCCCTGTACTCAGCTTCACAACTAGAAGTGGCCACAGTAGGTTGCTTCTTGCTCAACCAAGATATGCATGAGCTACCGAGCATGAAACAAAAACCACTTGTGGACACTCTTGTGTCATAGCAACCAGCCCAATCTGAGTCCGAAAAAGCATGTAAATCTGGCACGGCAACCATCCCCCCTTGGGATAAAACAACCCAAGATGTATGGTGCCACTCAAGTAGCGAAAGATGCGTTTAACTGCCTTCCAATGCTGAGACCCTGGGCTATGCATAAACCTGCTCACCTGTGAGACTGCAAACTGAATGTCCGGCCTCGTAATGCATATATAAATGAGGCAACCAACAACTGTCTGATAGAGTGTGACATCAAAGTGATCTCCAGCATCATGAAGACTCAACTTCAAACCTGTCTCCATTGGAGTAGCAATAGGCTTGCAGTCTTCAAGGCCAAATCTCCGCAACAATGTCTCAATATACTTTGTCTGACACAAAGCAATACCTCCATCACACTGCTTAAATTGTATCCCCAAATAATGATGCAAATGCCCCAAATCTGACATCTCAAAAGAGGCATTCAAATCAGCCTTAAAATCAGCAATATGACTTTCATTTGGTCCTGTGAGCAGCATGTCATCGACATAGAGAGAAATGATTAGATGTACATCATCCACACATTTAACATACAAAGTGCTTTCTGTTGGACTATTCTGAAAACCATGTGCAGTCAAATATGCATGTATCTTTTCATACCAAGCTCGTGGAGCTTGCTTTAAACCATATAAAGCCTTTTTCAACCTGCACACTTTGTTTTCCTGCCCTCTTTGAACAAAACCATGAGGCTGCGATACATACACCTCCTCATGCAAATCTCCATTCAAGAACGCAGTCTTTATGTCCAACTGATGTACATTCCAACCATTATGAGCTGCCAATGCACAAATGCTATGAATGGTAGTCATACGACAAGTGGGAGCAAAGGTCTCATCAAAATCAATGCCCTTTTCTTGAGCATAACCCTTTGCAACAAGTCTAGCCTTATAGCGATCAACACTGCCATCTGGCTTTCATTTCAACTTAAAAACCCACTTACATCCAATGGCCTTTTTACCAATAGGCAAATCACACAAAGACCATGTACCATTCTTCATTATAGCATCATATTCACTTTGCATTGTAGCCAACCAATTTTCTGATTTTTGTGCCTCATCAAATGAAAGAGGTTCTTCCTCTTCACACATACTAGACACAGCCAAAGCATAACAATCTGATGCATAAGAGGCATGCTGAAAACCTGAACGAGTACAACTAGACATAGGTGCATCAATGTTACTATCACGCAAGGTTTGCACCAGCCATTTAGGCATACCTCTAGCCTGCTCATTTTCAGCCCTATCTTCATAAATTACATCCTATAAATCTGCATCAGAAATAGGCTGATCTATGATGTCGTTTGAAATCTGCATAGGCTAAATATTTGCCTCATTAGGACTTACATTTGAATTCCCACCTGTAAACAGAGGTAACAACGTATCAAATACATCCCGTGAGCTCACACCTGTCTCTTTAGTACATGATAACAAAGGCTGCACAACATCTTCCACAAAAACAACATCTCGACTAATCAAGATACGCTTTGACTGCTGTGGATGATACAATCTGTAACCCTTGCTCTCAGCACTGTAACCAACAAAAATGCATTTGATAGCCTTATCATCCAATTTTCTACGTTGTTGCACAGACACTAACGCATAGGCCAAGCAACCAAAGACACGCAAGTGACCAATAGAAGGCTTCCTGCCATGCCAAGCTTCGTATGGAGTAATAGACTGCAAGGCCTCAGTGGGACACCTGTTGAGTACATATGCAGCACACATGACAGTCTCAAGCCAAAACGCATGTGGCAAAGCTTGGCTCTTGACCATACGTCGTGCCATCTCCATTTGGTGTTTTATCCCATGACTAGCCAGAAATGCATCAAACTCTTTAGACATGTACTCCCCCCTCGATCAGAACGGAGGGTGCCCACATTACAATTGGATACATTTTCAACCATAAGCAAAAACTGTTTGAAGCACAAAAACACTTCGGAATTTGCCTTCAGTGGATATACCCATGCATGCCTTGAGTAATCATCAATGAAAGTCACGAAGTACAAGTGTTTACCAAATGACGGAGTTTGCATAGGCCCACATACATCACTATGTACAAGTTGCAATTTGCGAGTGGCCCGCACAGAACCATCCTTTGGAAATGCAGAACGTTGCATTTTGCCCAAAATACAGCCTTCACAAACATGTTTCAATGGTGCCTCAAGAGGGGACAATGGTACGCATTACCTTCTGGGTCAGTGGCATGGGCGTCCACGTGCATCGGCCTACATCGGCCTGTGGCTTGCATGGGCCTGGGGAAAAAGGAATGGTACCTGTGCACAGGCAAAGCCATGGTACGCATTCCGGGTTAGTGGCAGCATGGGCATCCATGTACACTGGCTTGTGGCTTGCATGGGCTTGGGAAAAGAAATGGTACATGTGCGCTGGCAAAAGCTATGGTATGCATGTATCTTCCGAGTCATTGGTAGCATGGGCGTCCATGTGGCGGACTAGTGGAGACCGTATATTGGGGCGATCAGCCTTTGGTCCTTATGCAGCCGTTGTATGGGCACTCGGGTATGTGTATGGCATCTTTTTGGGACGGGACCCCTTTTTGGGGCGATGGCCTCGATATGCGTGCCGAAGGGCCTGACGGGTGCGAATTTTTTTTTTCGGCGTTTGGGGTGTGTCCCTGGTCATGGGGGTGTAGTTCGTTCGTCAATCGGACACCCGGACGTGCATTTATTAGGGTTTACAGTTTATCGTATTTTAAGCGAAAATAACTAAAAATTTACGTATAGGCTTTATCCAGTGTCCGTTTTGGATGTTGTAAAATCCTTTATTAGGGTAAAATTGCACGTAGATTCCAAATCTAGACTCATAATTTTAAGAGTCTAAGTGGAATATCTTGTTTATTAAAATTTTTAATTTTTACAACACAAAAGAACTTAAATCCATCTATTAAATGGACATATATTATTATTGAAGATGGGCATGTTACATCAAGAATTTGGACCATTTCTCAATTTGTGCGTGTCATCCTTATGTAGGGGCCATGCTAATCTTCTCTGTATCATTCCAATTTTATCAGAGGGACGATCGAGAGAAGATTAGCATGGCCCCTGCGTAATGATGACATGCACAAATCGAGAAATGGTACAAATTCTTGATGTAACGTGCTCATCTTCAATAATAATATATGTCCATTTAATAGATGAATTTAAGCTTTTTTGTGTGGTAAAAATCAACAATTTTAATAAACAAGCTCTTTTCACTTAGAATCTTAAAATTTTGAGTCCAAATTTGGAATCTGCGTGCGATTTTACCCTAATATAGGATTTTACAGCATCCAAAAACGGACACCGGATCAAGCCTCAATGTAAATAGCAAGGCCTGGAGTCAGTCCAAGGTATCCCTCATACCATTGAAAAAATGAGGTTCGCTACGATTAAGGCGAGGATTGTGATGCTGTGCGTAGTTCTGCAGGCCTTGCTAACGTCGCTGCTTGGCTACACAAGCACGAAAACGAGGTGAGAAGATGTACTTGTACTTTTTGACTTAATCAAGATAACAATTTCTAAACTAAACCATAGAATATGATAGACATCACTTTCTCGAGAAAATAACAATTTTACAGAATTTTCAGTATAAAGGAAAGTGGCATCTTCTTTCTTAATTTATTAATGTTAACATTAAAGATTAATCAAAAACCTCTTTTTAAATGATGACCACGCTAACTTGGCCATTAATTCCTTGTGGGGCTCCCAAGGGGAGAGTTGGGGCCGCATCTGGAGTAATCTCTCTAGGCTCGTTGTTGTGCCCGTTTCTCAAGGTGATATTTTGGTGCTTTCATGTAGGAGCCATTCTTCCCACCTTCTTGTAGCCCATGTTACCCCGCGAATCCAACGCTTCAGTCAGATCACAAATCGGAGCTCGTTTGCTCACTTTATGAGCAAAAAACTCTTAGGTGTGAACCACCTCTAAGAGCTAAAGACCCCTTACTAAAGTCACTACTAATGGGGGGGGAAGAAAGGTGTCCTTAAACTAGATTTTCAAGGCAAAAGGCTGCACCTAGAGGGAGAGAAGGGGGGAGTTCTCCCTTAAGTCTATTCACATGGGGGGAGAGCATTTAAGGACACCCTCCACTCAACAAAAGGGCGAGAGGGGGAAATTTTTTCTGCAAAGCTTACTTGGATATGGGCCAAAAGGGCTTGCTAGGAGAGGGCTGTCGAGTACGATCCTGCACAAAGTGTCGGGTACAAACACTGTATAGAGTGTCAAGTACTGGGGCAGAACAGGGTGTTGGGTGTATCGACCACGGGGGTGCTAGGGGTTTATATAGATAAGGGTATGGGTACGAGCGCAGGGAAAGGAAGAGCAAAGTGTGGGTGCAAAGGATGGTGTACGGTGAAAGTACACCGGCTTGTGGCTTGCATGGGCCTGGGAAAAGGAATGGTACCTGTACGCGGGAGAAAGTTGTGGTACGCATGTACCTTCTGGGTTAGTGGTAGCATGGGCATCCACGTGGCGGCTAGTGGAGACTGTATGTTGGGGTGGGCAGTCTTTGGTCTTTACGCGGCCATTGTATGGGCGCTCGGGTATTTGTACGACATCTTTTTGGAGAAAGGATCCCTTTTTGTGACGTCGACCTCGATATGCGTGCCAGAGTGCTCGATGGGTGCGAATTTCTTTTTTCGACGAAAATGTCTGGGGTCCATTCGTCAATTGGACACCTGGATGTGCGTTTATTAAGGTTTAAAGTTTATCGAAGTGAAAATAACTAAAAATTTACGTATTGGCTTAAGCTAGTGTCCGTTTTGGATGCTGTAAAATCCAATATTAGGGTAAAATCATGCATAGATTCCAAATTTGGAATCGAAATTTTAAGATTCTAAGTGGAAATAACTTGTTTATTAAAATTGTTGATTTTTACACCACAAAAGACGTTAAATTCATCTATTAAATAGACATATTTTACTATTGAAGATGGGCAAATTACACTTTTCCTATGTGAACGATCATTCCTCCACCAAGGAACACGCATTCCTTTGTCTATCCGACAACTATATGCTCGTTCCTCCATCAGGGAATGCTTGTTCCAATTCTCAACCCAAAAGTATCTATAACAACATACGATCGTAACTTTTGCTCAGACATGCTTATACCTTCACAAGAAAACGCCCATTATTCTATGAGCAAACGTCGTTACTAAGCTTCCAGAGGGCAAAAATTCCCTTGTCCAAAGCATAATTCTGCACTATTACTCGAGACATTCATGCACCTATGCTCAGGAAAATTGGTGCAAAAAAACCCCTTGTTTGACGACGTTGAACCATTCTACGCTCAATCACTTGTTAGATCTAACCTAAAAAATTTATCATTGAGACAGAGAAATCAAGGAAAGACTAGAGAAAATCTGGGTGTAGTTCAGTCTCATTTCGCATCTCTGAGAAGTGAATGGCTGTTCACGTCATAGAGGTACGGTCATACCTTCTTAAGGCACGCCTGTTCACTTTTGCACGAATGAGAGTAATATGCATTAAAGAGAGCATAAAGTGCATTGAAAAGGCATAAAAGTGGTACAACTGAACTGTTAGAGGAATATTTACAGGCGACTGTCAAAAGATATGCTATTCTGACGTAGTTAAGATACCTGCCAGTGTCTCTAAACGTATGTCCATACCTTCACAGACGTATGTCCGTTCCCTCATAAGTGAATACTCGTACTTTCATGAGCGAAGGCCCGTTTTCCCTCATTGGATTTTTTTTTTTTTTGCTAACACAAGGCATGGCCCTACTTTTCCTAAGCGAACGACTGTTCCTCCACTAGGGAACACCCGTTCCTCTATCTATCCCCATGACCGTACCCTTCTGACTCATGAACGCTCATTCCTCCATGATGGGACGCCCATTCGAGTTCTCAACCCACTACCGTACCTACAACAACAACGTATGGTCATAACTCTTACTAAGACACGGCCATACCTTCACGAGTGAATGTCGTTCCTTTGTGAGAGCGAATGGTTGTTCCTAAAGCTTCTAGAGGGCAAAATTTTCCCTGTCCAAAGGATGATTTTGCACTATTACTCGACACATTCATGCACCTAGGAAATAATTCCTTTTTTTAACGATGTTAAACCATCCTATGCTCAATCACTTGTTAGATCTAACCCTTTGATTAACACAACGTGGAGTCAAACGGTGTTGATCTTGGATAGCACCAATGAAATTGAAGAACATCCAAGCTTCACATAAACCAAACACAATCTCGTTCTGATGATTTTGTCTCTGTTCCTTCTTTCTCTTCTCCCCCATTATTAACATCTCTCAGTTTTCCAACTAACACAAATCACATGTAACTTTACTTATGATTGCCAAAAACAAAGTGAGCAAAAAATATTTAAAACAAATGCTCACAAAAATATAAAAATACAATCGTTTGCATAAACCCCACCACCCCCACCCTATTAGGAATTCTCGCTAATCTCTAAACTTGTCATTTACTAACTAGCCTTTCTTATTTCTTCCAGGGAAATAAAGACCATTGAACGTCACTCAACATCAAAGGCCATCAACAAATCTTGTCAATTCTCCCCACACAAAGGTCTTCAACGCAATCACAAGGACACGATCGACATCAGGAAGGGGAGAATGTTAACCCATTTCTAGGGTTAATAAGAGATGCTATCATTATCTTATATCAAGGAGTCAAGGTAGATACACCAAAAGGTTATACATTCAAGATATGAAGCAATGGTGTCCAAATCTACAACTTGGACGGGCACCCGTAATGGTCATATGGAATACTTATGATGATTTCCACTTCAAGAGCATGTGGTAGTAAGTTAGGATGAAGTCTCAAGTGATGTACTTCATGGAAATATTATGAGATAAGTCATTGTAATAGCATTAGGCATCCTATGAGCCTAAAGTGACCGATTGGCCACAATTTAAGTGAGTGTGAACACTTATGGCCATGTATATAAGTGAATATTTCTCATAAGACAAAGGACTCTCCCATTGTGCAATAGAGTCTTGCTAATCCTCTTGCTAATCTCTTTGTGGATCCCTAAAATCTTATCATAGCTTAAAAGTTCTATGAAGACAATCAGAAAATCTAGCTACCACGACTGTTGATGTGCCACGTCCATGTCCCAAAGCTCACTGCATTGAAGACAATTCCAATGGAGGCCAAAGCTAGCCATAGTTGCCACAACTAGTACTCTGCTAGATAAGGGCAAAGGAAATATCAAAGAGGAAGCTAAGGCCATGCAACCCTTGCCCATTGTCTCCACCAATGGTATCCCCTTAACCTTGAACACCCCACCTACCCTTATCATACTACTCCCCCATTAAATCCCTACTCAAGCTCTTGCCTCTCGAATCCCTCATTGTCAAACAGCTCTCTATTATGAGGCAACAAGTCTTCAAGACGAGCTGCCAACCTTTCCCAAACTTAATTAACTGACTTCTCACCATTGCCAATTGGGCAAGAAGTCAGTACAAAACACCTACAAATGGGGTGATGAGATGACATATAGTCCTTGGGTACAAAACCTGTTCACAAGGTCCCAGAAAAAATCTCTCTAAGGGAAAGTGAATGACTGTTCACTAAGGGATCCATGCCCGTTCATCTGTAAATCCACAACCGTTCCCTCGTGCTAAGCCATGGCTATTCACTTTTGCTCCACAATTCCACAGCCTTTCACTTCCTTGAATCCACGACTGTTCACTCTTGTGAAGACATGACTGTTCACTCTATCCTAGCCACGACCATTCACTCATGAAGCCACGCCCGTTCATCTATAAATCCATGACCATTCACTCTTGTCAAGCACAATCGTTCACTTGTGAAACCATGTCCATTCCTTTGTGAAACCATGACCAAACCTCCATGCAAATATATATAAGGGCCCACCACCATTCATTTCTCTCACTTTTCCTCTTGCTCCCTAGCCAAACTCTTGTAGTTTTCACTCTTGTGAAGACACGACTGTTCACTTTATCCAAGCAACGACTGTTGACTCATGAAGCCATGCCCGTTCATCTGTAAATACACGGCCATTCACTCTTGTCAAGCACAACCATTGACTTGTGAAGCCACGGCCGTTCTTTTGTGAAGCCACGACCAAACCTTCTTGAAAATCTATATATAAGGGCCCAACACCATTCATTTCTCTCACTTTTCCTCTTGCTCCCTAGCTAAACTCTTGCAGTTTTTTCTCTCAAATTTTCAGAGCTTCCTACCCACTTACCAGCCCCTTTCTCCTCCCATGGCTGACCTGAGCACTCTAACTCCTCCCTCGAAGTGGTTGCTGATGCACACCAAAAGAAGAGACAGCACGTTGGCCACCAGTTTGAGGAGGGCCAAATAGCCAGACAAGCTGACAGCTAGACAAGTCGGAACATCATAGGGTAGCCGCACTTATAAAACGAACTCGTTGTCTTAGCCATCATAGATGTAACACAACTTCCTGTTGCTCAGAGCATGGGAACTTCTCTTTCTTGTAACTGTGCCTTTAGTAGTATAAATTTGTAATGGAAATCAGAACAATGGCTATTGGTTGTTACCAATTTGATCAATCAAGTGTCTACTGTGTATATCAGTCTCTTTTCTTTTCTTTTCATTTGGTAATACATAAGTGCCGATTCATCTCTTGTAAATGGTACTTCGTCTCTTGTGATTTAATTTATGCTTTGTCTTCTGCACGTCTGTGTATTTGTTCGGCGCTACACTGGTGTATGATGTGCGCATAACGAGAGAACACTCAGTAGGTTATCAAGCAACCGGTCACCCATGTGCTAACACTTTTGTGACCATGATGCATCTTGTTGTTTCTACCTGTTTTGTTATCTGTGTAATTTTCTTTGATTTTGAGTTTGTCATTCCTTGCATGGCCAAGAGATCCCATATCAGTATGTAAGCATTGTTATTTAGTGCGTCATATTCGGGCACTTCCGTTTGCTGAATCCAGCTTGGAATTTTCCATCCTCTCTAGATGTCAGGAACAACCCGCCACCACAACACCCACCATCTCCCTTGCCCTTACCACCCCCTCCTCGATTTCATCACTACAACATGCTTCCACGACCAGCTGTGTCATGCTGAAGTATCTAAAATTCTATGGGAAATCCTTGGAGGATGTGGATGCACACATTCTTCTTTTTTATAGTGCTTGGCGTGTGAATGTCCCCGAGCTGATTAGAATGTCCCCGAGCTGATCAGAATCTGAAGAGAGTAACTTTTATACCAACTTTACAAAAGAGTGCAGCACTCTGAGTTGCTAAATATGAGTATGCTCACTTTCCAACCAATGATGCAATCAGGGATGCATTTCTCTAGAGATTTTGGGAGGACAGGACCTCTATGCATGTGCTGGATAAGTTATAGGAGATGAACCAGAAGAAGTTGATGGTGGAAGATTATGCAGCAAAGTTTCCAAAGCTCCTCTGACTAGATGCGGCAAATAAGCTAGTAGAAGAGATCCTAAATTCCAACTTCATAAAGGGATTTAGTAAGCAACTAAAAAGGGCAAGTGCTAGTGCAAATCTTGTAAATTTGACTTTGAAGCAACTAGTGGACTCAGCACTTACGGCGGAGAGAGTGTTGGTGACATCTTTAAAGGCAAAATCAAGAGTAAGAGCAAGAACAAGAGCAAGATCAAGAGAAAAAGCAAGGAAAAAAAGTACACTTTCGACTCTTCGGATGAGGAGGAAGAAGAAGATTCTAATGTCTCACATTTAAGTACAGAATCAGAGGATGACCGCAAGACACAGTCAAAGAGCAAGAAGGCAGGGAAAGCAACCAAGAAACTGGCTACAGCCATGGCTCAATTGTCCAGTAATGGAGCGAAGACCCCTCAAGAAGTCCGATCGGGGACTTGGTGTGCGAGATGTCAGAATCACCACCATATGGCTGAGGAATGCACTTAAATACGCTTTGGTGTGCCATTTACAAAATTTCCACGCACAACAATGATGCTTGTAGATACAATGGAAGGATATTACCGTAGTAAACTGTGATACCGGCCCCAGTGGTGGTGGTGACAATTCAACCTACCCCACAGATGGCTGTGTAGGAACCATACAGAAGGCCTCCATTATACCCAAGAGGATTTTCTCTCCTAGAGGTATGTCCCATGTGCATAGTGCCCCGCTCTGAATTTCCCCTGTTTTTATTGCCATGCACTGGGTCATCGAAAGTTGGACTGTGAAATATGGAAGAAACATAGAGCCGAGGTGGAAGGCACTCACGGGTCGAGACCTCCAGCCTACCGGCGGTGAATGTCATGGAAATTACAACTCTAGAGGAGTAAACAGTAGACATGCCGACCATAAAAGAGGTAAAACTTTCAGTCATGGTAGTGACAAGGTCAATGCAACCTGAGACAGTGAAAAGCAACACCCACACCAAGGTGGGGCACAATACTCTTCCAATTTGGGCCACAGGAGAATCTGCCTTACTAAAAATAGAGATGCAACCTGCCCTGGCACAATAGCAGGACCAACAAACAACACCAAACCCTACACAGGTAGCCAGCTTAGAGCGGATGGTCAGTGTAACCTCTGACAAGGGGAGAATCGGCTCCATCGCCAATGACATCAAAATTCAAGCAGAAGCTTGTTTTGGCCTTGCTCTCCTCCAAGGAAAAGAAGAAGAGGGTATTGACAGAGCTTTCGACGAAGAAGGAGGCACCTCATCAATTGGGTCAAATAGCTTAGACCCAAGTTGGTAGTCTCCAGCCTGCTAGATCTCTCCAAGCCACCCCAGCCAATCGACCTCCCAACGGCCAAAAGATATGCGGAGTACCTAGTTTGTTGTTTCGAGGGAGAGGATCCATTTGGGACAAGGCAAGCGGAAGCCTGAGCACTCTGACTAGAAGAAACGGTTGCAAGGCTCTAGCAGCAGGAGAACATGACCCTCTGGCAACAAGTGGCGGATGCTCATTTAGGAGGTAATAGAGGAGGGCTCAAAATCGACCATTGTTTTTTGCAAGCTTCATGGACTTTGTCAAAGACAAAGCACTTAAAGATCAGCTTCCTCGAGGCTTAATTCAAGTCCCACAACAACCCCTCCTCCAGCACCATCCAGATATACACGTAGACGCTGGCTGAGTTGCTTGACACACTACAGGAAGATCTAGCCACTCAATGGGAAAGTCTCATGGACTTGCTCCGGCTACTCCTCACAAGCTATTGCAATCCCCCTGCCATCCTCCTGAGAGACGATGCCAACTCGGATGATAATGAGGATGCCCAGTCGAGAGCCCTGAGCCGAACGCCGATCCACACACAAAGCATCGTGTTAACAAGGACAACCCCGACCCAACCCGCCCCTCCTAAAAGATCTTCTTTAGCCCCACATGAAGATGGAGTAGCATGAGCAATAGATCACTAGGTATAAAGAGCAAAATGCCAAGCTGACCACCGTGTGAAAGATGCCTCTCCAAATTCAAGAGGAACTGGCCATGATTTCTAAATCCAGAGCAGCATCCTCAATAGCAAACTCGGCCATGGTACAACTGAAAGAACATGCAGCAACCCTCCATAAGAATTATGATGAGCTATAGGATTGGATGGCCACCATGAAGATGGCCTACAAAGACAAACACAGACAAGCCCTGAAGGATAAAGATGACATGTAGGCTCACATTGATGAGCCGAAGACAAAACTAGCCGAAAAGAAGCCTCTGGCTCGGCGAGGGAAGCGCCAAAACACACATGAGGATATCCAGGAGGCCATTGCAACCCTTGAAGAGGCAAAGAATGTAACACTCCGAGTTGACCTGGCAGCTACTCAAGCAGAGATCTCCGGCACACAACAAGAGGCAATAGTCAAGTTGGCAACCTCACACAAATAATCTGTTAAGGGTGTGCCTACATCTAGATCCTCACCAGGGCAGGTGTTATCGCTGTTGCCAATCTCTTTGAACCTTGGGCTTGGCGACAGATGGACGTATTTTTGCTGTGAGCAGTATGCCCTATAGTATCAGCCCCTCCCACAACTAGCCTTGGCTATGGCCCTCCGACTATGGCCAGTCAAAACAATCCAATCCGACATGTTGCTTGTACTATTGCTGCCACCAACGACAATGATGAGCTGGGTGGAGGGAAGACTAGGGCCTCCATGGCAGAACCTTCAAGAAGAAGGCCCCAAAAGTTGTGAGGGATCAGGAAAGTGCCCAAGTGTTTCTAGGTGCGAATTCCTTGTTGTTGCAAGTGCAATGCTGAGGAGGATGCCAAGGAGGATCCCCAATGGACCCAATCTCTCGGTGATTTACACTACAGACTAACTCAAGGAAATACTGTGGGTTTGAGTCATCAGATTGGGAATTTGACCCATCGGGTGTGCCAAGTGTTGGGGCCGGATAGCCGGACAAGTTGACAGCTAGACAAATCAGAACACCACAGTCGGCTAGTGGCACTTGTAAAACGAACTTGTCATCTTAGCCATGATCATAGATGTAACACAACCGTTACATAGAGCACGAGAACTTCTCTTTCTTGTAACTACAACTTAAGCAGTATAAATTTGTAATGGAAATCATAACAATGGCTGTTGGTTGTTGTTAGCCAATTTGATCAATCAAGTGTCTACTGTGTATATCAGTCTCTTTTCTTTTCTTTTCATTTGGTAATACATAAGTTTCGATTCGTCTCTTGTAAATGGTAATTTGTCTCTTGTGATTTAATTTATGCTTTGTCTTCTACACCTGTGTGTATTTGTTTGGCGCTACACTGGTGTATGTTTCACACATAACCACATAACACTCAGTAGGTTCTCGGACAATGTTCACCCGATAACAAGGAGTACGGCAAGCGCCCAACCCCCCATTTGGTGATGCCCTGATGAAGCAAGTTGATGGCCATGCCATCTATAGCTTGATGCAAAACACACATAAAGCTGAGCACAAGCTCCTCTACTATGCCAAGCCTTGATATCGAGCCATTACAAATCGAGCCGTTGTCACTCGCCTAGAGTAAATTGGGCTCGGTGGGTTGCCCACCATGTAGCCATGGGGACCCAACCTCCTCAACCTCAATTGCCTTTACTTCATCGAGACATACAACACCAATGAGGCTATATTGCACATGCAAGACTCAGAGGGCACTCAACATGTGCTCCACCTCAGTATTGACCTGGTTCGGGACGTGCTCCACATCCCAAGAGTCAACCAGCCATACGTGTGCTATTGCAATACATGCACCATGTGCGTGATGTCTTCTAGGGCCCAACAACCAAAGATGGCATGGAGTGGCAAAACATCACATGGCAGGAGCTAGTCATGCCCGCCCACGCCCTCTCCTTTCTCCTCATGATGCGCTGGGCCGACCTCTTCAATAGATGCAACCTTTCTACCCTTGCCCAGGTCCATTAAGGCCTAATCGTCAACTGGACTGAGTATCTCCACAAGGAGCTCCATGCCGTTTGCTCCAACCCACATGGCAAGTTGGCTACCTCTTTGCTCCTCACCAAAGTCCTCTACCATGTAGCCGACTGGGAGGAGCTTCCCCAACCTGTCTGTCTCCAAGGTAGCACCACCATCCCTCCCACTATCCATGAACCACAACCTTCACCAACCACGCCCCCCTCCAAGTGCCACCATCTTGATAACCAAGTAAAGGAGGAGGCACACCACAAAGCAGTAGAAGAAGAGGAGCTTGCCGTACATCCCATATTCTTAAAGAGGTACTAATCTAAACACCTAGCCTCGGTGGTCAGTCCCTGCCTTCTCCCTCACCAGCTTGCCCAGAAGAGAAGGACCGTCAGCCTTACCCTCCTCCTTCTAGCGCCACACTATGGATAGCCTCTGCTTCATGCACGCAGAATGTTTTTGATCCCAACAGGCTTTCTCTAAAGGGATCAAGTCCTCCCACGATGCACTCCCCAAATTCGCATAAGGTTTCTCCAACCTTGCCCAGGAGCTCCTCACATCCACCATGATGGACTATATGTAGAGGCAGCATAGTAGGTAACCACCGCCAATCCGCCATGCTCCTAGCTCGAGTTGACCAAATCCAAACCCAACAAGACCTCCAAGTAGCCCTCCTTGTTGCCAACACCGAATTGCAGGCCTCCCTAGAGGATCGGGAGTGCACCCTCACCGACGCCCTGTAAGCCTCACACTGCATTCTAGTTGCAACTCCACGTGGCCAAAGAGGATGCCTAAACCATCAACCACACCCGCTCCCTAGCCAAGAGGGAAACTGAGGAGATGCGCCGTCGAGCCCAAACTGCCGTTCTCGACTGAAAATAATAGGACCATGCCTCCTTTGATTCCTACAAGCATGTCACTGAGCAGATCCTGCAGCAAAAGGATGCCTAGTTGTGCGGGTAGATGAGGAGAGCGCTCTCCAGACATGCCTGCACAGGCGCGCAACAAGCAACATTGAGGAGGCAAACGTCTAGCACCAACGAGCACAAAGTCTTGATGGATTCTCCCACCGAGCTGCTAAACCTCTCCACACCAGTCAGAAACCCTCCCCAGCTTCTCGAACTCCACTACCACGCCCACTAGCTAAACCTTCTCCAACACAACATTTTCCTCAATGACTATCTCATTGCCTCCACCCTCTCCTACCTCATCACCAAAATCCCTCCCACCTCCATTAACCTCCTTGTCACCCTCTTTTTCCAAAACCAAATTTCTATTGGACGACAACCCCACCATCCTCTTCACCCTTCCCGTTCACCCTCTCACCACCAACCTCATCAATTGGGCAACCCTCTTAGAGTACGGACAGGCCACCGACACTGCCACCTCCATCAAGCTTTGAGTCCCCAATGGCCTCTGTTCGTACTCCTGAAGAGTAGGTTATCAATGTCCGCCCGCCGCACTAGTTGAGCTTGATATCTCAACACTCCTCCTCGAGCTCAACTCCACACACTGCACTCCAAGTAAGCTCTTAAACTTGTGGAGCTTCTCTATGCCCAATGCCTTCGTAAAATATGTTAGCCACATGCTCCTCTGTGTTGACATATACCAGATCTACATCACCTGAACCTTCTCCCTCACAAAGTGATAGTGTACCTCAACGTGCTTTGTTCTAGCATGGTATACTAGGCTATTGTGGCCAACTATATTCTACTCATGTTGCCACAATAAATGACAACTGCCCTATCCACGGGCTCACCCATAAGTAGCTTCTAAAACCAAGCTACCTCACAATTTACCTAGATCAAGCTACCTACTATGAGCTTGTACGTAGTGGGGTCCTCCAAAATCTCACTTATATCTGGCGGAAAACTTTGTGTTCTGCTTCAATGTCACTAACATAGGCTTGCAGCCTGTCATACCATACTTGGACAACATGTCCAAGCCATACTGCCTCTACATAACAAAATTCCATGAGGTTATCTCACCACCTCTATGTCCAAGAAATATTGCAGGAGGCTAACCCAAATCCTCTATCTCAAACTTCTGCTTCAAAAGACTCCTGACATCATGTATGTTAGCATCACTATCACTAGTGATAATCAAGTCATCCACATACATGACTAATAGCATGATCTCTCTATCTGCCTTTTTCACATAAAGTGAAAAATCTACATTGGATATCTGAAATCCAATGGTAACAAGAGACGGTCTTGTTTGACTGTGCTCTGGATGCAAGAAGGCATTCTTTATATCCATCTAATGTAAAGACCAACCCTTTACTGCAACCATAGCAATGATAGATCTCATAGTTGCCATTCTTGCAACTATAGCAATGATAGATCTCATAGTTGCCATTCTTGCAACCGAGCTGAATGTCTCCTCATAGTCAATGCCATAAGTTTGTGCATAGCCCTGGCAACCAATCCTGCTCACTGAACCATCAACGTTATGCTTGACTTTATACACCCACTTACATCCAATTGCCTTCTTTTCCTTAGGCAAAGGCACTAAATCCTATGTTTCATTTGCATCAAATGCTGCCATATCCTCATTCATGGCATCTTCACATTTCTTATTTCCAAGTTCGTGCTCAAAACAAGTGGGCTCCAACTCTTGTATTGTTTTAACCATGTAAACATAATGATGGGTTGTATATCCATCATTCTCAACCTATCAATAGGGTACCTAACCCTTGTAAACCTGCATACACTTGGACCACTACCAGGTGTCCTCAAAACAGCCCTGGTTCTCCTTACACCAGGAGTAACCACAAATGGAATGCCAAGCTTCTCATCAAGGCTCTACTCAGAGCCGCTTCTAGAATCACCATCCACATATGAGTGACGTTCTGTTGATAGATCAGGCAAAAAAGGTTGATCTACCTTTTCCTTCCCTTTACATGATACATGTGTACCTACATTTGTCCTCATCTCATCAACCTGCCTAGCCTTGGACTAACATTGGATCCACTACTAGAGGACTCTCATGTGTGATTGCTTCTCTACATGGGGTGCAACATCAGTACTTCTTAACATCTGCATCTTTAATTACCTTCACCACCGTTGGTGCATACCAGCTACTCATCTTATCAAAGACAACATCTTTGTTTACTCGTATCTCATGACTGGTAAGGTTATAACATCTATAACCTTTCTACTCCCCCATAGCATAACCAATAAAGATGCATTTCTCTGTCTTTGGATACAACTTTGTTCTTACTTCATCGAATATGCACGTTTGCAATACATCCAAACACTTTCAAGTGAGACACATCCGGTCTTATGCCTATAAACTTATGTTTAGGCAGCATACCATGAACAACTGCATTGGGTGTTTTGTTCGTAATGTACATAGCAGTTGTTATTACTGCTTCTATCCAAAAATAATGTGGCATATTCTTTTTTAGCTTCAAGGCATGTGCTACTTCTGCAATGTGCCTATTTTTTTTTTTGCAACAGTATTCTATTGTGGAGTGTACCTGCATGTAAATTGTCTCTTGATTCCCTACTTTCTCAGGAAATCGCTGAACTCATTGGAGAAATATTTTTCCCCACCATCTGATGTCAGGCATTTTATTTGCATGACTTTTTCCTTCTTGACCAAGGCTTTAAATATCTGAAAGTGAGCAAACACCTCACTTTTCTCTTTCATGAAGTAAACCCACACTTTTCTAGTGTGGTCATTAATGAATGTAACATAATACCTGCAACCTTGCAGTCTTGGTCGGTCCCCAATATCTAATGGCCTTGCATTGACATGCTTTTCACGTGGGAAAGTGTATTTGGCTTGCTTACCAAGCTGGCATGCTTCACATACTTTATGCATACCATCAACCTTAAACTTTGGCAAACCTACAACAATATTTTGGGCCTGCATAGACTTCAGTTGCTATATATTCACATGACCAATGTGCTTATGCCATATGTCAATATTAATGACACCTGTTCCATGTGCAAACATGGCTACCTTTACCTCAAGCATGTTCACATCCAAAGTAAACATCCTGCCATTTTTGTTACCCTTTGCAACCAAGCGACACTGATTTTTGAAGTCTTCTACAAAAACATCCTTGAAGATTAAACCTTACTTGTAGACCTTGCTTAACCATCCGTCCAAGAGAAACTAGGTTCTTTGTAATATTTGAACATGAAGTATATCTGCCAAGTACTTCATTTTTCCATCCTGCATAGATAATGACACTTTACCAACATGCACAATAATGGGATGTGCAGTATCATCACCTGTTTCTACATAACCTCGTTTTTTCATTTTTTTGCATGTCTCTAAACCACTCACCATGATTGGTCATGTGGTTAGAGGCACCAAAATCCACATACCATATATCTTGAGATCCTGACACATCTCTTGTTTTGTGGAACTGAGCATGTACTGCATCATAAATATCTGCTCACTTTTGTCATCACCACCCTATTTACTGGATGGTACGTAGCTACCTTGTGTGGCAACTTTCCACTTTTAATGTCATTTTTCTTTTTATGGCAGTCCTTTGCCATGTGCCCTGGTTGCCACAATAATAGCCCTCTATGCTATTTGCCAACCACCTCCGCCTCTTTGGCTCCCCCTACCTCTAGGGTAGCCTCTTCCACTTGTGTATGATTATTGCTCTGCTCTGTGAATCATTGGATTGTTGTTGCCATGTGCCCTAGTTGCCATGGTAATAGCACTCTATGCTATTTGCCAACCACCTTGGCCTCTTTGGCTCCCCCTGCCCCTCTAGACTGGCCTCTTCCACCTATGTATGATTGCTGCTCTGCTGTGCGAATCATTGGACTATTATTGTCTAGAATTCTGGTTTCTTTGTCGGCCATCACCTTGGCCTCGACCATGATCTCTACCTTTACCTCTACCTGAATTAGAGTAGAAGGCTTGTTCTGATGTGTTCTTCATTTGTGAAGAAGATTTCTCACCTAGATTACTTCAACACAACCTGTATGTCACCTGATTTGACCCAGAGTACATGTACATACACCCAATATCAATAACACGTGCAAACACTGTCTGCACTCCCGAAATGCACTAATGCATTACAATAACCAAATTTGGACTAAAGACAATTCTCTACCTAGAACTTCCCGAAACTACCGAAAATACCTTGCAGTGACCGAATGGAGACCGAAACATGCCCAGAACGTGATTTTGGCTTTGCAAAATTGTACAAAGTACTGCACACCACATAAGCACCTCCAAGCCTACGGTGGACAGCTCCTCTATCAGAGCTTGTAGCTTCTAGAGCTACCGAGGGGGTGTATCTAAACAAGAAGGAAAAGAGATGATGATGCTCTTACCCTTGTACTGCTTCCTTCCTTGCTTGTTCTTGACTCTTGCTTGTCTCCTTATCTCTCACACAAACCAGAGCTCTGACACCATAAAGAGAATGCGGGGAGGAGAGCTTGAGTTCCTTGTTGCAAGAAAACACACAAACACACAAGAGAGTGTAAGACACAAGAGAGATGGATGGCTGAATTTTCTTCTATCTTCTTCTCTTCTCTACAACCATATAACTAAAAGATAAGAGTACATACATAAAGGGAAAGTACTCTCCTATAACATACAATGGTCAGTCTATAGTGTGAATCCGACTATATGAGCTTGCGCTATATCTATGCCATAACTCTAGTACTCCAAAGTGGTTTTCAATCAGCCTATCATCCACTAGCGGCATATCAACCATAATCTCACTGACCATGCCAGTGGCATAAGTGCGGAAGCTTTATCATCCATGCGGGTCATCAATGTCCATTGTAGCACTAGTTGAGCTCAATATCTTAACACGACTCGGCTAGACCACCATATACTATGCTTACAAGGCCCTCCGTTTACAAACCACTCCCCCCTTACTCTCCCTACTAACGGCCTCCTCATCCTCTACCACCACGTTACTGCCAACTAGAAGTCATCTCACCGCCACCACTATTATCAAGTTCGATGACTCCCATATCACCTTCCCCTATGATACCACCATCGAATGAGGCAAGAGAGGCCAAAGCCTTCTTCATTTCCAAACCCTCGGCACAAGACCCCACGGACTCTAGCGTGGCGAACGACGACGGTGATGAAGGCAACGATCCCCCGCACGGGGAGATTCCCTTGCCTCTCCCAATATCCCCCACATCACCCTCCCCCTCACCCACACTCCCACTCCCATCTAGGTCCTAGTTCTCAACCCCCACCCAACCGACCCCTCCCTGGTGCCCACCAACACTCCCTCGCACCCCCCACCCTCCACGCCAAACTCTTCACGAGCACTAGCTTCCCTTGTCCATCCTCTTCACCTACCACCTTGACCCTCTTTCCCTCACCTCATCCCTCCTGATGTTCCCTCACCACATCTTCCCCAACACCACCATCACCCCCTTCCTCCCTCCATCTCAGATTGGGCCTCCATTGCACCCCTAGGATATCCCTTCTACATCAACATGCCCATATCCTTTCCATGACACCTCCCTCCGCACTACTCCCTCTATTGAGAAACATGGATCAAGACTAGGCTTAAGCAAAGATGGATTAAAAACAAATGATAAACATGATTAAAGTAACATGATCAAGAATGGAAAATAACTAAAAGAGATGAACAAGATATGAAACTAAATGGACTTACTTGATATTACTTGAGATGTGTTAATATGTGTTACATTGCTTGGAGGTTCCCCTTTTATATGAGGTGGTTACTAAGTTGTTTGAGAGCTCATGTGGGATAAATTATGCTTGATGACATGGTAACTTGCTAGATGACCTTGTACCTTACTCACTCCCAAACTTTACCTTGTGCTCAAGGGAACCACATTTCTCCCCCCCCCCTTGGTGTCATTTTATTAAGATACTACAAGGTGGTCAAATACAATTTTTACATGTTTTCACCCCCCCTGTTATTTCTAACTTGGTTGGGTAACTGAGAGGCTCTTTCGCTTGGCTACTCTCTCTTATTTTAGAGATGGCCGGGTTGATTTTCACTCCCCGAGAGTGCTGCTTTGGCCACTCTCTGGTAGTCGATTGTTTTACATTTGCTACTTTGGCACTTCCTCCCCGTAATGCTACTTTGGATCGAGGTAAGGGATGAATTTCTAGGTTGGGTACGTCATTGGTCCTAGAGGCTGGTTATAAGCACTTTTTGTAGGAAGTAGGATTTTTTTGCAACAATTTTTGTTTCAGAAATGGGTAGTGAGAGGCTTTTGTCGCTTCTCTTTCTTCCTCGTTTTGTAGATGTTGTGCCTATCTTCACATTGTTGAATGCTTCTTGGATCTTGGTCTTTGCTCTTTGGCTTGACTCTTGGCTCTTTGATAGGTTCTTTGATGTGGACTTGGTTCTCTTATTGCCACTTTATGCTTGTGCTTTGATTCTTCTTCTTTAAGTGCCATTTGTGCTTTTTCTTACACACTAATGTGACATTATGTCATGCAGTGGGTGGTCTTACCATGAGCTTCTTGAGTCTCTATGGGGCAGTGTCTAGGACCCAATAAATGCAAACACAAATGTAATATTTTATGGGAAGGTCTTAGCCTATATGGTCAGTGTCTAGTCCCAATATAAACATGGAAATATGCATCACTAGGATGTGTAATATGCATGCGGGCCACACTTATTTTTAATGAAAAAATGTGTGATTACAAATTAAGTGCACTAACACCAAGGCATGCTATCCTCTTCCTTCTTCTCTTCCATGCAACCCTAGCTTGGAGCATAGTCATGAAGAGAATGATGACAACCACCATGATGAAATCATTGAAGCACATGTTGTACAAGGCATTAGTGTGCAAGGTTCAGAACTAATAAACATCCTTCTATGTGAGAAATCCATATGTGCAACCTTATCTTTTAGCCTTTTCCAAGAGAGTGTATATGAATGAGCCTCATGGTAAGCGTCTTGTGCATGAACAAGATTTTGATCACAAAGTGTGTGTGCTTCAAACTCTTTCATCTCTACCATGTGAACACACTTTACTGAATGTGTGTGTTTCTATTTCTATGTGAACACACTCTTTTAGAAGACAATTTCCCCACCACACAGAAAGATGATAAGAAAACCTCATCTCTAAGGTTGTAGGTTTTTAAAAGATAAATAGGAGGCGTGGCTTCAATGTAGCTTGCTTTGCTCTGGCACCGTTGACACATACAATTTAGAAGAGACTACTAGGTTGAGCTCCTTTGAGGTGTGGGAGAATGGGGTGCATCTGTGCTTGTAGGTGAGAAGATTTGTGCTCTTCTGGTACCTGTGGATCTCACACAAGTTGACAGTGCCCCCACCCTAAAACGATGGGTCTTCTTCTTCACTACTTGGTAGAGAGGACGTGAAGTTTTGGGCTACCTTTGTGGCCAAACACTTTAGGGGCTTACTTGGTAGAGAGGACGCTAAGTTTTGGGCTACCTTTGTGGCCAAACACTTTAGGCGCTTACTTGGTAGAGAGGACACTAAGTTTTGGGCTACCTTTGTTGGCCAAACACTTGCAGGGCTTACTGCGCCTGCTAGTGCTGAGTGTGGTTGGTGTAGAGGTGATGCGTCGAGGTGTGGTTGCATTGTCTCTTTTCTATTCTCTTCTTCCTCTCTTATGCAAGGAAGTATCTTATTTAGGTGAACACTTGGTAAAGGGGTGGGAAGACTTAGCTGAGAGATTGACAAGTAGAGCTCTCCCATCGACAACACTTCATTGGTAAATGACAGGGCTATGATAGCCATTGTACACTAATGGGCAAGATAATACACTGAATTTGGTATTGAGACTTGGTTGCCACTGCACAAAGGTTATGTTAAAATTTTCGCAACAAAATGTTTTGTAGTGGACACTTGGTCATGTTAAAATTTTCACAACAAAATGTTTTGTGGACACTTGAAGGGTGAGGATTGATGCATATATGGTTAGCCAACCCTAATGAGGGTTAACTTCTCGATGTGAAGCCACTAGGGGCTCACTCCACCACCACTTGTGTCACCCAAGTGGAGCTTTCCTTAAGCTAGGTAGGGAGCAATGAGAGAAGGAGATATGGAGAGCTCAACTCCTACTCAATGCCTTTGGGTGTGCAAGAGTGAAAGACAGAGAGAGAGAGAGAGAGAGAGAGAGAGAGAGAGAGAGAGAGAGAGAGAGAGAGAGAGAGCAACAACAAGAAGAAGAGGCAAGCCAAAGGAGCATCACCTACATGCACACACATACAACCAAACAAGCAAGCATGCATACACACAAGCTCACCACCAAAGCCACAAGAGAGTAAGAGGGAGAGAGAGAAAAATTCAATTGTGATAATGGGATTATATCCCCTTTTCATATTTCATAAGTCATTTATATACATGAGATCTCTTTTTACAATGGAGCTGGCCGCCCAGTTAACAATTGGGGCCCAAAATTGGATCTCTAGCTCTATGTACACCTAGGCTTATTATTCATGGCCGGCGTTACAAATGTCGTAAGCTCGGTCATCCCATATATCTTTTACATGAAGCGCTTAGCGCGGTTTTGCATAAAATTAGATTACATGAAGTGCAACCATGCTTAAAATAATGTTAACCATTTGGATTATATGAAGTGCAACCACACTTAAAATAATGTTAACCATTGTGGTTAACATACCTCTCTCCCTAATTCAGGTTCGTCCTTGGAACTGGCAAGAAAGCTTAGCGGTAGTAGAGGGAATATGTGTGGACAAAATTGTACTACGATTTGGGGTATTGGGGGGGTTGATGGAAGGATTTTTTATAGCTTGTCCAAAATGTGGTATCTATCGTGTCTTTGAAGGTTTGGAGACGCCAAGCTGGCACATCCACTGGATGCACTCGTAGTAGCCAAAAAGCTACTTGAGAGGAGTGGGGCCTTTATTGAGGCTAAAGATGAGGCCTTGGGCTCCTTCATGGTAATGGTGCCACTCGGGGAACTCCAGTGGCACCATTAGGGTGGTGAATGAGGTTAAAGAAGCGGATTGTGGCAACTATGATTGACGAGATCCGGTACTTGATCATATTTCGCAATGAAAGCATGCATTTGGGCTAGCATGCTTTCTTCAGTGCATGGGTTCCGGGACGTAAGAGGGGGAAACCATGGAAATCTGAACTGGAGCTTAGGGTTCTCTTTCTATTCGGTGTGAAACAAGTCCCAGGCCTAGCGACGATATAAACTAGGTTGATGCGGAGGTTGCGAGAGGGGCGTTGTAGTACTCAGCCCAAATGTGTAGCTTGAGAAGGAAGGGCCACCACCAAACCGGTTGCTCGCTTATAAAATCGAACGTGAGGGGTCGAGCGTCGGAGTGGGGACAGATGTAGCTGCCATGTTGTCGGTGCAGGTGCTAGCACTTCCATGCATCATATTTGGTCCTGATGTAGAGCCGAAGGATATGAATGTCCATGCGGTCTATTATCTTTGTGAGTGGCATCTATTAGAGTTGTCGGCCTAGCAGGATGTGTACTGCCTACTTCTTGAACTCAGTGTGCGGTCCAGGTGATCGCACCAATGAGGGGATTGATGGGGGGATCCCCTCCTTGTGCTCCTATGGGGGTTGGATTTTATCCTCTTCCATGGGGGTGGATAAAGGGAGGTCAGCGGGTTGGGGTTGTTGAGGTGGAGGAGTTTCGGAGGTAGAGGGTGTTGAGAAATGTGGTGCCATTGAGCACAAGGTAAAGGGAGTAAGGTACAAGGTCATCTAACAAGTTGCAGCATCATCAAGGATAGTTTATCCCACATGAGCTCTCAAGAAACTTAGTAGCCACCTCATATAAAAGAGGCACCTCCACGTAAGTCCATTTGGTTGCATATCTTGTTCATCTCTTTTAGTTATTTTCCATTCTTTCTCATGTTACTTTAATCATGTTTAGCATTTGTTTTAATCCACCTTAGCTTAACCCTAGTCTTGATCCATGTTTCTCAACATGGTATCAGAGCCACGCTGCCTAGGCTTGGAAAGGTGAATATGCTCTTGGAAAGTGGTGCCGCCAAATTAAAGCATTGTTGCCCAAGTTGGAGAAAGAAGAGGTTGCATTTAGTTGGAAAATTAGGAATGTATTGTATTCTTTCTTGCATTTGTCAATAATCCATGTAGTCTTCTCCTTTGCATCATCATTACCTTCTTCAAAGTAGGATTAGCTAAGCAATGTAGAGAAAGCAAGAGAGGGGAAGAAAGTAGGATTAGCTAAGCAATGTAGAGAAAGAAAGCCACTCGCAAATTCAAACGAGAGAGAGAAAGAGAGAGAGAGAGAGAGAGAGAGAGAGAGAGAGAGAGAGAGAGAGAGAGAGAGAGAGAGAGAGAGGGTTGCTCGTGGAAGCATACGTGCTAGTGGACCAAAAAGCCACCAAAGCTGCCAACAACTCCTTCAAGCGTGTCATCGTCTTGCATGTTAAGATCATATGGTCAAATGGCAATATTTTGGTAACAAAATGTTTTGTGGACACTTAAGGGTGAGGAATGATGCATATATCATCAAATGGAGAAAATGCATACATGCTATGGGGTGATGGATGCTTTGGTTACATATTATGAGAGTTTTGCCCACTTGCCCAATAGCAGTAGCCACCAAAATACAAAACCCTAATTCAGCCATGTATGCTTTGTGCTGTCATGAAATACATATGATAGTTAGAAAGTACTATCTAAGAGTTACAAGATGAGCCATCAACCTCACCTATTAGATACCGAATTCCAGGTCAACGGGGTCGCAAAACCCTAATTCAACCAAAATCTATGCAGATTGAAGTTGAATGGTTTACATGATTCAAAAGACTTATTAAAGAGCTTTCATTTAAGCCAAATACCTCTCAAAAGACTTATTAAAGAGCTTTCATTTAAGCCAAATACCTCTCATTTTCTATGTCGTTTCATGGCTCAACTTGAAGCAATTGACTTTTCTTAAAAGTCAAAACAGAGGCATATAGGCCATTGACTGAAATAAAAAGGAGGACATATTTGGAAAATAGGTACCAAGAGCTTTCTAATAACCCTTAGTTCACCTGATCTTGATATTCCTATCATCCGGGAAGATTATGATAGTGAGGATAATAGCTATTATGATTATGAAGATTGCTATAGTATTGATAATGGAAGTTACACCAATGCAAAAGAAGCTTGCATTGTTTTCAACATTGAGGATTACACTTTCAATGAGGGTAGTTCACTACAACAGAATGAGGGTCTAGCAGTGAAAATAGCAGTGCTTTTATAACTAGAAGGGTACAAAGATGTTGGGCCTATTTCGCTGCTAGAAACGCTACTATTTTCGCTGCATCGGGATCACTGCTCTTCACAGCAGCAAAATAACGTTGCTGAGCAGCGACATAACGTGGCTAAGTAGCGAAAAATGTTGCTGAGCAGCAAAAATAAACCTGCAAAAAAAGCTGGGGGCAAATTGGGGAGAGTTCCCCAGTCTGCCGCCCCAGCTTTAAAAAAAAGTTGTCTCTCCCATCTTCATGAGCATCATGAAGCTACCAACATGCCTAGGTAGAACCCGATGTGCATTGGGTGATTCTGATGCATATCGGTACTTATCGGCATGCATTGGAAGCTATCGGCATGCCTACGTAGCACCCGACATGCATTGGGTGCTCCCGATGCATGCTTATAGTTAGACCAACATACTTAGGTAGCACCCGACATGCATTGGAAGATCTCGATGCATGTCCGTCGTTATCAGCATGCATTAGAAGCTACCAACAAGCCTAGGCAACACCCGGCATGCATTGGGTGCTCCTGGTGCATGTCGTTAGCTCCCGGTGCATGTCAGTAGTTATGGACATGCATTGGAAGCTGACGGCATGCCTAGGTACCACCCAACATGCATTGGGTGCTCCCGGTGCATATCGGTAGTTACCAGCATGCATTGGAAGCTACTGGCATGACTGTAGCACCCGGCATGCATTAGGTGCTCGCGATGCATATCGTAGTTACTGGCATGCATTGGAAGCTACTGGCATGACTATGTAGCACCGGCATGCATTAGGTGCGGTAGCTACCGACATACTTAGGTAGTGTGCCCGGCATGCATTGGGAGCTCCCGGTGCATGTCAAGAGTTATCGGCATGTACTGAAAGCTACCGGCATGCCTAGTTAGCACTTGACATGCATTGGGTGCTCTCGGTGCATGCCAGTTAGCTAATGCTAGTTAGCTATCGGCATACTTAGATAGTACCCGACATGCAATGGGAGCTCCCGATGCATGTCGGTAGTTATCGGCATGCATTGGGAGCTCCTGGTACATGTCGGTAGTTATTAGCATGCATTAGAAGTTATCGACATGCCTAGGTAGCACCCGACATACGTTGGGTGCTCTCGATGCATGTCAGTAGTAGTGACCAGCATGCATTAGAAGCTATCAGCATGCCTAGGTAGCACCACCTGATATGCCTTGGGTGCTCGTGGTGTATGTCGATAGCTTTCGATACATGTTGGTAGTTATGGGCATGTATTGGTAGCTACCGGCATGCCTAGGTAGCACCCGACATGCATTGGGTGCTCCTTGTGCATGCTGGCATACTTAGGTAGTACCTGGCATACATTGGGAGCTCCCGATGCATGTCAAGAGTTACCGGCATGCCTAGGTAGCACCCGGAACACATTGGGTACTCCCGTTGCATGTTAGTTAGGTACCGACATACTTAGGCAGTACCTAGCATGCATTGGGAGCTCCCAGTGTATGTCGGTAGTTACTGGCATGCCTAGGTACCCGACATACATTGGGTGCTCCTGGTGCATGTTGGTAGTTATCCGTATGCATTAGAAGCTACCAGCATGCCTAGGTAGCACTCGACATGCATTGGATGCTCCTGGTGCATGTCGGTAGCTATTGACATACTTGGGTAGCACCCGACATATGCATGGGGAGCTTCCGATGCATGTCGGTAGTTACGGACATGCCTAGATATAGCACCCGGCATGCATTGGATGCTCTGGTGCATGTCAGTAGTTACGGGCATGCCTAGATATAGCACCCGGCATGCATTGGATGCTCTGGTGCATGTCAGTAGTAGCTACTGACATGCATTGGAAGCTACTGGCATACCTAGGTAGCACCCAGCACGCATTGGGTGCTCTCAGTGCATGTTGGTAGTTATCGGCATGCATTGGAAGCTACCGGCATACTGATGTAGCACCTGGCATGCATTGGATGCTCCCAGTGCATGCTCATAGTTATCGGCATGTATTAGAAGCTATCGACATGCCTAGGTAGCACTCTCGGTGCATGTCGGTAGTTATCGGCATGCGTTGGTAGCACCTGACATGCATTAGAAGCTATCGGCATGCCTAGGTATAGCACCCGGCATGCATTAGAAGCTACCGGCATGCCTAGGTAGCACCCAACATGCATTGGGTGATCTTGGTGCATGCTAGTAGCTCCCGGTGCATGTCGGTAGTTATCGGCATGCATTGGAAGCTACCGGCACGCCTAGGTAGCACACCCGACATGTATTGGGTGCTCCCGGTGCACCTAGCATGCATTGGGTCGCTACCTAGGCATGTTGGTAGCTACCTGGCACGTAATGGGAGCTCCTGGTGCATTGCGATAGCTACTCGCATCCCAAGGTAACACTCGGCTAATGCACAAGCCTTATGCATAAGGCTCATGCATAGGCCTTACTATACATACTATGCATAAGGCCTATGCATAGCATTCATAGCTTGCACGAGGCTATGCATTCCTAGCCTACATAAAACCATGCATAAGCCTCATGCATAAACCTTATACATAAGCCACAACATAGATGAGGCTTATGTATTAGCCATATAGATAAGCCTAATACATAAGCCTCATGTATGCGGCTTATGCATAAGGTTTATGCATGAGCTTATACTTAAGCCTCATGTATACGGCTTATGCATAAAACCTCATGCATAAAGCTTATGTATCCGGCTTCTGCATTAGCCATATGTATAAGCTTCATACATAAGGCTTATGCATATGGCTTTATACATAATGCTTATGCATAAGCTTATGTATAAGGCTATGCATAAAGGCTTATCTCACTAATGCATACGCTCTATGCACTAGCCTCATACATGAGGCTAAGGCATACGGCCATTTCTTGAGAGGAGCTATGCTATCCATAGAGGGGAGAAAAAATAACAAATCCTAACACTTACAAACCCTATAACATGTAAAAGCATAAGAGAGGAAATAAAAAAGAGAGAAATCTCTTAACTTATGAGGCTTGTATGTGTGGATAACTTACAAAATCAAACCAAATAAAGAATAAAAAAGTATTAGTAACCCTAATAGAAAGCATATACAAAACCCTAATCTTAATAAAAATCTTAATGACAGCTTTTGCATAACATAGAAAACTTATTAAATCTTTCTTTTTCCCTCTTCATTATAGCTTAACCCTAACCCTAGCTTAACCCTTGATAATAAAGAGATGGACCATGCTTATGACTCTCAAGGAGGGCATACGAAAGATGTGGATTTTGATGGCTATGCTTACGATGATCATGGTAACTATGATTCTTCTTACAAGGTCACTTATTGCAATGAAGATTGGGTTAATGAAAGTGAAGGACAAATCCCAACTCAACACCTATATGAGGGTAACAATAGTAGTGATCTTATGGATATATTTGATGAGGATGGCGATGAGGGTTTTGATTCATATAAGAAAGAGGCAACGTTTTTGATGCAATGGAAGAAAAAGGCAACGATGATTTTGTCAAGAATCAAAACACTATAGTTGAGCCTTTTCAAGTTGTCATTATGCAGGACTTTGTGGAGACAAAACAATTTATAGCATGGTTTTTTGGTGGAAAGGAAAGAGGTTATAACAATAAGTACCAAGGACAATGAAAGGGGAAGATATGATAAGATGTATGATGTTGTGTGCTCCAAATTGCCAAATCCCATGAAGAGGGATGAATTCATTGAGTGCATGTTATCTCGACTCAAGTGGAAAATCTATGGTTCAAGCATGGTGAACCATTCTGCTTTATTCTCATTCAATGGTGAAGGAGTCACTAGTATACAAATTAAGGAATGGCTTTGCAATTGGGAGGCCTACTTTTATGCATTCCCTTGTGATGATACAGGCAAGGTGGAGAAAGTGACTTCTACGCATTCCCTTATATTGATAAAGGCAAGGTGGAGAAAATTTCACAGACAAAGCTAGATCTTGGTGGTTGTAAGCAATGCACAAGCATGTGTGGTATTGGGAGAGTTTAGCTTATGAAGTTCTATAAAGCTTTGTGATTGTCCGCCGCAAGCAAATGAGCTTTATAACAAGATGCATAACACTTTGACATGAGGAGTTTTTTGTCTAACTATGCCAAGGAGTATTGGTATCTTTCCTTCTTTTTGTCAGATATCAAAGAGAATGAAAACATAGATAAATTCATGCGAAAACTAAACAAATATTTCATGCAAGTGGTCCAATACATTATGGGTGTAGCGATGATGATATTGCCCTCGATGAGATCTTGGAGTTGGTGGAACTTTTCCACAAACCTACCTTATCTTTTATTGTGGACAACCTACAAGGAGTTCGCTTTAGTCCATATCTTTTACTGGAATTCACTCTTATGGGGACACCACATGTGAAGCCAAGATAGGGAGGATCAATGTATATGAATTTTTTGTGCCATTTCTTAGTTTACGTCTTGATTTGAGTGGGGATGGAAGCGATAATATGCACTAAATTTTGTAAGATTTTGGCTTTACAAAGAACAGATCTTGTCGAGGGAGACATTGATATAGTGGACCATGCATGGGATCATTTGAGGGGTCATATATATGATGAGGGCATCGGTTCACTCATGATTGTGTATGATTCCATCTATGAGGCTTGTATCATTTGGCCTTTGTGAACAAGCCTCACTTGCTCTCTCATGATTACTAGGTGATTGAGTTTTCATTGGATCTTGGTGCGTTTGGTGGTCACTTTACTTCAACTCATTACCATTGCATGCTATTGTGATTGTGGTCTATGAGACATTAATATTTAATGATGATCTTCATGGATTTCCCTTTCGTCCAAACGGTCATCTGGACCATTACCTTGGTGGATCCTTACATGGATCTTCCTTTAGTACATGTCAGCATGCACGTGTATATATGGATTGCTGCTTCTCAAGACTTCCATTTGACCCATGAGATTATGTGTGATTGAGGATGCAAGGTTACATCACCATTTCAACCCAAGTGGCATCGTGTTTTATAGCTTGGGAGTTGGTATCTGCAGTTTTCCATTTGATCTGGGCTACGAGGACCTTATGATGTTGCTATTTGTGCATTGATGTGTGGTAAATGTTATCTTATGTTTATCATTTAGATCTATCTCCACTTGGCTATAGCCCAAAAACCTATCAAGGAAGTTGTAGACACCCCCACCCACTCCTTGCTTGCTATGCATTATAGCACATGCTCATTGAATGGTAAATGACAATGGGTAATGATATTTTACCGTGGTTGCATCATCCTTTTTTAGGTTAACACAAACCTAAATTTTATCGATTTTCTTTAGGCAATATGACTATTAGGGATAGTCACTATCCCCCATAAATGGTTCCAACTTTGATGAGTTTGTTAATTTCATCCTTGACCATCCGGAGCATTTCATGATAGGCCTTGTGCCTTGGTTTCTATTTGATCTTGGTGACAACTTGGTTTATTACAGGGGATTATGGATTGTTAGATACGTTCTATGGTCTATGACTCCATATGCTTTTGGCTTTTTGCACGACCACCCTTCGATTTCGAGGATGAAATCATTGTAGGAGGGAATGGTTTGTAATGACAAAAATTATGTGCTTTGTTGAGTTGCACATGTGGGATGAGAGCCTACAACGATTTTGAGGACGAAATCGTTGTAGGAGAGGAGATGGTTTGTCATGAAGGAAATTATTAGCTTTCTTGAGTTGCACATGCACATGTGGGATGAGAGCCTAGGCACATACTTTTGGGACATAGGACTTGGGTTTATAGGCAGCCCTAGTGTGAATAATCTCAAGAATAAGTGACTATATAAGTCACTAATGGGGCAACTTTTGTATCTTTCATTACCTTTTTGACATATTACCAATCTTGGTCATCTTCTTACCTAGAGAAAGCTTTCATGGTGAGCTCTCCCATTTGAGAAGCTATGTATGTACTCCATTATGAGTGCAAACTGTGCACACTCTAGTTTATGAGTGATTCCATCTCTTCCAATGCAACACATTTCTTTACTATTTGATTTGTTTGCTTAGAGTTCCTTAAGCAATATTTTTTAAAAAGTTTTCCAAAGTTTAAAAAATCATATTTTCATTTTAATTATCTATGTAAATTCTAAAATATTTCCATTACCAAATGATAACTCGATATCAGATATTAATCGAGGAAGGAGAACACTCCAAAAAGATTTTGAAGCAAGTGCTCACTATGTAAGTGCGTTGTCACACACTATATAGCTCTATAAAAATTTATTATCCTCCAATTTTATCAATAAAAGTACTCATATAAACGAGGAATCGCACATTTTCCTATGATTACAAGTTTAATGGAGACTAGTGCCACATCCTCACCATACCTTGTGTATCTTTTCTTCTTCTTTCTTTCTTCTTACGCACGCATACACATAAGAAAATTTATCTTATTAAAAAAATTGAACCTCATCGGCTATTGATGGTTGAACACGTTGATGTATAAGGATCATGTCAGACTCTGACGATTCTTTTATATTCGTCGTTTAGAGCATTAGATCAGTGTTTACAGAAAACATTTTTCGCAATAATTTAAAAAACCTTCAACCTCAAATTTCTATAGGTATTTTTCAAAATTTAAAAGGTTTTTAGCAAAATTATAACTAAAATCCCTTAAAATTTGTAGGTTTTGTGAATTGTTATGTAACGCCTCCGCTACGGCTGCGTCTTCCTCAAGCCGCCATAGCCTCGGCGTGGAGAAGAAGAGAGGGTGGAAGTCGGTTCACCTCCCAACCATATATGACGAGTTAGGGTTTCTCGTTGGGTTTTATACCAAAACCCTGGCCTGTGTCCACACCTCCTAGCCCGGCCGCCCATCTTACTTAAGAGCCGTGCTAACTTAGATGTGTACACACATCGACCAAACCCTAACGCCCATTAACCCCTGAACCCCGCTAGCACTAATAATACTCTCGAGACTCCGAAAGCTATTAACTTATGCTAGGGTTCGACTTCCGTAGGACCATAGTCCTGACATTACTCCCCCCTTCGAAAAGAGTTTTCGTCCTCGAAAACAAAAGTGGGGAAACGTTTCCTCATCACACTAATGTTTTCCCAAGTGGAGCCTTCCTCTGGACGGTCCTTCCACTTGATAAGAGCTTGTTTCCGAACTTGGTGGCGAGTACGTAACATGTGATAATCCAATACTCTTTCTGGTTCATGAGGCAGTATTGGGGGTTCCACATATTCTACCAAGAAAGAATCATCCACTGGGCTTTCATGACCCATAAGGCGTTTCCTCAAACGGCTTATGTGAAAGATGGGATGAACCTTGGAATGTGCTGGTAACTCAAGTTTATAGGCTACTGGGCCCACCTTCTTGAGTATCTTAAATGGTCCACAAAATCGGGGCGACAATTTTGGTACGGGACCCGTTTTTAAACTGGTGGAGTTTTCTGGTACCTTCAGAAACACCCAATCACCTTCTTGAAAGTGAAGTGGCCTACGTTTCTGGTCCGCAAACTTCTTGTAACGATCTTGTGCTTGACGAACATTTAATCGTGCAAGGCGCAACATATCCATATGGTCTTGGATAAAATCCTTAACCTGACTGATTTTCTCATTCGCCAGTCCCACCGACACTGGTGAACGTGGCTGAAAACCATACATCAACATGAAAGGGCTAAAGCCTGTCGAGACATGCTTTGCACTATTGTAAGCAAACTCAAGAATAGGCAAATAAGACTCCCAATCAGATTGTTTTTTGCTGACATATGCCCGAAGCATATCTTCCAGCACTTGATTAACCCGTTCAGTCTGACCATCTGTCTGCGGATGATCGGCTGTACTAAGGTTCAACATAGTACCCAACTTACTGAATACTGCTCGCCAAAAATGGCTGTTAAACTTGCGATCGCGATCACTGACAATATTGGATGGTAAGCCATAAAGTCGGTAAACATTCTCCACGAAAAGGCGTCCCAATTCTGGAGTTGTAACTGTTTTCTTAGTAGGCACAAACCGACAAAGCTTGGTTAATCGATCCACGATTACCCAAATGGCATCATGTCCACGATTCGTTGTGGGCAAGCCCGTTATAAAATCCATAGATATACTTTCCCACTTGCCGTCAGGAATCTCTAATGGATGCAATAACCCGCCAGCTTTAAGACGTTCTGCTTTGTTCACTTGACACTTCTGACACTGCAGAACATAGTCAGTAACATCCTTGTGAAGTCCAGGCCAATAGAAATGCTTTCTTACGAGAGCATACGTTTTGCGAATGCCCGCATGACCTGCACTTGGACTATCATGACACTCAAAAAGAATTTGGCGCCTAGTGTCTAAGTCCAATGGAACACAAACTCTCCCCTTGTGGAGTAAGTATCCATCATCGATGGAAAAGTTTTTCCATCGCTGTAGTTCATCTTGTGATAAAGAAGAACCATGTGTGGAAGAACTGGAAACACTACCGTTTGAGTGAGAGGGACCCCTCATTTGAACATGATTCCACACCTTTGAGTATGTTGAATCCTGCTTGCATTTGCCTCGTAAAGATTCTAACAATTCGCTTTTCAACTCTGTGAATAGCAGCGAATTAATCTCCAGCATACGACTCAAAGCATCAGCTACAATATTGTAACGTCCTTTGCGATAGCGTAGCTTGCAATCATACTCCTGAAGGATCTCAGCCCATCTGGCCTTTCGACCCTGCAAATCTGTTTGGTTCATAAACCACTTTATGCTTTCGTGATCAAAAACAAGCTCGAATTGCGCACCATATAAGTAATGTCGCCATTTTCGTAAGGCATATATGATGGCAAAGAGCTCACGCTCGTAAGCTGAGTAGTTTTGTTGAGCACGATTGAGCTTCTTGCTCTCATAGGCAACAGGATGACCATCTTGAATGAGAACCGCACCCACTGCCTTAGCACTGGCATCCGTTTCAATCACAAATGGTTTTTGAGGATCCACAATTGCCAAGATGGGAGCTGTAGCCAAAGCAACTTTAAGCTTATCAAAGCTACGTTGTTGCTCCTCACGCCATTGAAAGGTAATTGCCGCACCTTTCAATTGATCAGTCATGGGAGCGGCAATCTTTGCATAACCGTTCACATATTTGCGATAAAATCCTGCCATTCCCAAGAAGATTTGAAGTTCTTCCTTACTTCGAGGTGTTGGCCATCGCATAATAGCATCAACCTTACTAGCATCCATAGCAATTCCGTCTGCAGAAATTACATGACCTAGGTATTGTATGCTATCCTTGAGAAATTCACACTTACTTTCTTTCGCGTAAAGTGCATTCTCGCGTAGTAACTGAAAAACTTTTCGTAAGTGTTCCAAATGCTCTTCTAAAGTCGAACTATAGACCAAAATGTCATCAAGAAAGACAATGACAAATTTGCCTAAGTACGGCCTTAGTACGCTATCCATAAGCGTCATAAACGTTGCCGGGGCATTAGTAAGCCCAAACGGCATAACCAAAAACTCATAGTGTCCAAAGCGAGTTCGGAACGCAGTCTTGGTTATATCATCAGCGTTAATACGCACTTGATGATATCCTGAACGTAAATCAATTTTAGAAAAATACTTCGCACCGTTGAGTTGATCAAACAACTCATCTATCTTAGGTAGCGGGTATTTGTTCTTAATGGTTACCGCATTCAAGGAGCGATAATCCACACACATGCGCATGGATCCATCCTTTTTCTTCACCAAAAGAATGGGCGATGCCCATGGTGAAGCACTATGGCGAATGAAGCCCTTACTAAGGTAGTCAGCAAGCTGACGTTCCACCTCAGCTGCTTCAGTCGCACTAAGCCTGTACGACGGCTTACTAATTGGTTTGGTGCCCGGAACGACATCAATGCGATGAGGCAAAGCTCGTTCGGGTGGCAAACCCTCTGGTAATTCATTAGGAAAAATATCTTTAAATTCTTGTAACAGTTGTTGCAAAGACAAAGCATTAACTGGTTGCTTAAGATTATTTAAAGAGATTTTAGAAGAAGGTAAAGAGAAAGAAGGCATCGCTGAGGAAGATTCATTTGAAGAAGAAACATCATGCACATCAAACCCACTAGTTTGAGACACAGAATAACAAAAATAGACTTCTTCTATTTGATTACTATGCTCCAAAAAAGAGAGTTCGGCATTACATATGAGTGGTGTTGGGGGTACATCACGTTCCCCAATAAGTAAAACATGCTTACCATTGGCCTCAAACGTAAACGTATTATGTTCATAACTCCTTTTGAGTGATGACCCTAACCCATATAACCACTCCCGTCCTAAGATGACATCCGCACGAGACATATTCATCACTTGGAAGTCAAGAACCATAGTGTGTTCTTGCACAAACACAGGCACTTGCCGTACTAGAGTATCCCACACATCGTGATCATCCCCCTGAATGGTGGACACCACATAACGATGAGAACTCTTTGTCTCCGGCAACTTTAATTTCTTAACTAATGCATAGTTCAAAAAATTGTGCGTGGCACCATCATCAATGAGAATACGTACTCGATGACCATAAATGGAGCCATGCATACGGACCAAATCATGTGGTCCAACTGTCTCTTGCCACATAGATGCAGTGAGATTACACTCATGCATCTCGGCAGTGTGCGAAACCTCTACCGCAGAATACTTAGGATCAGCATCCAAGGGAAGTGTTTGCACCATGTGTACAGCCTTCTCCTTGACCTTCTCCTTATCCTTATTCTTGCGAGGCAACTGTGGACAATTTTTCTTCTCATGATCACTACCTAAGCAATGATAACATAGTTTCTCCTTCTTGGCCCGTTCAAAGTCTTGTGGAGACAACGGACCACTTGACCCTTTAGACTTCTTTGTGTTTTCAGTAGAATTGCTGGCAAGTTTACGCGTATTAGCATTAAATTGCGAGCCATTGAATTTGGCCGGTCTATCCATGCCCTTCTTATCCATGGTGTCATCAAAGATAAGGGCACTTTGGATAGCCGCTTCCAAAGTTTTAGGATATTGGGTTTTAACCTTTGCCTGATATTCTTTATCAAGGCCTCTAACAAACCCACGAACCTTTTGAAAGTCGTCCAAACCATCTAGCTTGAGAATGACTTCACGGTATTTGGACACATACTGATTAAGTGTAAGACCTTCCATCTTGCACTTGTCCCAGGCTGTCCAACTCCGATCTTTCTCGTTTTGTGGTAAGAACTCCTTTTTAAATGCTGTCGCAAACTCCTCCCAAGTCTTAGGGCGAGTTTCAATAGGTAGACTCATCCACCACTTGTAGGCTTTACCTTCAAGTGTGAGACTCGTCTCAGTGACCATAACAGCAGCGGGAGTGCGGCGTAAGCGATGCAAGTCCGTCCACTTGTGTAAAAATGTATGGACCGCATCCTTGTTACGATCGCGCTCCTCTCCCTTAAACACAGGCGGCTTCACGTTTTTCAACATAGCCCCTTCCTGCGTTGCAGATGGTGCAATAGATTCTACTATAGGATTTGGAACAAGAGGAGGCATAACTATCGGAATAGGCCCTCCACTTGCCGCCGATCCACTTGCAAAACGTGCCATAAATTCAGTAAAAAGCGTGCTCATGTTTGTGAGATTGGTATTGACATTTGTTATAGTGCGCTCAAGTGCAACTACCCTTGAAGTGAGACGCCCAAACTCTACCGTGTCTACCAAACCATAATCATCTATTGGACTCGCACCCCCTTCGGCATCGGTCATGTTGTCATCCCGATCAGGCGCAACGGCCTGTCGCGAATCACCCACACCACCACCCAAAGGGTGTGCCTCACTAACATCATGCATATCATTCTCAAAATCGAAGTGAACATGAGACGGTTCCGCTGAGGCCATGGTATGCACGTGCTTACAAATAGAGAACGGATTACCTTCAAAAGCGAACTCCAATTGAAGTGTCGTAGAAGAATTCCTCTTGCATGCACGGAAATCGAGAAGAAATCACCACTTGAGTCGTCAATCAACACATGCATGCAAAAAAGTGTGTTGCATGTAGCATGTCGTTGAAGATCCGTCCACCAAAAACTTCCAAACTTGGAGCATAGAAAACTCCTCTCACAAATTGAAAGAAGGAAAGTTGAAGGTGAAAAGGTCACTTTCCTTGTAGTTTGTGTCACTTTCCTTGTAGTTTGTGTCCTCCCTTGAAAGAATAAGTAGAGCTCTTTTGAAGAGAAGAACAACACAAGTGAAAAGGTGAAGTGGCTAGCACACTTGCCTTGGAGCTTGAGGTTGTGGGTTCAAAACCCCACTCCTTGGATGGTGAAGCCTCCCCCTTGTGCCACTCAAGTAAGGGAGAATTCTCGCGCGCTCGCCAACGGCGCGCCAACGATCGCTCACCGATCGCCTTCGAGGACTGCCGGTCTGCCTTGGTCGCCGCCTTTGGTGGCCGTACGGTGGACGGTCGCGCGTAGGCTGCGCTCGTGCAGGTCACCGTACGGGCGACGGCGCTCGTTTCTTTTGCTGCAGCGTCGAGCTCTTTTTCTCGTGCAGGTCACGCCGGTCGCCGCTAGCTCTGATACCAGTGTAACGCCTCCGCTACGGCTGCGTCTTCCTCAAGCCGCCATAGCCTCGGCGTGGAGAAGAAGAGAGGGTGGAAGTCGGTTCACCTCCCAACCATATATGACGAGTTAGGGTTTCTCGTTGGGTTTTATACCAAAACCCTGGCCTGTGTCCACACCTCCTAGCACGGCCGCCCATCTTACTTAAGAGCCGTGCTAACTTAGATGTGTACACACATCGACCAAACCCTAACGCCCATTAACCCCTGAACCCCGCTAGCACTAATAATACTCTCGAGACTCCGAAAGCTATTAACTTATGCTAGGGTTCGACTTCCGTAGGACCATAGTCCTGACATGTTATTTTGAAATTTGAAGGTTATTTTTTAAAATTTGTCATTCACTTGACATTAAACCTCGTGTTTTCGTGAACACTGCATCGGATTCATTCTTGACGATTACTCTAAAAATTCTAATAAGTGCACTTCTCATATCATCCTTGTTTCTAAGTTGACGAGAAACGTAAAGCTTATATTAGGCACTCTATTTTATAAAAACCCATATAACCACGTGCAAGCTGACACGTATTTAAAATAAATTTTTAACATAATTATTTATCCCTCTTATATGTGATACATTTAATTACATTAAACAATTATTTGTTTAACCCCCTTCTACATGTATACGGTATGTAAGTCTCTCAAAATCCCCCTATCGTACTATGTTACATATACACAAGGTGACCCTCCTAGGGGTCCTTGCCATTTTCAAAAACTGACTTTTGTTTCTTTGTAGTAATAACGAGAATAAATCACCACAAGCAAAGTCACTTAATATGTGCAGACAAATCCTAAAACATTCGCACTTGAGAACATTTATCTTCATAGAAGCTTGTGAGCACTTAGACATTTGGTTAATATTAACCAATTGTAGTCGCTATTGATGAGAAGAGGCACACCATGTTTACTCCATCTTAACAAGCAATAAAAACATATTTCTTTAGTGTTGGTGTAAATATGGATCAATTAATGAAGGCTAGCCATTGTCATGTCTCAACAAACACATTAGCATACTCTTAAATATATGGTTGATGCCTCATGAGAAAAGAAGCAAGTATGGTTACGTGGAGGATTGTGGGGATCCATGTCCTCAAAAGGCCATACTATTGGAAAAGGGAGTGTGGAGATCATGTCCCAAGTTGACCGAAGATTTTGGTTATGGTGGATGGATGTAATGCAGATTGAGATGATTTGAACACGTGATTGCTCTTTGAATGGGCTAGTTTTTTATTTAAAGGAAACTTTGATTATGCACTATTAAAGAGGAAGTGCATTGTTATGGTTACAATGATAAGCATGTGCTTCTCAAAACTAGGATGTGCAATGGTTTTAATTAAATACCATTTTTATTGTTGTTCTACTGATGAGAACATGTTTGAAGTATGTTAGATACCATGAGAGACATATTTATGTTCAAGCCATGGAGTAAGGCTTTGTTGAAGTTATGAGCACCCAAATGTTTAAGCAACTGTCGTGGCCCTATGTTGTTCTCCAATGTTTTAAGTTGAGGTTGTCTAATAAGAAGCGAATTGTGAGGAAAGAAGACAAGCTCTATGGTGAGATATTGTACCCATAGGTCAACTAAAAGACCAAGCAAAGTTTGGTTAACAAAGGACTTGTGAAGAAGTGCTCACTAGCTACTGCAACCCCAAGAATGCTTTTCCAAATTTGTATTCTTTGAAAGAGGTTATCCTTGAAGAGGAACAAAGTGTGTAGAAGTAATTTACTATAGCGAAAGTAATGGATGGCATCATTGACTTGAAGTTTCCAAGGATTGAAGACCAACCTAAGGCCCGTTACACATACCCCACCGCCCATGTATGGGCGGGGGAGATTGCCTGCCCATGAATTATGGGTGGTGGATACCCCCACCACATCAGCATGGGGCAGGCAGGGGTATGGCGATGTGTAATGGCCCTAAGGTAACCTAAGCTTGAGAGGGAGTGTTAAGAATAGCAAGCTCAACTGGTAGTCCAAGATCTATATCATGGGCTGTGGTAATTCGTTTCTTTGAATTGTGAAGGTGGAGGCAACTATGTTTCTTATATAGGAGGAGTGCTAATCTTTATGCAAAGGGGCAACCTGTCCAAAGAACATTGAATTGTGGATGCGTCGATAAGGGAGCAACTAGTAAGTATGTGAAGTGGGTGGGTGGCATTGCTAATGGCTTCCTTGCTACTAGCTACAGTCGTGGCCAACTGTTTAAATGGTTGGAAGTCACCCTGAAGAGGAAGACACACGTTGATTCTGCAAAGCAACAAGCTGAGAGTAAGCGCCATTAGGTTTGGAGAGGAGGAATGAATGAGTCCCTTGCTCTATGATGGCTCCATCCTGTAGCACAGCTATGGCATCCACATTCTGAATAGTAGAAAGACGATGGGCAATCACCATGACCGTACGCCCTTGCATGAGCCTTTCAAGTGCCTGCTGCACGACCTTCTCTGCCTCTACATCCAGCGCACTGGTGGCCTCATCCAACAGCAAAATGGCTGGGTTTTTCAACACAGCCCTCGCTATGGCAACCCTCTGCTTCTGCCCACCTGATAGTTGTGCACCCCGCTCCCCCACAAAGGTCTTGTAGCCCTCTGGCAGCCCACTGATGAACTCATGCGCATTTGCTGCAGTTGCTGCTGCCTCCACCTCTGCCTCAGTAGCCCCTGCATTCCCATACACAATGTTATCATAAATGGTGGTTGCAAACAATGCTGGCTCCTGCTGCACCAGCCCAATGTGCCTCCTGAGTGATTTCAGATTGTAGCTCCTGATGTCTACCCCATCGACCATCACATAGCCCTTATCAGGATCATAGAATCTCTCAATCAGTGCAACCACTGTGCTCTTGCCACACCCGCTTGGACCGACTAATGCCAAGCTCATACCTGCAGACACCTTAAGATTGAACTTTTGAAAAATCAGCACATCTGGCCTGGCCGGATAGCTGAAGTCTACCTTCTTCAGCTCAATCTCTCCCTTCACCACTTCGATGCTGATTGCATTCTCATCATCTGGATCTATCTGTGTCTGCCGATCCAGTATTGAGAATACAGATCTTAAAGCGCTGCCGCCCTTCACCAAATCTGGAACAATGCCAATGGCACTCCCTATAATCATTGCACCCAACAAGAGGACAAAGAAAACCTGCACTATATGGTTAGGGTCCTCTTGTCCATGCCTGAGTAGTAGCAGCCCAAACCATAGTGTCAAAGCATTTCCAGAAAATCGGAATAACTTTGTTATGCCAAATGAGAATCCTGATACGTGTCCTCTCCAGAAGCTTTTCTGTTTGCTACTACTAAGTGCTTCTTCAAACAAGGTAAGGATCTTTTCTTCGCCACTGAATGCAGCGATCATTCTTATGTTTCCAACAGCCTCTCCGGCTATCGTGCTTGCTTTACGATGGGCACCCTCTATGTCACCAGTGTAGCCCTTAAGAAAAAGTTTCTGGCAAAGTTCAAGCAACAAAATTCAAGAGCATCTGTCAGCATTCCAAGGAAATGGGCTTTAGATTCTGGGTGAGTTGGTCTGAGCTTTAGCATCCCCCCTAGCAGAAGAGGGTGCCTATTGGGAGAGGGAGACATTTAGGGGTGGGAGAAAACAACAACATAAAGCAAGGAAATAAACCAAGATTAGGCTTGATGAGGTGGAAAACAAGTACCTCAGAAACAGCTGCAATAAGTATCAAAGGAAATACAGCAAGCGAAACAAGGGTCATCTTCCATGACAACACAAAAGCTATCATGCATGAGACGGTAAGTACTGTGACATTGTGCAGAATCAAAGAGATCCTGCCACCAATGGCAGTTCGAACGGTTGCTGCGTCGAGAGCCAAAAGGGTGCTTAGCCGGCTGCTGCTATTCTCGCCTTCGTCAAACCACGAGAGTTCATTCCTTAGAATAGCTGCCATGTGATATGTACAGTTACAGTACTTGTTAACTGGATGGATTATTAGCCCTCATAGAGAGCATTGCAGAAAATGAGACATAGCAGGACTACCAAATATTGGCAACAAATATGAATAGTAAGATAACACTCGTCTCACCTGAAAGCATCATTTCGCGTATACGTTTGATCAGATTCTCGCTTACATACCCCCAAAAGTATTCCTGAATGATATATCCTGTCATACCCACTGCTGCTAGTGTCAATAAATATGCTGCATATAGACGGACTTGCACCCTCACGTGATGATGGTCTGGGTTATAGTAAATGCTTGTTATTGAGGCAACTATTAGTGCAGCAAATGGGTTCACACATCCTGTCAAGATACATCCAAATGAGCCTAAGACAGCTTGAGGCCATTCAGGTGCATTGAGTTCGAGAAGCCTCCAGAAATGTGCAGTGCCTGTCTGTTCTTCGGTTTCCTCCTTACTTGAATCTTTCACATCTCCCAGATCGGTTGACGACAAGCTAAGCGATCTCTCGGGATTGAGAGAAAGAGCTGCCAAACCTTCTGAAACATGTGGTGATGATCTCTTCCTCCTGCTTCAAAACGATTCCACGTTAGCAAATCCAAAGAAAGCACCCTCAAGTGAGTATCAGCATTGTTTAAGATGGATAAAGAAATCCTAACACTGTGCATTCAAATTAAATTTAGCTCTACGCATACAAATCAAGATATAACACATGTATGTGAGATCAGCCCGCAATTGGTCGTACCTAGGGGTGGATTTAGGAGGAGTAGATCTAGGTGTAACTTTAAGTTCCCCTGCACGCCCAAAACTCAACTCTTGGAGCTTAACCAACTTGTAGTAAGCTCCATTTTCTCCCTTAAGCATGAGTTCTTCGTGTGTACCAGTCTCTACCAGCATACCCTTCTCCATCACTACAATTGTATCAACATGCTGAATTGTGGGGAGGTGATGTGCGATGACAATCGTGGTCCTTCCTGTCATGAGATTGTCGAGAGCTGCTTGCACCAGCTTTTCTGAGGAAGAATCTAAGGCACTTGTGGCCTCATCAAGAAGAAGCACAGCTGGATTTCTTAATACTGCTCTTGCAATTGCAATGCGCTGCTTCTGACCACCTGAAAGCTGTACACCTTTTTCACCAACCTACACGAGTATGCATGAAACAGCATTAACAATCTGTAGGAAGAAAACGTAAGATTCATCTGTGACAGAGACAAGGTTGTTTTTATAGGGGTAAGACCTGAGTACTATAACCTTCTGGAAACTTTTGAATAAACTCATGAGCATGTGAGGATTTTGCTGCGATTTCTATCTCATCCATGCTAGCATTTTCTTTTCCCATAAGTATGTTTTGCCTTATCGAGGTTGCAAACAAGGAGGGCTCTTGACTCACCAACCCCAATTGCATCCTCAACCACTTCAGTTGTAAAGACTTTATGTCATGTCCATCAAGACAAATACAACCTTCATTCAATGCAAATTATTAAATGATTGGTAATGGTGTGTCACGTTTCAAACCCTGTTCTTGTACATATGGTATCAGAAGAAAACATTTAAGGATTCTCATACATACAATGCATGCATGCACACACCAGTATGCATACATATGCTTATTAAAATTTGATTTGAACTATCATCCAAAACTCCAAGAAGTTTGATCAATTTTACACAAAGGGGATGCCAAATCTACCTGCATTGGGTTCATAAAAACGTTCAAGGAGTGCAATGACTGTGCTCTTTCCTGAGCCGCTGCTCCCCACAATAGCAACGGTATTTCCTTGCCCAATTTTCAAGGAGAGTTGTTGCAAGACGGGCACATCGGGCCTCGAGGGATAAGAGAAGTCTACTTCTTGAAATTCAATTTCACCCTGCAAGTTTGGGATCTCCTTTCCATCCATGTTATGCTTCTCGACATTAGGAATTAGGTTCAATACTGTGAATATCCTCTGGGCTGCTGCTCGCGCTTTTGCAAAAGTGGAAAAGCTAAGAGAAGCTTGTCCCAAAGAACTGCACCAGCCAAAAGACAAAGAAGTTAGCCATAAGGCTGTAATGCAGGGATATAAAGAAGCACAAGGACATGCTATTCTAGACCTCAACCCCTGCCCCTTGATGATCTTTGCATGCCCCAAACAGTCTTCCTGCCAACCATCATCACCAGCACCCTTATCTTTCTTTTAATACACTATGGAGGTTAAATATATGGACTAACTGGCCATTCCCTCAAAGCGATATGCCCCATTTATCTCCTTGACTCGAGCACCCTTTTGTTTGCTTATGGGTGACACTTTCCACATGTCACATGATCCACAGCCATGACTCTCAAGGGGTAGTTCCAAAAGAACGTATCATATGATCATTTGTGTAAGGCTCATTATGATCAGCTAAATCAAGAGCAGACTAATGGGATACTTCAACCAAGGAGGCCGAAAGACTATGCAAAATAAAATGTGACATGTCATCTGTTAAACGCACAATGCATACAGATAAGAGTGTGATTGATGCCATCCAACTTTCCAAGTAGTGGATGTGGTTATGTTGTAAGACTACAAGTGTCAACAAAAATCAACAACCAAAATCAAAGGTTCTTACATGCCAGCAAAGATTATACTGAACATGGTCATCAAAACTGATGCACCATCTGAAATCCCACGAAATACAACCACACTTCCAAACCACACCAGCAAAGAGAAGCTTCCATATGTTGTCGTAAACGATGTGCCGATTCCCACTCCATTTATGAAGCCCGCTTTGTATCCCAGTTTCTGTGCAATTGCAAGAAACTCAGAGTACGCCTGGACCGCCTGTGTCTCACCGACAAAAGAATATACAGTGCGAACCTGTGAGATGATCTGCTTGCATCAAGCAAGCATAGGCAGAAGAAACTTTTAACTCTCTCTCTCTCTCTCTCTCTCTCTCTCTCTCTCTCTCCATTGTTCAGCTACTACTAGTTTGAGGGCGCTGCTATCATTGTTTGTTCAGAGTCATGGAGTATGAGGACCAAAGATGTGAGGCCCTCTATTCGCATGAAGATATATAGATACATCCATGAATATATATACATACATACATACAAATGCATACATTTATATGCGTATATATGTATATTTACAAGTAAGTATACATACATACGTATGCGCATGTATATGTAGTATGTACTACTGTGTGTGTGCATGTATGTATGTTTGTATATGTGCGTGTGTCAGCATGCATGCCTGCATTAGAAATGACCAAGCAAAACAGATATGATGACCTGCTCAGCAACAACACCAGCTTGCCCATATGCCTCCTGGCTTTTGGAAGTTAGACTGGTGATGATGAATGCGTTCAGTCCCGCACTTGCAGCAAGCAATGGCACGATGGCTACTGTCACAAGTGCCATCTGCCATATTAAGACAAAGCCAACAATATTTCCAGAGAAAAAAGTTGCGATGTAATGTATGGCGTTGCCCATCTGCGGTAAGAATTCCATGAGATTAGTGATAAGGGTTCTTATTTAGGGAAAACACACACACACACACACTGATACACTCACACAAACACACTGATACACTCACACACACACTCTGATACACTCTCACACACACACTCTCTCTCTCTCTCTCTCTCACACACACACACACACACTCTCTCTCTCTCTCACACACACACACACACCCACACTCTCTCTCTCTCTCTCTCTCTCTCTCACACTGATACACTCACACACACACTCTGAGACCACACAGACTGACAGAAGCTCCAAACCTTTTCACCAATGGCCTCCTGTATAAGGAGAGTGTCACTCGAAATACTTTCAATGAGATCGCCTGTTTGCAAACGCATGTCGAACTCTTGTATGTCTTGCCTTAGTATCGCTTCCAGATACTTGGACCTTATCTTGATCGTCTGCCTCTCTCCAGTGTAAGTCCAACAAAACACCTCTGCAGTGTGCACGTGTAGTGGAACATTGGCTTGCATACATGAAATACAGACCCCTCTTACTGCACGTGCCATAGTGGAACTAAATGATGCTAAACGCAACCAGCTTGGCAGCATGCTCTACGTGCCAATTTCGAAAGGAGTTCATGCAAATTTCTTCAAAAAAAACCTTCAAGTTTTAAAGCATCCTTACTACAATTTAGCTCAAAACTATGTTAATAAAGAGAGAATTTGAAGAGTAGTATGAACAAGCACTAAGAGCAATAGATTCAACCTATAAAAGAATTATTAATTTTGAGCTCAATAATCAATTTATAAGCTCTTAGCAATAATCTTTCATTTTAGTAATAATTAATAAACTAGTTTCATTTTGGTAATAAATAATAAATTACTTTCATTTAGTAATAAATAATAAATTACTTTCATTTTAGTAATAAACAAAAAATTACGTTTGAGGGAATCTCTCTCTCTCTCTCTCTCTCATGTGTGTTTTCTCAATTTTATGTTTTGAAATAGTTAAATATGGACATGTCTCTAGAGCTTACTCATGACTTGATTTAGGTCTTGTACTCATGGAAAACCTCCCAACTAAAGATAACCAATTTATGAAGAATCCACTTTCACCTCACCAATAAAATATTTTTGGAATTCTAAGATAAACCATTTGACCAACCTTGAATGTACAAGGTGAACACTTTTTACTTTGCAAAAGATTTTTACTAAAGACATTTCTGTATCTAAAGCCACATGCAAAGATCTCTTGAGCATATTACAACAATATTGTTGCTCTTGCAAAAAAGGGGCAAAATGTGAGTACACCTTGATGTTTCATAAACCAATGACCACTAAGTTTTAGCTTGGCATCCATACATGGACTCAACATGGTGGATGCATGCTTTGTGCTACTAAATGGAAATAGTGACAATGGAATTCTCTTGATCAAACTTACCTTAATCTAGAAGCATACGCACAAAGCCTAGCACAAAGCATTGCCTACAATGTTAGGTTCACCCACTCCGTTTCACCATCTCTATATTATATAAAGAAAGAGTTTCATGAGGCTGCTATGTGGTAGAAATTGGGAAGCTCGGGGAGGGCTTGGGCATGCAGTTTAGAGGTTTGAGGAGGGGTAGGCTCCTACCCGTCAAAGATGGGTCGTTGTAATTATGATTACCAAATTAAACTCAAATTCCCAAGTCAAACTCTTAGTGCCAAAAATTAAGCATGTTTTTTTCCTCAAAAATCTAAGCAAATTGTGAGGCAGCTCTCTCTCTCTCTCTCTCTCTCTCTCTCTCTCTCTCTCTCTCTCTTGTTGTTAGCAAAAATTACAAGGAGAGTAGGCATATCTCTTTCTTACAAAGAGGATAGCAATCATATCACATCACAGAGTTGAAGGGGTAGGCGAATCTTGCATAGGAGATAAGACTCTCTCTCTATGTGTATAGTTGTTCTCTTTTGGTGCCAAAGGTTAGCGAAGGATGGATGTCCAATAGAGCAAGGTTTGATCTCTCTCTCTCTCTCTCTCTCTCTATATATATATATATATATATATATATAGAATATATATATATATATGTTAGTAAGAGACAAGACATCTTCAAAGAGTGATTAGGGAGGTTGGGCACTATAGGCTTGATATGGAGAAGGTGGGGAGTGCTAGTGATGGTTGGTGGGGCATGAGGTATGCTCCCTCACGTGCATTCCATGTCTTGTTGGGTGCAAGAAAGTGATGGACATAAGTTCTTGCCAAGTGGATTTAAGGGCAGTTAGTAAAACATTAGGTGCATATTCACCTTAAGGTTACGCCTTCGACATTAATTAATGACCATGTTAAGCATGCAGACATTAATTAATGATAACTTTTTGGGTGAATATGTACCCAACATAGCAGTGAGGGCAAAAAATAAGATGCCTCCATGAATATAGGAGTGTAGGTGGGTTGGTGATTATTCCTTCTATATAAATGTAAAATTATAGAAAATGGGGGGAATGTTTTCAAAAAATGTCCTAAAATGTCCAAAATTGGGTGAATATTTTCTAAAACCCTTCAAAACGGCCAAAATTTAGGCGAATGTTTTAAGATGCTGGGCAAAAATTTTAACAAAAAACCCCAAAAATAGCCAATTGGCAAAGATTAGCCCCTATTTTTTTCCTTGATAGCAGTGGATTATTTTAGAGCATCTTTATATTATATTATATAAAGGAAGATTTTCACGGGGTTGCTACGTTGTTGCAGCATAGTAAGATTTGGCATACTAGGCTCGAACATACAGTATGGAGGTTCGAGGAGGGGTAGGCTCCTATGTATCGAAGATGGGTGAGGTTACTCGTATGTAATACAATCATACTTCATCTATAAAAAAAAAGATAGCAGCTGAAGCCAACCTCACATTACAGCCCCCAACAAGGAAATTGATAGTAATTGCACTCCTAGCAGCAACCAGACACCTTGCTTTTTCCTCAAGTGACAAGGATGGAACATCTACAACCAAACACCATGTTTTTACCTCAATTATTAACAAGGATGCAGTAAGGGATTTGTTGCTTTAATTTACAAATGAAGTAGACCTTCTTGTCCCTTGTTTGAGTCTTTTGCTCGTTTTTGAGCATTTTGGCTATAAAATACTTGCCAATTTTTAAAATACCCGTCAAAAACTACACTTAAAACTTTTATATTTCACCAAACCCATCAAGTTTGAAGGGCAAGGGTTGTTAAAAATCAGGCTTGCTCATACTCACCATCTCTCCCCCTCCTCCTCCCTTTGAGCTTCCTCCCTCCTAAATTTATACATTTTGAATTATTGACCAACATTAAAGGACCTTTTAGCATGTTCGTCAAATGTATAGTAGACAATCTCATTGGTGTGGCTTAAATTAGAAGGCATAGACGATGATAAGTGTGCCATGGCCCTCTCAACAAACAAATGGTAATCTATTGGTCTGCTTGTGTTTAGCCAGGGTGTTTACACTCACCCAGATGGATGGGGAAAATTTCCCGTCCATGAGGATGGGTGGGGGAGATCTCCCCCCCTTTGGTGCCTTTTTTCCCCCCTTGAAAAAATAAAAATAATAAACTCGGTGTGTAAAGCACCTACATGTAAGTCACAATTCTCCTTTGTTGCTTAGGAAAAATTATGTGGGAAATAATTATCTTTAGTTTCTTCTTCTCGATCCCTTGTAAGAAAGGCTCCTCTTCTAGGATTTTTGGAAACAAAATGAGAAATAGCATAATGCAATTATTTCAAAGGATAAAAAAATTCCCCTAAATGGTGGAAAACCTTTATCCCTATAAATTAGGTTTTAAATCTGGAGTTCATATCTCTGTGTTTTTCTCTCGCTCGAGGGTTCTCTCTGTGTGCGCGCGCCCGCGCGCCCTGCTGCGATTACTGGCGCCACTTTGCCGAAACTAGCTGCCTTCCCATGGCCCTTCCTGACTATGAGAGTGGTGTGTGCTTATCAAGTGAAGGCGTTTACCCAAGCCATAGGTCTCTCCCCTCCCGGCTGCCATAGCCGCGATCAGGAAAGATGGTGAGCTCAGTTCCGGCAACAGCAACAGGAGGAGTATTCTGCACTCTGAGTTGTACGGATTCTGCACTCTGAGTTCCCATGGCCCTTCCTTACTATGAGAGTGGTGTGTGCTTATCAAGTGAAGGCGTTTACCCAAGCCATAGGTCTCTCCCCTCCCGGCTGCCATAGCCGCGATCAGGAAAGATGGTGAGCTCAGTTCTGGCAACAGCAACAGGAGGAGTATTCTGCACTCTGAGTTGTACGGATTCTGCACAAAGTGTTTGCTGATCGCACAGTCAGGATGCAGGTTCCCACGACCCGCTGGCATTACAGAGTAGGAAATGGTCATGGGAAACTATTCATAGGAGGAAGATATCACATACATAGCTACTGGCCGTAGGCTGAGAGCCATTGGCATCTTTCAACTGTCATGGTCGGCGGCAGCATGTTTCACAGGTTCCAGTCAACTGTCATTGGCATCCATGTTTCACAGGTTCCAATCAACTGTCGCGGGCTGACCTTTCTGTCTACCGAGCTGTCGAGTTGGAATTTCATTCTGATTGCTGAGTTGTTGGGTCGCAATACAATAAGCATCGCATAGCTTTCTGTGTGCTGATGTGGGGGCCCGGAATGGTCGTCAGGCGGCCATTTTCCAACAGCCATCTTCCGGCTGCCGCTGGTCGCCATCGGCTGGAAAATGGCCTCCCACCGTCCATTCCATTCTCCAGAATAGTTTTCCCATGACCATTTCTAGCCATCACAGTCTGGAGTTGCTAGACAGCAGATTTGAAGCGTATAGTTAGGAAGCATTATTTTGCAGAATCTTCATTTGGTTTACTCACCTGTCACCATCCATTATGAGTTCTGATGCGGTCAAAGGGAGTGGTGTAGTTTTAAATTCCAAAATGCTCATGTGTTGTCATTTGATTAAGTTCCAACTATGCAAATGTGCCACAGCCTATTCCTTTGAGTTTTTTAAATTCGAGATATGCTGATGCCATCTTCCCCCAGCTAAATTCTAACTGTTGATGTGTCAGTCTCTGGTTTGTTTGATATTTCGCTCTCCTGATGTGTTATTCTCTGGTTTGTTTGATATCCCATCTCTCTTGATGTGTTATTCTCTGATTACTTTGACTTTTTATTATTCTGGCTATGCTGATGTGTCACTAAATAGGCTAATCGATTGCGTGCCCTCCCATGACGGTAGACCATGACAGAGTAGGGAATGGCCCGCCGGGAGGCTGTTTTCCTGGTAAAGGTGACCGGCGGCAGCCGGGAGCCTTTTTTTTGGGAAGAACAGCCGACTACTGGATGTTCCCGGCCATCACAGTCGAGGAGCTTAGATTCCGAGGAGATGGAGATGTGTTGGTGAATGAAAAAAATGCCCAATGAGATTCCCAGCAGAATCGGTTGTACCTGCCGGGGAGATGGAGACATGCTGGTGAATGAAAAAATGCCCAGGCCCAGTCTGATTCTGTGCAGAATGGTGTTCACGTGCAGAGGCGGTGGCCCGACTTTTCTTCAGTGACCCCACTGTATGACAGGGTGGACTAGATCTTTTTGATGGGCTGAATGTTGGGGGGCAGGTTTTCCCTTGATCTGGATTCAAGACTTTTTCTGCTCTCTACTCTTCACTTGACAGCAGGGTGTTAACACAAGGGGTGAGGCACTCCAGGGTCCCAGGTTGCAGCCATGAGCAACTTCTTGGTGATGTGTAGGATACAAGACTTCAAGGGCTTTGTGCAAGGAGTGCTTGAGGATGGATGGGGAGTTGGTACATCTCAAATCAGCTACAAATGGACTCATGATTATGCCCTTCTTCGCACGTCATGTTTATAGCAAATGTGCACTTTCTGCTCACTAATGAAAATACCATCATAAGAGGGCTGGTAGATCTCTTGACATTTTGATCAACCAAGTTTTTACCCGAGGAGGAATCAAACCTTTACCTTGACGCATAGGAGAATGGATGACCAGCATCCATTCTTGAAGATGGTATCATCATCTATTCCATCTCCCAACATATTAGATTTGTTGGACTGTACACTGAGGCCATTGCTGGCACAGTTGATTTTTGGCACCCAGCTTGGCTTTTTTGAATGCAAAAAACGATTAATTTTTTCTTTTTTCTTTTTCGTATATGAAGTACATTAAAATGCAAATTATGGACAAGCTGCAGGGTCAAAACGTCTAATTGAAAGGCAAGGTCAAATGTCAAAGAATCAACCCTGTCTGCTGGAATCAATTTTGAGCATCCAAATAAGTTTTTGTTAGGTCCAAATGTAATTTCTGTAGACCAAGGACAATGACAAGCTAACTAAAGACTTAAGCTTCTACCTTGACAAGCTTATTTATGTTGAGAGGACAACTAATCAAGGGTTTCATTTATGTACTTTTGAACACCAAGAAGTTCCATCTTTGAAAATCTTTTAAAAGGTGATACAATCAAACTTTGCTGGTGTAATTTATTTGTCTTAATCTTAAGCTAGAAAATAAATTCTTTTTTCCTTTCCCTTTTTTTCATAAACAAGTTCTTATTGTCACTGGTTTAAGTAGAAATTATGCCAGGAAAATGAATAATGAGTTGAAGAAAAGTACCTATCCAGGACCCTACCCATGTTATGATACCAAGGTAGACCATGTACAGCGCATACTGCCATAAAAGCATGTATATTAGCTGATCTGTGAAGGAAAGGCACAAATTCTCAAACATATATGTTAGCAGATATGTGCATTGAGCATGTGTGCTTGTTCTCCAGGGGCGTGTAGCCTGGTGATGAAGGACATCCCACACAAAGAAAATGAGAAGAAGACATGTCTGCCTGTTTGTTGAAGATGAAAGAATCAAAGCGTACACAACAATCCTCGTTACTAACCCTTAATCAAACAGGGTGTATGTGTGTGTATATACAGCAAACACACAATCAAATTAGCATGTATCATAAACAATCAACTATACAAAGGATCTTCTATCAAACATGTGTATTGATTGTTATGTACTTGTGCAACCAGCAATGTTTATGCCATATCCTCCAAAGGAATATGTATGTTGGTTGATGTGTATACTGGCTATAAAACATGTATGGAGCCAACTCACCTCTGAAGCAGTTTTGGCAGAGACTTTGGTCTGCTTGCCGAAAGCGTGGAGAAAGTTTTTGAGGAAGAGGAAATATATTGGCATTGCTATGCCACTCAGAATTGCACCAGCGGAGCCCAAAATCATGAAGATGGCATCAAACCCATCTGCATATGAGAAAAGCTTGAAGAGGGAGACAGGCTTGACCTCCTTGTTGTCTGTTTGCAGGGTGGTGCTTTGGGTCTGTGGCAAGGTCTCCCTTTGGACAGTATCAGCTTTGATGTCCCCTTTCTCACTATCAGCCATCGTCTCCCCTTGGCCAATTATATCAGTAGTGTTAGTTATGATGTCCCCTTGCGCAACAGCAGTTATGGTCTCCTCTTCAACTTGGGCAGCATCATCAACCATGACTACACCGAGCGCTGTCCCTTGGCAGAGTTAAAATTGTGAGCTTTGATTAGTTGCTCAAACCTGCGGCAGGTTCTGATTAGTGTCACCAGTTGGTTTGATTCATTGCTCAAATTCGTTGGTCGTCTTTCGTAAGTAGCTCCAATCACTGGATTAATTGCTCAAAACAGTTCATTAGAGTCAAAAATCAGTTGTGGGTTTTTGATTAGTAGCTAAATTTTCTTGTGGGTTTTGATTAGTAGCTCAAAACAGTTGTGAATTTTAATGATGAGAAGAACTCTATTGATATGCTCATGCAGTTATGGCATTCAATTGCTAGCTGGCTTCATGAGAAATCAAGAGAAATTAAGCAAGCCTTACTCAGCAGAGACCAGGCCATCCAATTGTGGAATAAACAAGCTGTGGCTTTTGATTAGTGCAATTGTGGGATAAAATCATGCGCCAAAACAATTAAGAGCTAAATATGAAAGCGTTTTAGTAGCTCTGCTGAATCCATTTCCCATTTTATATACAACTCTTACTCCATAGACTTCACACCATGACTCGAGGCCCTTTGCTACTTTGATTTTTTTTCCCCCTTTTTAGTTAAAAAATTGTTACACAAAACCAATAAGAATAGTTTCTATTTCACATTAATTTTAAACAGCTGTCCACTATCATTTTGGCTGGCCACGCAAATGCCCCTTTCACATTCTTTTTGGGATCCAAAATATTTGAAGTAATATCGCATCCAAGCTTAAATGCGGAAAATAAATTTCTAGGGTCCTCGTTAGGAATTTGGTCTCTCTCTCTCTCTCTCTCTCTCTCTCTCTCTCTCTCCACACACACACACACACACACACACACACAAGTGCACATTTGTGCACACACACGCACACGCACACGACAAACTCCCTACTTACTTCTTAAAATGGGGAAGCCTACCCACCATGAAGGTCCTCAAAATGCAAAGGCTAGTTGAGTCCATAATCATGCTCCAGCATGTGCCCTCAACAAGATTTCGTGGGCTAGTTGTGTGTACTAATACCTCCAAAAGTCAACTTGTTAATGAAGCATTATTGTGATGGTAGTGATTGATTTGGGAGAGTCAAAATGGATCCAAGAACTAGCACTACACTTTACACTCAAGCTATCCCACAAACTCTCATTCTTTGCAAAAGGAACTTATAAACTCTAGAGCACCCACCCCATTAGAAGCACTATTGTGGTTTTTGAACCCATCACCTCCTCCATGGGACTTCAACGCCTTACTGCTAGTTGTTGATGGTGGCACAAAAGCACACATGCACACAAGCACAAAAAGTTCCTAAAAAAGAAGAAAAAGCACTATTGTGGTGGTAGTGAGAGGAGAGAAAATGGATCCAAGAACTAGCACTACACTTTACACTCAAGGTCTACTTGTTAATGAAGCCTTATTGTGGTGGTAGTGATTGATTTATGGAGAGGCAAAATGGATCCAAGTACTAGCACTACACTTTGCACTCAAGCTATCTCACAAACTCTCATTCTTTGCAAAAGGAACTAATAGAATCTAGAGCACCTCATTAGAATTGGTACATAGTATGCCATGCACACAATAGTTAGTCGACATTTCTTTTGTAAAACGTTCATTGCCAGTTTATTAAGGAAGGGTTACATTTTGCAAATACTTATAGAGGACATTGGAGGACATCCACACATAGCTCAGGGCTAGGACCTTTGTTATTTTCCTTTGTATACATGAATATGTCTCATAGCGTAGCAAACAATTTTTTGTGCTTACATGATTATGTCTCATAGCGTAGCACACGATTTTGTATCATCATAAGGATCTTATATCATCGATGTGCTTCTCTCTCTCTCTCTCTCTCTCTCTCTCTCTCTCTCTCTCTCTCTCTCTCTCTCTCTCTCTCTCTCTCGTTGTTGCGGAGAAGAAAAAAGGGCATTGTATTGTAAGGGTAGAGCCATTATTGAGGATATTCACTCCTCTAGTTGACTAGTAGGTTTTTTCTTCATAATGTTTTCTTTTGGACCACAAACTTGGCTCAAGACCTCCATGGTCTTTATATTATGTATTTGGTCTCACATGTCATTTTGGCCTCTCCTATATGTTAATAAAGATTTACTTATTTCCTTCTCTCTCTCTCTCTCTCTTGCCACCAAGAGTGAAATACTTACTTTATATACATGACACAATTGGGTTCATGACCCTTTGAAAAATACTTTAAGTTTCACTTAATTTATATACATGATGCAGCTTAAGTACATGAGCATTTGAGAAATACTCTTGTATAAGCATTATTACTATAGATAAATTTAACCCTTTTTTACATTGAAGACTCTTAGAAAACTACCCATTTATATCACATATGCATGATTTTTTGAATCTAAACCTCTTCTATCTAACGTAAGTATGTAGGTTGTTAACTTTTTGTGCACCCATGTGTTAAATAATCACTCCATACGTACTTGCCCCCCCCCCCCCCCTCTCTCTCTCTCTCACACACACACACACACACACACACACTTTTTGTAAACATTAATTTGTGTGTATAAATATGTTTAGTTTCTACTACAACACTTTATATAGTGTAAAGGCATTGAATGAAAGAATAAGTAGGAAACTTACAATACATGCACTATAGTTTTATAAATTTTTTTAACCTTGAATCATTTTCCAAAAAGAAGAAGCTATTTAATTCCATCTAATAAATGAATACCTTGACTCATTTTCCAAAAAGAAGAAACTATTTAATTCCGCCTAATCAATGAATACCCATACAACAAACCTACAACCTTCTTTAAAATATAAAATTTCTTAGTTGGTTGTATGCAATGAGTGAGTTACCTAACTAGCCAACCATTGCTTCCATACAAGATTCTTAGGAAGTGTCCAAAGGAAATTGTCCTTCACTATTATCTAAGGAATAACTCTTGCAAACATCGTCATGGAGGAACAACTAATTTGTGACATTTTTTCTAGTTGGTAAATAATTTATAATGTGATAGTGGAAAAAGAATCATGATCTGTTAGTGTGCAAACAAGATAAAATTATTGGATTGACTCTTCTCTTAAGGAAAATTTATTTAATGACGCACTGTAAGGTCTTTAAAAGGCTGGGTTTAGTTTAAAACTGTGTCCATGTGTGTGTCTTGCATTTTATGCATTGGGCTCCTAGTAAAGAGATGAAAGGTTTTAAGTCCAATATCATGCATTGCAATATTAAACGTGGGATGATGACTTTTCTATGATGTTAAAAGACTCATCTCATCTCTCTCTCTCTCTCTCTCTCTCTCTCTATATATATATATATATATATATATATATATATATAGATATATATACATACATATATATATATATCTCTCTCTCTATATATATATCTATATATATATATATATAGATATATACATACATATATATATATATATATATATATATATGTATATGTATATATCTATATATATATATATATATATATATATATATATATATATATATATATATATATATATATATATATATTCTATATACATATATATATATATATATATATATATTCTATATACATATATATATATATATATATATATATATATCTTAACTTTTTTTCATGATATGAATCCATTGCATGATTGTAAAATACATACCTTTTCAAGTTGACATTCTATTCAGAAACTAGGAATTAGAATATGCTTGTGGGCCTTTGCTTGACTAAACAAATAAACAACTTTGTATTCTCATAGAGTGAGCATCCTTTATGTATAGACAAAACATAAGATTACACCAACACATAGATGTAACCAAATAGAATATTCTATGATTTAAGAGAGCACGCTTTGACAGAGACTCCTTTAAAGGGCCATTAGGCCATTATGTAATAAAAATAGCAACTCTTTTGGCAATCCTCTCTCTCTCTCTCTCTCTCTCTCTCTCTCTCTCTCTCTCTCTCTCTCTCTCACAAACAAGCAACGTTTCGTTTTATCACATTATAAGTTTTGAAAACGATGTGAAGCTGAGAGATACAACAAGGAGTTCACTTTTTGAGATTTTTTTTTGATGTGATATCATAAACTTTCTTTCTGCATGCCACTCAACCCTTCTTACTATAGTGAAGAAATGCGTCATAAGCAGATCTCTATTGGGACACATAGTGTCTGCAGAAAGGTTTGCAGTGGACCTAGCAAAAGTCACAACAATTCCTATTCACCATGGCTTTCTTTGGCTCTACTCATGTCTTTCTTTCTTATCTCTAGAGGTGTCATAAAACCTTTTCTTTTTTATAGTATCAAATTTTCATATTATAATTTTAGATTTCAAATAGTTATAAATAATTTTAAAGGGGGCTTATTATTGAGATAGTTGGAGTATTTAGCATTGACAGTTAGATTTTTTGTTGCTCTTAAGGCCATTAACGAGGAGTATTTAGCATTGACAGCAGTTAGATTTTTTTGTTGCTTTTAAGACCATTAACGAGGAGTGAAAAATTTTCATCTTGAATGTGTAGAGGCCCTAATACAATTATGTGCTTATATAGTCATTTTTGAAGAAAACATGCACTAAATTATATTAACACTAGTCTTGAAAAAGAAGAAGTAGTTATTTTGTGGCTTTTAGAAACCTTACATCCATTTATTTTATAACTATGGGGTTTTTATTTTTTAAAAATCCTTCCATGGAAACACTCTTAACACAAGATATTAGTTGAAAAATTTACGTAAATGCCAAAAAAGTTTTAAAAGCATATTTTTCATGGCTCTCATTTGGTCACTTTCTATTTAAAAAAATTATAAATTTTTAGCTCTGTTTAGAATTACCTTGAATAAGTTTTTAAACATACTACAAATATAATTGAAAAATTATTCTATATGTGTATGAATACTATGCACCTTGCATCACTTGGAAACTTATAATTTTTTAGTTTTGTTTAGAAGCACCTTAAATAAGTTTTTGAGCATACTACAGATACAATTAACAAATTCTACTATATGTGTATGAATACTATACACCTTGTATCGCTTGGAGACCTATTTTTAAAGGTCCTTAAGGCTATTACAAAATTTGCAAACCATTTTTTTAGATTTTTTAAAATTACAAATTTGCTAGGTATATATGATCAAAAACTATGTACATCCATGTTAACCAAGGAAAGTCAAATAATTTCATGGATTTTAAGTTTATTTTGCTTTTCATTCTCTAAAATTTTATTAATAATCCTTGAGACATTTTTCTTTTATTAATCATCCTTGAGCCATTTTTCTTTTAATGAAGTCACTTTCATGGCTCAATAACAAAACTATTATAAAACTATAAGAAATGTATTGTAACTATGTGTTATTTTTACATATAGTGTCCAATGAATCTCAATAGCTCTAAATTGGAATAAATGGCTATATACTATGACAAGAATGCATAAATTTGATCATCATGAGACCTCATCTTGCCTTATTTTTGGAAAAGAGGCTCACCTCACATGCTCATTCCCAACCACTTGCTTGATACACATTTTCTAAAATGAACTCTATTGCTACCACTTTATTGTAGCCATTTATATGGGAGCGATGTGTGGCCATAGGCTAATAATGGGCTACGGCACTTTTTTCCTCTATAGGAGGTTTTTTCCCCTGAGCGTATGTACCACTCTTATGAGTGTGTGTAAGTGACATTATCATGTAACTTCACTTATACTTCACTCATTCTCATCAATCTACTATGAGGGTTGTGCGTGCTTCCACCTATCTCTCCTTATTTGCTGCATCTATGTGTGTGTTGCTACATTGATCTCCACGCACTCTTATGAGTGTCTGTAAGTGACCTTATCATGTCACTTCACTTCTACTTCACTCATTCTCATCAATCTACTTTGAGTGTTGTGCTTCCATCTATCTCTCCTTGCTTTGCTGCATCTATGTGTGTGTCGCTACATTAATCTCTAATCCAACATTTATTACTTGTGACTCCAATCTTGCATGTTTTGACAAGCCATGTTTACGAGATGCTACATAGCCTTGTTGAGATAGTAATTTTGACAATGCCAAATGCTTCATTAATCCACCTTATCCACTAAATTTGGAGCCTTTATCCCAAGAAAATCAACATCATTTGTAAAATCTTTAAACACATTCTCCCATATGCCCAACTAACTCGTACAACTATTCTCTCTGCAAATAGAATCCAATCACTCACCTCCCAAGTCCTTACCATAAATCTTTTTGTAATTATCTTAAGATCCATGATTGTGTTGATCAAATTGGTGTCAAGAGTGCATTAAGTTCTTCCCACACTTCTCTAAGGACTATAAGTCCATTATAAGTCTTGGCCCTTTATTCAAGATAAGAGATTACCTTAGCCTATGTCAAACAAGTATTGTTTGGTACTACTTTGTCGTAGAGCTGGAAATGCAACTTCCCTTATAGGTGCACTAGCTCATCGTTTGCATCCTCTTCTTATTGTCACACCAAGAAGACTCCATGGACATGGGAGTGAAGGTAGAACTTTCTTTACCTAGATGGAGGCAAAGAGGAGATAGCCTTAGTGGTGGTTTTTTCACACAAGAGGGGATAGAGGAGAAGCTCAAGCAAGGAGAAACCTACACTCAATCCTATCTAAGCAAGAAAATCACATCAAGCTATACAAAGATCCATGAGAATACAAGTAAGAGATTAGAGAAGCCACAAATACTCTAATGCAGGGAATGAATTTGTATTGCTTATAATATCAAAATTGACTTATATATACAGTATTAGCTTTCACACTAGGCCATACAATCCTTGGCCACCACTAGTTCTAATCTTACGTAAGCATGTACACAAAGTTTGTGACATTTGCATTTGGCATTAAGCTCAAGGTAAGGCCACTTAAAAGATTACAAGGCCATCCTACAAGCAATGGGCTTCCATTACATGTGGGTAAGATGGTGAAGCGCCTTCTTACTATAGGGGACATGCATGCAATAACTGGCAAAGTGGTTAATGCTACGTCCCTTCCAAGATTGGGTGGTGAAGATGTGGTTTTAGAGAAGATGTGGATGGTCAAGGATGTAGTCCAAGGATATATTCTATGAAGAGACCAATAGTGCTTCAGGGCATGTTGAAGAGATAGAGTTTGGTTGATGCTGGAGTTAGGAAATGGGGCTGTAGGTGGTGTAATGTGGTCATAAACTACTTGATATGTGAGGCCTCATCTTTGATATGGTGAGTTTCTTGGGCCCATACAAATAAAGAGGTCCCATGGTTTTCTTTGTGGATTCATGTGCCAAGACCACCTTCATTTATTATTGGCAATGATCGAAGCTGGTCCAAAATTATTGCTTCCATTGTCTGGGCTAAACAATTGTGGACCAGTAAATCTCATGGTGGAACTAGAGATTAATTGTTTCTTATTACATCTTTGGTGCTGAGGTTTTTGTAGTGAAGATAGTCAAATAAGAGGCAAGTAGTGGGAAGTGGGAAGTGGGAGGAACTTGTGTGCTTTGAAGATTCCTACACATTCAATGAGGCAAAGTTGTGCTCGTGGTCTCCTTCATGGCAAAAATCCAATTGTCTGCTTTCTTTGACTTAGATTTTTTCTTTCTTCAACACTTACCTTTCATCCCGATTTTAGAGAATTAATATCATGAAGCTTATGTGGCACCCCTCTATATGAGTTGATGAGGGTTTTGTATCGGCTTTGGCCCCATAAAAAAAGGGAAGTGGTAGACTAGGCTGAACATGGTGGTAAGACTTACCAGCTTGCATTAGTGCCAAAGATATCCCAATCTTATAGTAGAAGAGGAAGTGATGAAATGCTTGCGATCTAATAGCAATTGCCATGACATGATGTCAAAGGGTTTCTAGAACCCGCTATGTGTCATATCCTCAAAGGTGACCACCCTACGATAGTTTCCATCACATGATGTCAAAGGGTCAACAACATTTGACAAGAATCCTGCCACACAAAGGGTCATCATCGAAGGCCAATTTCTTCAAATGATAAATGCCACTTCAATGAATCAAATGAGGAGCTGAGAATCACCATCTCGTTCTGATGATTACGTCTACGTTCTTGTAGAGCTTGGAGACCTCAAGGGTTACGAGCTCGGCCATTAGAAAGATCCTCATCTCACGACAGTTGTGGTTCACCAAGTAATCTCTTTTTGGATGTGTTTAAGGAGGGTTAGGGTGAACCATAACATATCTGCACTTATGCCACTAGCACACTTGGTACGATTAAGGTTGATATGCCACTAGTCGTGGCTGTGTGTGACAGCCACTTTGGAGTACTAGAGTTATGGCTTAGTTATATTGCTAGCTCATGTAGTCGGGTTCACACTATGGAATGACCTTTGTATATTATAGTAGGAGAGTACTTTCCCTTATAGTATGTACTCTTATCTCTTTATGCTAATGGTTGTAGAGAAGAGAAAGAAGAAAATTTAGCCATTCATCTCACTTGTGTCTTGTGCTCTCTTATGTATGTGTGTGTGTTTTCTTGTAAGGAACTCAAGCTCTCCATCTCCCTTGCATTCACTTTATAGTATTAGACCTCGGTTCTTGTGAGAGGCAAGCAAGAGGTAAGAATAAGTTAAGCAAGAAAGTGGTACACAAGTAAGGGTTTTCCATCTCTTTCCCTCTTTGATTTAGGAGCAACACTTTTGGTAGCTATGTGAGAGTTATAGGCAGATAGGGAAGTCATTATCTTATATTAAGACATCCTCTTGGGTAAAGGAAGAAGAACATATTGTGTGTAGTTAACGTAGTTAAGTGAATTTTTGGGCACTTTGGTGCATTTTGGGTCCATTTTTGGCTCTGCAAGTTTCTCGCATCATAGGCACTCTAAAAAGTGTTAATTTTAATTATATATGCCCAAATTCTGGTTTGGTACAAAGTTGTAGAAATTCAGTTGCAAGACAATCTGTGTAGAGAATCTAGGTGTTAAAAGTGTTAACGGATGTATGTGTATGTGATTGGTTCACATATAGTGGCATTTATAGTACTGCAGTGTTAGATTGCAGGTTTGCTCTGCAAGTGCAGAAGTTTTTTACAAACATGTTTAGTAAGTTGCTACAAGTAATCATGTCCTGGCAGTTTGTCTTAGATTATGAGGAAGAAGGGATAAGAATAACTTCCAAGCATGGAAGTTTAAGATGACCAATTTCCTTAAAAGGATTTTGGGAGTTTATCATAGGTGATGAAAGGAGCCGAAGATTGCTGAAGAAAATTCGACCCTTAGCCAAGTGCAAGCATATAAAGCATGGCATGAAAGATCCAGAAAGGTGTTGTATTGGTTTTTTTTCAGTGTGACAGATTCTATGATTATGCATATTACGTGGTACACAAATGCCTAAGGAGGCTTGGGACACCTTGGTGAAGATGTACAACATAAATACCCAAGCTTAGAAGATGTAACCCCTCAGCCAAGTGTAAGCACATAAAGCATGGCATAAAAGATCTCGAAAGGTGTTGTATTGGTTTTTTGTCAGTGTGATAGATTTTATGATTATGCATATACGTGATACACAACTGTCGAAGGAGGCTTGGGACACCTTGGTGAAGATGTACAACATAAACATCCAAGCTCAGAAGATGCAACTAAAGCAAGACAACTTACACAAAGGGAAAGAAAAGGTAGATCAACCTTTTGTGCATGATTTCCCTCATATGTGGATGGTGACTCTAGTGGCTCAGAGTAGAGCTATGATTTAGTGTCTTGGCATTCTGTTAGTTGTTACTCCAGCCCCTGCATGGAGAACAAGGGCTATTTTGAGGACACTTGGCAATGATCCAGGTGTCCGCAAGTCTAAAAGGATTAGATACCTTGTTTGACAGGTTGAGATATGGCCCATCATTATGCTTACATGGTTAAAGCAATACAAGAGTTGGAGCCCATTGTTTTGAAGAGGCACTTGGAAATAAAAAATGGAAAGATGCCATGAACGAGGAGATGAAAACATTGGATGCAAATGTAACATAAGAGTTAGTGCCCTTACCACCTAAGGAAAGGAATACATTTGAAGGTACTGCTATGGTAGCTTGTGAGGTAGCTTAGATTTAGAAGCTACTTGGTAATATGGGTGAGCCTCATGGATAAGGCCATTGTCATTTATTGTGAAAGGTTCTAGTAGGTAATGCAGATATATAATATGTTAGCACAGAGGAACAGGTGGCTGACATCTTCTCAAAGACATTGGACACAAAGAAGCTCCACAGGTTTAGGAGCTTACTTGGAGTGCAATGTGGAGAGTTGAGCTTGAGGGGGAGTGTTGAGATATCAACCTCAACTAGTGCTACGGACATTGATGACCTACTTGGGTTATAGCATATGCACTTATGCCACTAGCACGGTTGGTGAGATTATGGTTGATATGGCACAAATTGAGCTATGTGAGCCCTTTAGAGTACTACTAGAGTTATGACATAATTATAGCACTAGCTCATTTAGTAAGGTTCACACTATGGATCAACCTTTGTATGCTATAGTAGGAGATTACTTTCCCTTATAGTATGTACTCTTATCTCTTTATGTTTATGGTTGTAGGGAAGAGAAGAAGATAGAAGAAAATTCAGCCTATGTATGTGTGTGTGCTTACTTGCAAAAGGAACTCAAGCTCTTCCTCTCCCCTGCATTCTCTTTAACTCTGACACTTAGCTCCAAGTACACAGGCACTCACTGCCTCTTGTCCATCACACTAACTGCAAGAACACAGTAAACTGAATTAATTAGGGATTAGTAGTTAATTAGAGTCCTTGATTAGTGTAAAAGAGGGAAAGATTAGTGAAAGAATTAATCTTGGATTAATATTTAATCACTTTTTTACTTAACTCATTAAGGCTAATGAGCATTCAATGAGTAGATGCTAATGAGATGTCCATTTGTCCATTTTGGGGGTCATTTATGAAGGGTGTAAGGGGTGTCATTAAAAGGTTGACTTTTTTGATTCCCACTTACCTTTTTGGGAAAATGGCCATATCCCTTCCATTTTAAATTAAAAAAATATCCCCTCCAAAAAAGAAAATTCGTATTTCCCATTAGACTCCAAAAAAAATAATTAAAAAAATAAGGAAAAAAATTTACAAAAACTTCACGGTTCATGGAACCTGAAAACTTCACATGAGAGGAGGGACGAGTACCCGTGGTGCAACGCGGCAGTGTGACAATGCTTGCAGGAAGCGTGGTGGAATTTCTTCTCATCAAGAGGTTGTAAAGCTTGGAGACCTCAAGGATTACGAGCTCGGCCATTAGAAAGATCCTCACGATAGTTGCTGTTTACTAGGTAACCCCTTCTTGAATGTGTTTAAGGAGGGTTAGGGTGAACCATAACATATCTGCACTTATGCCACTAGCACAGTTGGTGAGATTATGGTTGATATGCCACTAGTGGTGGCTATGTGTGACAGCCACTTTGGAGTACTAGAGTTATGGCTTAGTTATATTGCCAGCTTATGTAGTCGGGTTCACACTATGGAATGACCTTTGTATATTATAGTAGGAGAGTACTTTCCCTTATAGTATGTACTCTTATCTCTTCATGCTAATGGTTGTAGAGAAGAGAAAGAAGAAAATTTAGCCATTCATCTCACTTGTGTCTTGTGCTCTCTTATGTATGTGTGTGTGTTTTCTTGCCAGGAACTCAAGCTCTCCCTCTCCCCTGCATTCACTTTATAGTATCAGACCTCAGTTCTTGTGAGAGCTAAGGCAAGCAAGAGGTAATAATAAGTGAAGCAAGAAAGTGGTACACAAGTAAGGGTTTTCCATCTCTTTCCCTCTGCCTAAGGAGGCTTGGGACAACTTGGTGAAGATGTACAACATAAACACCCAAGCTTAGAAGATACAACTAAAGCAGGAGAACTTACGCAAAGGGAAGGAAAAAGTAGATGAACCTTTTGTGCATGATTTCGCTCATATGTGGATGGTGACTCTAGTGGCTTAGAGTAGAGCTATAATTTAGTGTCTTGGCATTTCATTAGTTGTTATTCCTGCCCTGCATGGAGAACAAGGGCTATTTTGAGGACACTTGGCAATGATCCAGGTGTCCGCAAGTCTAAAAGGATTAGATACCTTGTTTGAAAGGTTGAGATATGGCCCATCATTATTCTTACATGGTTAAAGCAATACAAGAGTTGGAGCCCATTGTTTTGAAGAGGCACTTGGAAATTAAAAATGGGAAGATGCCATGAACAAGAAGATGAAAACATTGGATGCAAATGTAACATGAGAGTTAGTGCCTCTACCTAAGGAAAGGAATGCAATTGGAGATACTGCTATGGTAGCTTGTGAGGTAGCTTAGTTTTAGAAGCTACTTGGTGATATGGGTGAGCCTCGTGGATAAGGCCATTGTCATTTATTGTGACAGCATAAGTAGCATACAGCTGGCTAATAACCTAGTATACCATGCTAGGATAAAGCACATTGAGGTGCATTATCACTTTGTAAGGGAGAAGGTTCTAGTAGGTAATGCAAATATATTATATGTTAGCACACAGACGAACAAGTGGCTGACATCTTCTCAAAGGCATTGGACACAAAGAAGCTCCACAAGTTTAGGAGCTTACTTGGAGTGCAATGTGTAGAGTTGAGCTCGAGGGGGAGTGTTGAGATATCAACCTCAACTAGTGCTATGGACATTGATGACCTACTTGGGTTATAGCATCTGCACTTATGCCACTAGCACGATTGGTGAGATTATGGTTGATATGGCATGAATCAAGCTATGTGAGCCCTTCAGAGTACTAGAGTTATGACATAATTATAGCACCAGCTCATATAGTAAGGTTCACACTATGAATCGACCTTCGTATGCTATAGTAGGAGATTACTTTCCCTTATAGTATGTACTCTTATCTCTTTATGTTTATGGCTGTAGAGAAGAGAAGAAGATAGAAAAAAATTCAGCCTATGTATGTGTGTGTTCTTACTTGCAAAAGGAACTTAAGCTCTTTCTCTCCCCTACATTCTCTTTAACTCAGACACTTAGCTCCGATTACCCAAACACTCACTGCCTCTTGTCCATCACACTAACTGCAAGAAGACACCTAGGATGTCGAGATTGGTTAAGGTCTTGAATGGCAGGTTTCAAAACTTGGGTACCTTTTGGGTACCCAAGCGCATCACCAAGAACACAAAGAATGAATCATCAGCACAAAGCACATCGGCCCCCACCAGTTTATAATGTTCGTCAAAGATGGGTGCCTGTGCATGTGCTTCAACAACAAGGATACTATGATGGTAATTCCATCATATGGTTGCCAAAATAGAACAATGTGAAGAAAACCTCACTGCCGACTTCAACCCCAACAACTTCACCTAAAGTTCGATAAGAATGGAGGCCCAAACAACAACAAGCAAATCACTCAACCACTCTCGTGCATTCAGCACCAACACAATAGATTGTGTGTTCAAGCAAACAATCAATAGTCTTCCCTATTGCCTCGACAATATTTGAGTAACAAATTCAAGAATCAATACCCAATGGAGACTTATGAGCGCATCAAGAACAAAATAACAATGCTCTTGTCACCCCTCTGGGGGTGAGAAATAAGTGCACAAGAACCTGTTGATCGCAAGTTAGGACCTGGTTGCCCCATATAAAAAGATAAAAAACCATCAGGGTCAAAACCTACAACTTCAAAGAATTAGGCAATCTCACGGAATAACCCGTCACACGGCCAAAAAACCTACAATCTCACGAGTTGAGGTTTCTCACGAATTACAATCTCACGGCTTAAGTACTTGCACTTTCACGATTTAAGCCTCATCCTCACGGATTAAGCCATCTCATGCATTACCCTTTCCCAACGATCTTCAATAGCCACTATAGATCTGTTAAGCTTATTTCTTACTATTCTTTTGGATAAATTAATGTAGCAGCTGCTCTATGAGTACATATCCATACTCATGCATTGGAGAACATTTGCACACCAAAGCCTCACCATCGAGACAACTTCCAGGTACCACTCTGGATTGAGGGCCATGGTGGAGAAAGCCTGGTTAATGGTACAACCCATCGCCTGGAATTTTCCTTCAAATCACCAACCTATCCAAACGACGCCACCATCTTCACAAATCAATGATCTTCCAATCCTTAGTGAAGATATCTATATTAGCCTCGCAAGTTGACGTAATTGTTTCAATCCTCACCAATAAATGGTTACTTCAACACATAGAGCAATTTAATAAGAGTCTATATGACTCAACTCTTGTACTTTGTGTAAATCTACTTCATAAGAGCACTTAAATATACATAAAAACATAAAAAGCATATGGGCAGAAAAGACAAGAATAGGTCCTACTCATATTTGACAAGAATCCTACCACACAAAGGGTCATCATCGAAGGCCAATTTCTTCAAATGATGAATGCCACTTCAATGAATCAAATGAGGAACTGAGAATCACCATCTCGTTCTGATGATTACGTCTACGTTCCTCCGAATCCTTCCCTTTTTTCTCTCCCATTATTAACATCTCTTAGTGTCCCCACTAACAATAATCACATGTAACCTTACTGATGATTGCCAAAAATAAATTGAGCAAAAAAAAATGGCTCACACAAATATAAAATTTTAATCATTCACAAAAAACCCCACCCCCACCTCGTTAGGAATTCCCAATACACCACTAACCTAAGATAGGTTTAATGTAAGGTATTAATCTTAATCTGCACTATTAAGTTTACTAATCCCTTCTTCAAAAAACCACTCAAGACATTTCTCTTTTACTTGACATTTCTCTTTATTTCTTATAGCCATCGGTCCTTTACTTCATAAATCTACACATTTTAAAGCAGAAAACTCTACATATTTTAAGGGTAAAAACTCTACTTGAATAAATTAAGATCCTCCCATAAGAATAAACCCATGTATATAACTTGATACACAAAAGGGTGTATAATTTGATGACCTTCTCCTTAAGGAATCTTGTATTAATTCCAGGGTTAATTTCAATGTGATCATCCTAATATATAATATACATAGTTTAATGAGTAATTTTTTTACATAAATTGATCTAAAACACTACATGTGAAAGGGGTCATATGCGTGTCAAAAATTACAATCATATGCACAATTTATGGTGCACTAGGGTGGTACATAAACATCCATGTTTTTTTTTAATCCAATTCAAAATCCATCCCTAGATCCCAAAACTCTTAAGGTTGTTTTCTTCAACTAAGTCTAAGAAAATATGGTTCAACAAGGTGAGTTCCCAAGGTCTTCTAAAGAATATTAAACTATGGTCATTAACCTTGCATATGCTTGTGTTCTAAGGTTCTCTGCATTATTTTATGGAGAGTTCATAAGCTAAATAATTAAACCAAATTAAAAGGGTTTTCTATGGTTCATATGCTCAAAAAAATAGGTAGCCTATCTAGGGGGCATTTACCTTCACTAAATTTCATTTTAATTTCTCTGTTTATTAATAGTGTAGTAAAATATAAATTGACCAAATTAATTTAAATAGGTAGCCGATTGTCTAGGGAGCGTTTGTCCTTCACTAAATGTAATTTTAAATTCTCTATTTATTTATAGTGTAGTTAAATATAAATTTTCAAACAACTCAAACAATTGAATTCAAAGGCTTCAAAAGGACTACTGTACTTCAAAATTCCAAACAAAGGTGACACACCTACTTGTAAATGAGTTGAATCTTGATGTAAACTTGCTATAGATAGTGATGAAGGCCTCCAATGTGCAAAAAATCTCCAACTAGGAAATTGTGCCCAAAAAAGCATATACTTGATGTAGACAAGCTATTTGACTATGTAGGCTAGTACCTATACTAGCCTACGTAGTACCTGCTAGTACCTATACTAGCAGGTACTTCATGTACTACTCTAAGAGGGCTTAGCAAGAAAATGATAGCATAAATTCCTCAAAAATAGGCATGGGAAAAATGAAGGGGGGAGCAGGTTGTTTTATAACGATTTAACCCTTCTAGTCATGCATAACTACTCTTGTGAAGTGTTGGGTTCAGCATACCATGGATTTGGACATAAATGTGGACTCTAGAATTAATGGTGGGGGAAACTAGATTGGTATTCCTTAAGGTTGAGTTTCTCTTGAGTTAATGGTGGGCTTGAACTAGTTGAAATGTGGGCAAACATTAGTTTATGGCAGCTGTAATCTTAGTTTAATGCATGTGTTAAAAATATCAACTTCATCTTATACACGACACTTTTTTTTGCCTAAAACATCTTACCACTTTCCATCTTTTTCACCTTTCTGATACCATTTTCACTTTTCCAAATCCACTATGGTTTTGCCAAAAACTGTGGTTTATAGCTTTAGACCAATTAACCTTAGTCCATTTAAATTAATGAATGAGCACATCTTAGACATAGCCCTTGTTAAATTCGTTTTTTCCCATAAAAACCTTGACCATTTTACTTCAAATATTTTTTTTCTAGGCTAGAAAATGGTATAATTTATTTTTATTTTCCTAATTAATTAAATTTACTTATGTTTTAGCACTTTGACCCTTGGTGAGTGTTGAAAATGTGCACCTAGAGGTCACATGGTTTTTTCTAAATATTTTGGAACATGGGAATGCCATTTTTAAATAGAAAGTCTATCCTTGCTTGAATAAAATTTTGTTTTATCAAGGTCTTGACACAATTTCATAGTTTAGCAATTTTTGAATTAATTAAGTATGGCATAAAAGAAATCTTACAGACCTTATAACTTACCCACCTCCTTGTGAGAGGGGCAACTCTCGATGTGGTAGTTTGTAGCCATATAAACCTTTACTTCATTGTCACCAAGGAGCCTTCCAAGGAGAGCTTGGGTCCTCTTTACTTTAGTCCATCCAAGCCATGGTGTCCAAGGCAACCACCACTCTGGAGAGTAGTCACACTAACACCTCTCACTAGCAAGCATGGCATGTAAAAAACTCACATACAGAAGTATTACCAAGAGTAAACAAATACACTCTAGAGAGTAGAAGCACAAAGAAAGCATTAGCTCACATAAAACTAGACCAAAGAGAATGACCCTTTCCATTAGTAAAAGTCACTTATATACATGCCACTTATTGGCCTCCTCGAGAGTCCAGACTTACTAATAAGTTGGGTGCCCAACACTTAAAAGTGAACTAATGAGAAATAACTCATGATACTTTATGAAGTGCATGGGATGCGAACATTTTCATGGTCATGCCATCCTTGGGTACATCATAAAGTGTATTTATGTAGGCTAAGACTAATATGTCCCCGCTTTCCAGGGTGAACAATCTCGATCATGGATGTCCAAAGCATGTTCCTTTGGTTCTATAACCACATTCTTAAGACCATTGGTGACCCGCTCCCTTTTGTTTCTCGTAACCAAGATATCTACATGTAGAATAGTCTTTACTGCGTGTCTATAGTGTATGTTAATGATGATGACCATGATGAGGAGGAAGAGGTAAACTAGGTAAGAAGGTCCCTAGCTAGTCTAGGGTTAACATTCCCCCCTCCTAGTTGTAGATCCCTAGACCTAGCCATGGTTGGTGGTCTCGAGGGCAGTATGGTGAGGACATTAGTGTGTCAAGCCACAACATGGTAGTGATAGGTGTCGATGGTGGTAAGATAGGCTATGATGAGGCTATCAATGTCATGCAAATGTAAGTGTATGGGTGAGAAATCAGAAGAATGTGTCTAATGGAAAGTAATAAAACACACCCACTAGTGCTAGCAAAAACTAAACAAAGACAACCTTTCTCGTGTCGTGTTGGGGATTTGATAACTCACCCACCTCCTCATGAGAGCCGATATGCGATTCCTTCCAAGTAGAGCTTAGTCTATCTTTATTCTAATCCATTAGTGGTGGTTACTTTTGGTGCAAGAACCAGGGCTATTTTGAGGACACTTGGTAGTGATCCAAGTGTGTGCAGGTCCATGAGGGTTAGATACCATGTTGATGATGATAGCATTAGGTGAAAATGCAACATGGGAGTTAGTGCCTTTACCTAAGGAAAAGAAGGCAATTTGATATAAGTGGGTGTATAAGGTCAAGAATAACTCAGATGGATTAGTGTAAGGAGGTATAAGGTAAGATTGGTTTTGCCAAGGGTTATGTATAGACCTATGGCACTAACTATGAGGAGACATTTAGCCCGGTTGTGAGAATGGCAAACCATGAGAGCTATCATTGCTATGGTTGTAGTGAAGGGTTGATCTTTACATCAAATGGATGTAAAGAATGCTTTATTATATGGTTATTTGCAAGAAGAAGTATACAAGATGCAGCCACTAGGGTATGAGAGTGACGCACACCAAGATTTTGTATGTAAAAAGCCCTATATAGCTTGAAGTAGGCACCCAAAGCATGATCAAACAAGATTGGGTGACCATTGTATTTCAAATATCCAATGAATATGCTTCACTTTCATGTGAAAAAAGATAGATAGATGGATTGTGTTGTTAGTCATTTATGTGGATGACATGATTATCACTGGTGATAGTGATGCTAGCATACATGATGTCAGGAGGCTTTTGAAGCAAAAGTTTGAGATAAAGGATTTGTGTGACTTGAGGTAGAGGTGGTGAGATCACCTCATAGCATTTTGTTTATAGAGGTTGACATGTTGTCTAAGTATGGTATAACACGTTATAAGCATATTTCAGTGCCATTGGAGCATAACACAAAGCTTTATGTAGATACATATGAGCTTTTGGGGAGGACCCTACTATGCACAGGTGCATACTGCTTAGCTTGATCTACATGACCATTACTAGGCCAATTTTGAGCTATGTTGTTGGACTTGTGAGTCAATTTATGCAAGCTCTCAGGAAGTCACACTTGGATGTAGCTAGATGGATTCTTAGGTACATAAAGTCCACAGTTGATTATAGACTTGTCTATGAGTCTAGCATAGAGATACAATTACATAGGTATATAGATATACTGATTAGGTTGGTAGTGTCATATACATGAGATCTACTAGTGGCTTTATATGTTCTTTTAGGAGTGTTATTTATGAGTGGGAGTAGTAAGAAACAACCGACAGTTACCTTGTCAAGTATAGAGGCAGAATACAAAGGTGCTGCTATGGTAGCTTGTGAGGTATGATCTTAGATTTAGAAGCTACTTAGTGATATGAATGAGCTCGTGGTGGATAAGGCCATTGTAATTTATTGTGATAGCATGAGTATCATATAGCTAGTAACCTAATATATCATATAGCATGAGTATCATATAGCTAGTAACCTAATATATCATGCTAGGATGAAGCACATTGAGGTGCATTATCACTTTGTGAGGGAGAAGGTTCTAGTAGCATGTGATGTAGATTTGGTATATGTCACCATAGAGGAATAGGTGGTTGACATCTTTATGAAGACATTGGGCAAAGAGGAGCTGCATAGGTTTAGGAGCTTACTTGGAGTACAATTTGTGGAGTTAAGTTCAAAGGGGAGCGTTAAGATATCAAGCTCAATTAGTGCTGTGCTCATTGATAACCCGATTGAGTGATAGCATCTGCACTTATGCCACTAGCATGGTTGGTGAGATTATGGTTGATATGCTGCCAATGGATGATAGACTATGTAACAGCCACTTTGGAATACTAGAGTTATGGCATAGTCATAGCGCGAGCTCATGTAGTCAGTTCACACTATGGACCGACCTTTGTATGGACCGACCTATGGTTGATATGCTACCAATGGATGACATGCTATGTAACAGTCACTTTGGAATACTAGAGCTCATGTATTCAGTTCACACTATGGACCAACCTTTATATGTTATAGTAGGAGAGTACTTTCCCTTATAGTATGTACTCTTATCTCTTTATGTTAATGGTTGTAGAGAAGAGAAGAAGATAGAAGTAAATTCAACCATCCATATCTCTCGTGTGTGTGTGTGTGTTTTCTTGCAAGGAACTCAAGCTCTCCCTTTCCCCAGCATTCTCTTTAACTGACACTTAGCTCCAAGTACCCATACACTCATTGTGCCTCTTGTCCATCACACCAACCATGTCAAGAGCACACCCACGACCATTGAGATGGATCAAGGTCTCGACGGCTATCTTCTTGACAAGTTTTACCACACTCAAATGATATCCACCTGGCTTCACATATGTCTGTGTGGTACCTTCATAGGCTTCCATAATAACAGTACATATAGAATATTCAAACAAGATAATAATTATGGATGGTTAAGAAATTATGCATTCACATATGCTTTAACTTGGTATTCTTGTTCTTGGAAACGGCTACTTTGGTGGTTAACACCCTGCCATCTTCACACATGCAGTATCGAGGTGGTGCTCACCAAGTGGAAGGTGGTCAAATTGATCGCTCTACTGCCACTGAGTTACTGGTCAGTCTGATCAGTCTGATCAGACTGATCACTCTACTACTAGTGAGCTACTGGGCAGCGCCGCCTGACACGCCCGGTGTTGGAGCTTCTGCTCTCCAGAACCCTCTTCCTTGACAAAGTTTTCTTAAACTTCTTAAACATTTCTGGGGGAGTGTAGTGCAGAATGTAAACATTTCTGGGGGAGTGGAAGGTGGTCAAGCTGATCGCTCTACCACCACTAAGTTGCTAGTCAGTCTGATCAGTCTGATCGGACTGATCACTCTCTACTACCAGTGAGCTACTAGGCAGCGCCTGACACGCCTGGTGTTGGAGCTTCTGCTCTCCGGAACCCACTTCCTTGACAAAGTTTTCCTTAAACTTCTTAAACATTTCTGGGGGAGTGTAGTGTAGAATGTATACATTATCAAAGTATGTGGCATACTTTTGTAACCTCTTTAGTTTTGACTCCTGTTCTTCTGAACACCCAAGACCCTTGCTATCGATCTACGAAGTTTTTCGGTTGAAAACCCTCACCACAGGTTGGTGTGGGGTCTTTCCTAGAATTTTCTTTTCTGCCATTGGAATAGGCCCTCCACTTGACCTGTGTAGCTCTTCGTATTCCATCCGAATGTTTTGGAGGTGGGATTTGCAACTTCTCTGCATCTGGGTCTTTAGTGCTCCACTTCCAGACATTGGCGATGTCCTTGGTGGTTGCATCCTCGGTGGGACCATCTTCCTCCCCTCCGGAGTCTGAGAGAACAAGAATTGAGAGCATAGATGTTCCGGAGGAAGGGGTTTCCTACTTAATATGGACCTTATTCTATTAGAATTTGAAAGTACTGTGGGGGTAACTCCACGTTGGTCTTCAGCAGCTCTGAGAACATCACATGTGAGGCTTCAAAAAATGGGTTATCTGTGCTAGCCCATGGAGTAGCTGAGCTGTTGATTAAGCTATATCTTTCAGGCACTCATTTTCTTTATCTAGGGCTTGGTTAGTGTCCTACAATTCCCAGACTTCAATTAGTAGCTCCCCTCGCTCCTTTCTTGGCACACTTACTGGTAGCATCTTTGTGCATTCTATGTGGCAAGCTCCAGATCAGCTTTCACCTTGGCAATTTCAGCTTGTAGCCTTGCAACTTCCTCTATTTCTTCTCTCGGCTCCAATTTCCACTACAATCTTGTTTTTTGGGTTAGCTGTATCTTTTACGCCATTGGTTGTGCCTCCTTTACCTGCCTCTGGAGGGCTGTCTTGTATTCTTCCTAGTCTCCAAGTCTTTCCCTTCTGATCTGATCCTCGTTTTCCATACAGTGTTGCATTTCTAATTCCAAAGCGTTCAGTTCTCTGATTATATCCATTTCAAATTTGGTGCTCTTCTCTAGTTTTTTCTTATACTCTTTTAGCTGTGATTTGGCCTCATCTCTGTCTTTATAAGCTTCTCTCAAAATTTCTACATACTCCAATGAGGGTGTTGCATCCTACAATTCTTTGTTTCTCTCTGCCAGCTTTTTTCCCTCCTTCTCCCAGTGAGTTACTTTCCATGTGGTACCCTTTTTAGAGATTGCACCAGGATCTTCTCCTCACTCTCCGCTTGCTTCTCTTTTCTGGAAGTACTTGGCCTAGGAGATCCTTGGTCTGCAGGCTGCAAAGCTTGGTCCCATACCTTGCTGAGTCTGGCCTTTGCTATCTTTATAATTGTTGTTTTGGCATCCAGCTGGAAGGCGCATTATCTCCTCTTCCTCCTGGTTCTTCAAAGCTTGAGCCTGGGTGATTGCCAATGTTATAGTGCTCTCCGGCACTTCTTCTTTCAACCCTTGGATGGTGTCACTCTAGAATTTGGCATGCTTTTGCGCTTCTGCTAATTCTGCCTTGAGTCTCTCCACCTGAGCTCAGAGCATGTTTTTCTCGTTGCTGTGAGGGTTCTCATCTTCCCTTCACTTAGCTCTTTTTGCTAGATCAAGGCCTTCTTTGCCCTTGCGAGTTTTTTATGTGTCTCCACATTATGATGAGCCATGATTTGTGCTTTGTTTTCCAATTCCTTGGCTTTGTTTATAGCTTTTGTGAGAGCAGCCGTGTTGGTGATGGTTTAGGGCGCACATCTTGTGAATAGCATTTCGGGCCTTCGACTCATAATCCTCCGGCTTTGTGGTAAGGTCGTCCCACAATGGATTCTCTGGACCTAAGATCCATGGACCTAGCAGCTTGGGCGATTTCCCTTAAGTGCGCATGCAGCTGTTTTGCTTTGGCCCATGTGACTACTCGTTTTTCCAGATTTTCCTTGTAGATGGCTACCCAATTTCTCTTCTATTTCCGCTGCTCTGAGCAGCCTGTAATTCTTGTTTGACATGTCCTCTAGCTTTCCCATGAACATTACATTCTGTAAGAAGAAGACAAATTTCTCTCTTCGGGCCTTATCTGCCACATCCTTCACCTGATGCATGTTGCCTATCTTCGGGATTTCTTCCTCCACCCTCGGCTTTATGTCTGTGTCCAGTGCCCCACCCATTGGCAACCCTAATGCGTGGTGCACTGCGAGCTCCAAAATCTTTATTAGCTCCTTCCCCTCCACATGCATAGTGTTCGTCTCAAGAAACTGATTAATCAATTTTCCCCCCATCCTTGAGGTCCTGCAGGTCCTCCCACTGGCAATAGTAGCTTTTCAAAGCCACATTTCTTCACCCACTCTAGGTGTTCATCATCAGTGCAGAGGCTTCTGTCTAGACTTTTGTTAGGCCTTTGTGTCTTGTTGACCTTAGGCATGGTTCGGTATTCAGAGAGAGTGCTATGAATAAGTGAGAAAGCTGAGAGCAGGTTGTGAATGTGTGCATTTTGGCTCCTTGGGATCTTTTTTACGATGCTTTTTTTTCTTTCCTTCCTTTCTTGGGGCGTTGACATTTTTGTCTTCACACTTTTTGATGTGACTTGACCATCATTTTATATCATTCCCGCCCATCTTGGCTTAAAGGCATTAAACTTTGCTCATCGCCTCCCCACCTTACCGTTGCATGTGGAGTTTTAATGATATTGTGACAGCTGTTCTCCACGTAGTCACTTATGTCGACATCATGGCCATTTGCATTGCTGACATGGATGTGGTTGGCGTACACTCGGTTGTTCACTTCTTTGCTAACCTAGCCTTGTTCGGTTGCAAGATTGTGATCTCTTGCGGACTAGCCAACCCTAGAGACTCCTTCCACGGCTTTGTTGCTTTTTGGGTTTTTCGCGTTAATTTCCGCTAGTGAGATCATGCCACAACAGATACTCCGGACCGGCTCCTGGTCCTCTGCTTGTTCTTTTTCTAGTGTGACTACCACCGGTTGCCCCATGTATTTTCTCATCTTGAATCCATTCACTGTTTTGGGAAAAGGCATGCCATCTAAGCCTTCTAGTGTAAAGGCATTCTAACTTACCGGGTCTTTTACCCATGAATGGGCCTATCCACCAAATCTTGAATTCTCTGGGGTGTGCTCCCAACTTGGAGTTATAGACCAATACCAAGTCTCCTTGTTTAAAAATTTTGTGCTTGAGATGCATGTTAATCTAGGCTTTGCTTCTCTGTTGCACTCTCTCTACTTGTAGAGAGCTAAATTGCATTTCCTCCTCTAAAGCTAAGAGCTCTTGTATGCTGTGCTCCCAGGATTCCTCCATTGGTAGCTTCTCTTGGATGGCTACTCTTAGACTAGGCACCGCAAATTCCATGGGCATTACAGCCTCCAACCCATATACCAGCTTGAATGGTGTTTGCCCCATTGAGACTTTATATGACGTGCAGAGAATGCCCACCATAAGGCAACATCTAGCTTTTGGTCCCAATCATTTTTGTTGGCCTTTATGATCTTTTTTAGAATTTTGGTCAGAACATTGTTTGTGGATTCCGCTTGGCCATTGCACTATGGTTAATATGTCGAGGATTTCTTGTGATTGTTGAGTTATGTTTCCATCAACCCTTTCATTACTTTGTTCACGAAGTGTGTGCCCTAGTCACTAACTATCTCCACTGGAAAACCATGCCTAGTAATGATGTCTTTGAAGAGGAATTTCACCACCTCTTCTGCCAAATTACTCTTTACAGCTTTATCATTCAGCCACTTGGTGAAGTAATCAATTGCCAAAATTATGTAAGCACACTTGATGCTGACTTTTATGGGTGGCTTGATTGGTCCAACGAAATCCAATCCTCACTTCATAAATGGAAATAGTGGCAAAATGGGTGAGATGGAAAATCTATCAGAATTACAAGGTTGACCCATCTGTGTTGTGAGACAAACATCACATTACTTTACTTCACTGTTTGCATCTCTCATGACTGTTGGCAACCATAGGCCTACTTGCAATTTTTTTTGGGCTGTGATTCCTCTGCCCATGTGTCCTCTTGTAATGTCGCAGTGTGCTTCTCTTAAGATCGCTTGCTGCTCTGATCCGGGACACACCTGTGCAGGATCTGGTCTATGCCTCTTTTGTATAGCTGTTCGGCAATCCTAGTAAATTTATGCTCCTTAAGTTAATGCTCTTCTTTCTATGTCATCAGTGTACCCTTACGGGAATGTTAAGATTCAAACCACTAAGGAAATAGAAAAAAGGCAAGGAAAGCAGAAGGAGGACACATCATAGATATATTGGATGCTAATTGGTTGTAAACCAATGTGGTTTCAATGCTGATGGATATACATGTCCTATTAAGACCATTACTGGATTTATGTCCAAGATTCAAGGCTAAAATCTTGATGGCAGGCATTGAAGGACTAAGTAAAGAATTGAAAAACTCTAAAGAAGAAAAAACTCCGAGATGCAACAAACTGCAAGATGAGGAACCCCTAGTTTCCAGAGATGATGAAGTGGCTAAAGTCACAATTTAACTTAACAATATACTCATCAATGATGCAGTATTGAATGGTGGATTTGGAGTAAATGTCATTACAAAGGAAACTATAGGATTGGGTCTCAAATGGAAACCCATTCCATTTAACATAATAATGGCAGATAATAGAATGGTGGTTCTTAAGGGAATTGTTAAAAATGTCCTCATCATGAAAGTCAAGCAACAAGTAGACTTCAGGGTCAACCTAGTGGTCATAACCACTGAAAACCATACTAGGTCCTACCAGGTGTTATTGGGAAGGCGCCCTAGTTAAGACACCGCAAAGTGAAGCAGGACTAGGGCAGAAACAGAATCTCCATCAAAAAAGGGAAGCGAAAAGTCTGTGTTGACCTTTCCAAAGTAAGGGGATCAGTAAAACCTACCCAAAGGCCAGTTCATGCACAAACATTCAATATGTTAGAAGGCTTCGATGATGATGAAGAGGACAAAATACTCCGTGAACATCCCGACTTGGTGCCCTTGTACATGTTACATGTAGATGAAGTGATGGGGCACTATGCAGAAACAAAGGATGGGAAAGCATAGGTAACAGCCAAAGAAGTTAAAAAAAAAAGAATCAAATTTTGCAAAACCAGAGGGTTCAAGGAGAACCAAACTAAGCAAAACCATGCAAGAGAAAGCCTCATAAGAGGTTGAATGGACCAGGAATTTGGAGCAAGAGGAAGAAATCTACGATTGGGTGCAAAAGCTAAAAGAGAACGAGAAGGGAAATGCTATGAAGGTAAGCCCAGACAGATTACAAGAGGTGAATTTGGGAAATGAAAAAGAGGAAAAGCTAGTGAAGATCAGTCTGGAACTAGAGGAAGAATTCAACCAGCAATGCCGTGGGAGAAATGTAGCCACCCGCCAAAGCTTATGGATTCAAACACCAACTCTAGTGTGGTCATGGGAACACACAAAACACCGCTCTGCTTGGAACTTCTCATACTCACGCTCTGCCCTCACACTACCACATAACTTTCTCACCGTCTCTCTCTCTTAAGTACACAACATATTTCTTAGGACAGTGTTACAGTATTCCTATTCAACATATTGCAAAAATTACACAGAGATGAAGAAGAGAGCAACATAGTTCTTGTATTACATCCAGAACCAATACAACTTGACATAAGACTAAAGACATGCTCTACTACAATCTTCAACTAGTGCCTTCTCCTCTCTTCCATTCATTCATTCACTTGATTGCTCGCTTTGGGCCATCCTTTTAAGCTTGGTCTTCTTGTTCTTGGCAACAGCTACTCCGGTGGTTATACAACTTGCCATCTTCACATGTGTAGTACCGAGGTGGTGTTCACAACGTGGAAGGTGGTCAGACTGATTAGACTGATCACTTTGCCGTTGAGCTACTGGGCGTAACAATATGTCACATGTAAGGAGGATTTTGTTGAAAGAGGGGGCCCCGGACCACCTTTAAGTCACATGCACTTACGGTCTAGTGTCTTGGAGACCTATTTAGATGATAGTGCATCCATTGAGCTAAGTGTGTACCAACCTACACTAGGCTTGGACCTTTGGTCGGAACCCAGTTTAGCATTGTACAAGGACTAACAATAGGGGCTAATGATACTTTGTCTGACTTTGAGCCAATGGAAGGATCCCCAATCCCAAGAATTGAGAACTCTAACTAGGCCTCACTAGCCCAACCAGTTACTATTCTTTTTAACTGCGTAGCTAGCTACCTCAGAGGTTGGCCTCAGTTGTCTACTACTTATGAACCAAACCTTTGTACATACCAACCAAATTCTAGAGAAACACTTGGTGTAGTCTCATCATTTCTAAGTAGGGAGCGTTCACGTTGATATCCTTATCCATGCATCTTCAGCAACTGTGACCATTGACCCACCCTTGGCACAAGTGCCTATGCCTACCAATAGAACATTAGAAGAAGTGTAGGAAGTAGAGGCACTAATCAAGTCTGCTACTAGAGCCACAGAAGAAGAGACTTTGCAATTGACACAACAATAATTAGTAGCCCAAACAGCTCATTATACCCAAAGCTAGTCCCAAGCCAGGACCACACAAGTAGTGCCCGATAGCTTAGACACATGCAATAACATTTCATCTATCTCGAGGAAAGAACTAGGTGTGTAAGTTTTGGACCAATGTCTTCTCACGGAAGATAGGGAGTATGATGTGGTGGACAGAAACACTTGTGGATTTAGGCACAGCTCAAATCTACAGTGTTAGTTGGGAAGAGATTATTCAATCAGTCTCTTGAAACACAATGGAGGAGGAATGCTAACAGGCATCTACGATGACGACTGTGTTCATAGGATCATCAAACATGAAAGGATCCAAAGACCTATGATGCAAGTCTGGATATACAAAGCAAGAGCACCCACAATGAGTGAAATGGTAACACCCCCTGTGATCCTGACGGATCCTACTTTTATAATATCATCTGGCTATACCATGGACCCACCCACATCTTCTGCCACATAAGGCCATGTAGAGACTCAAGAGCAAGATAACACAAGCTTCACATTCTTACATCCTAGAGCTATCCAATTGCAAGACACTACTAGTGCACTGTCTGATCGAGTGGTAACTTACACATCATCATTACCTCTGAGCCATAGGTCCACCACCACGATAGCCAACTTTTATTTTAAAAAAAAGATTTTTTTATATATTTTTTGTATTAGAGAAACTTATCCAAAGTGGGTTTCAGATAGTTCTAAACACTTTGGGAAGGGTTGTGCATGCACTTTTTTCAGGTTGACAAGATGTTTTCCTATAGTTGGGTCTATGGAAAATTGCATAAAGTGCATCAAAATGACCGCAACGGCCTAAAACCTATAATAGGTAAGTTTGTGCATGCACTTTTCCAAAATTTTTTGTTTTTTTTCTACCTTTTCCCTTTTTCCTTTTACCCTTTTTGTAAACTTTTTAAAATTATACTTTTTTCCTTTCTTTTTTTTTGTGGTTACAGTTTTTGGTTTCACCACACTACTCAAAAATGGGTGTTGTTAGGATTTCTGAATTTTCGGTTTCCTCCCCACCACTACTCAAAAATGGGTGTTGTTAGGATTTCTAAATTTTTACTTTTTTTTTTCAAATTTGTTTCCTTTAACTTGTGGTCTAAAAGCCTGCCGAAAAGCCTACCCACATTAAATGCAGCCAACCAATAAAGGCTAATAGCTAATGGCCCAAATTATAGGGAGATTAAGCCTAATTAATCTTTTTATTAGCATTAATACACAATCACAAAATAGGGACAAAATGCAAAAACTAATCGGGTTTTATAAGTCCGTCTTAAATCATTATTTCCTCTTCAATTTCTCCGTATAAGGAGTTGAAATTGAGATAAACCCTATATGTAAAACCCAATTTTGAGGTTTTTTCACCCCCATTAATTCAATTTCTAGCTAAATTTATTGTTTTTTTCCCTTTTGTGTGTCTCTGAAATGAATAGGAAATATGCAAAAATTGTAGAAATATATAGAAATTAAAAGCACCCCAATTTAAAAGCATTCATTCCCTAAGCTAAACACTTATTTCCTAAGCAAAAATTACATAAATACATAAAAATTAAAACAAAAATTAACAAGAAATCGTAAACACCCTCTTATTAAGGGCCAAAGATAAGGCCTGTATTTGGGTGAAATCATTAATATCATTTGAGTTGTGCAAATTGCTCTCTTGGCTTGAGTATCACATCTCTCTCTCTCTCTCTCTCTCTCTCTCTCTCTCTCTCTTTGTGCTCATCATTGCCATGGCTTGAGCCTTATCTATTAGTATATATTCAATGCCCACCTCTCAGCATATATCTCACATTGATTTATGGTGCACGTTTGTACGCCCCCCATTACGAGGAGAAGCCATTGGTGCACATATCTTTAGTGGGAACCCCAACTTACATGCTAGAAGGGGTTGTAGTTGTGACTGTTTTGATGGTTAAGAGATGATAAAGGGTACAAGCATTAGCTACGGTCTGGTTGGTGAGCCGCGTCAATGAAGCGTAGCCACCCACGTCTTGGAAGCATCCATTGCACTACCTGTAGCACTATAAATGGACATAGTTGGCATAAGCTAAGATATCCAATGCGTGTGAGCATATATTCCCTATGCTCACAATACACCCTCCATCTAGAATCTATCTAGATTTCCATCTAAGATCTACACTAAAGCGCACCGGTGGACATCACCATCATATTGTACCTATCTCTTGTTTGGTATAATCAGAATTCTCTCCATTCTCTCTATTGCATTGTCTAGTGTAGTTTCTCTTGCTGCATCTTTTTTTCATTGTGCCATATTCTTACATTATCTCCCTCCTTCAACTCTATTTCATCTCTCTCTCTCTCCTACCATGGTGATCTATGAGCCTCCACAACCTAGGACCCCTTATTCCTACATGGTATCAAAGCTAGGCTGAACTACATCAGCATTTTTTAAGGGTTTTGTACTTTTAAGGTTTTTGTGTTTTTAGGGTAGTCTTGTAATTACATGTCCCTGACTTAATCATTGTGAGATCCCTGTTCCCACTGAGCAACGGATTCGGGGTACTAGCAGCGGAAGTAGCACTTCTTGCGCGGGATAGGGGTCCCACATTCAGGGCCTCACCCACGGATATCCGGACAAGAAACTAATCCATCGGTTTCTCTAAAACCGAAACCGGAAAAACTTCCTTTACCCGGAAAGCACGGGCGATTCCACCAGGATAACTCTTTACTCTAATGTAGTCAAAACCATTACTGATCAAACTGATCTGACTGCACCTATAAAGGTACTCGGTCAGATCAAGGAAGAAACTTGCACTTGGATCATTGGGATCACCGCTTTTTTCCCCATCAAGAGGCACAACCGTTGATTCCTATCCATAGAACAATTACTATCCGGATTTTACTTCATCTATCGTAATAACAGAAATTGAGTCTCGATTTATGGATCCATCAGTCCACCCTAACCCCATCCAGTCCCATGGGTTAGCCAACCGTCCAACCACTGTTACTTCATCTATCGTAATAACAAAAATTGAGTCTCGATTTACGGATCCATCAGTCCAGCCTCACCCCATCCAGTCCCATGGGTTAGCCAACCGCCCAACCACTGTAGTGATGGGATCCAAATTAGAAAATGATTTTTGTCTCGGGTACCAGGGAAAAAAGTTCCCAGGCCCCCTAGCCGGATGTTCATGCAAAAATAAAACTAGTCACACCACTTACACACCCAATATGAAATTGCCTTTTCACAAATTCAACCAGTTTTAAAACAATCCTTTAATGAAACCATAGTATCACTAATCACAATCTTCCAAATTATCCGGTTGATTCTTAATTTCCCATCATTCCTTCATCAGAGTATCTATGGCATCATTGACAACCAGAACGCTCACCATCTGTCCACTCAGGGGTCTTTTCAATAGTTTCTAGCCCATAATACTCGGCAATATAATCACTTATAAAAAATCAAGATGGACTCTCGTTGAAGATCAGCAAGATCAACCAACAGATCCATATAAAGAGCCATGGACTCATCCATTGAAGACCAGCAAGGTCAATCAACCAGATCCATGCCCGGTTTCAGAAAACAACTCTTACTCCTTGTTCCAATATCTTCCTCGACGCACGTGTGGGTATCCTAGGCGACCCAGAGCCCGAGCACCGTATGGTCAGTGGAGAGACGGAAGAACTCTCTCACTTGTAGCAAGAGTAGTACGATCCACAAGTAGCTCAATCCAATGGGATTTGCATCCCTTTCGGAGCTAGGGATCCAACCCGTACCGGTGCACAAAAGCTTATCCAACTAATGGAGAGAATGTGAAGAAAACTACTACTATTGACATGGACTTAATCACACACACAAGCTCAATCTTGCCATACTCATTCACTCATCATCCCACTCCTTCATGCATCCAAAACAAGAAGAAAGCTAAGCTATTGCATACACAAGCTCAAAGCATCCTTCATTCTCAAGCTCTTACTCCCTAGCATGCACACAAACCTTGAAGCTATCAACAAAGAAACATGCATACTAGAGAATAGACATGAGAAGAGAGACAAACATCATCTCATTGCATGGAATTAACAAAAGAACTTACAATAATGTAGATGGGGAGAGAGAAGAGCTTGCACCTCTATGGAAGAAGAGGGAGAGCTAGTCTCAAGAGAGCTCAAACATGAGTTTGCCCAATGTGTCCATGCTCTCAAATGAGCCACCTTTTATACAAAAATTCTAGAACTCTCAAAAGTTCTCATGTGGGATTATTGTGAAGCCCTCTCCCACATACATCTACAAAGTGGAACTCTTTACAAGAGCCCTAAGTATCTTTTTTGTTGCTTCCTTGTATTGATCTTCATTTGCATGCAACACTCCCCCCTTCCTATTTTGCGCACGTCCTCGAGCGCGGTAGTAGCAAGAGCTGCAACAAAAAAACAATTGATACAAGTAAAGTCCTTTATTGAAAAGAAAAGAAAAGAAAAGAAAAATCAGCAATGATAATTTTCACACGTGAGCATACAAGTGCAGGGCTGATTAAAGTTTTAATGAGTACTAAAATTGGTGAGTAAAAACTAGTCAAAGTGAGACTTAGGTAGTAGATAATGCTATGCAAAGGCAAGTGTCTTTGTACACCTCCAGTTATGACCGCAGTCTCAATGTCCTATCAGTATGTAAGTTACTCCTAAATGGCATACCTACTCCTAAATATGAGCAAAGGTGATTGGAACTCTCGTTTTTTTTTTTTTTTTGGGATATGTGTGTAGAAGTTGATGAAGATTAAGGTTCTATCCCAAAGAGACCCAAGCAATGGCCAAGAGACCTCCGCCAAGAGAATCTAAAGACCGCTAAGTATCTCAAGGGCGACAGACCCTTTTTCTTTCTTTTATGACCTAAGGAGTACCCCATGAAGATGAGGGCATCGGTCTTGAGGGCCCATAGTGTACCCCCGAGTCCTACCAACATCTATCAAGGCGATAGATTCCTCAAAGTTCTTCTTCTGAAGTTTTTAGACATCAGTGTTCACCCCATGGAAACCAAGGCATCGGCCCCAAGGTGCTGAGACATCCCCAGGTCCTACCAAGCACTTCGCATGGCAGTAGACACTTCATGTCGCAATTCACTTTGTATATATATATTTTTGTAGGGTATATTTTCATAAATTTTTATTACTCGTAGCACCTAGCTCATATCTAAGAGATAACTACCACTAGGGATAACTAATATACCTTAAAGACATAAGTACTTGGCATACTCCCTTGGTATATATCCTACACTGTCTTTGGATAGACATATCTTTTACTAAGTCTTCTAAGACTCTAGAATTCACTCACCATATTTTAACTACAAATCAAAAACTCAAACCAGCCAATATTGTGTACATGCAAACCATATATTCGAAAGATAAGAGCACTTAAAGAAATAAAGATTAAGATTTGCATACACCTGATGTAGTGCCCTGTTGATGTTGTTCGTTTGCCTTGAATAATTGGCTGATTTTGTGCAGATTGCTTCTCCTTGATCCCTGTAGGCATAGCATATCTCCCCCCTTCCTAATTTGTGTGCAAGGTAGGTGGACTAGTGGGGCATGTTTGATGCTCTTGTTTTAGCGAGGATCTCTGTAAAATTTTTATTAACAAACACAAAAAAAAAGAAGAGAAAAAATAAAATTTACCATTGGTGCCAAACACCGAATATAGCCGAGGGGAAAAAACCCAATGGGAGAAAAGTGCCCTGGCTTGTCGATCTTATTGTGGATTCACTGATCTTACCCTTGCGCTGGTGGTGGAGATTATCTCAAAAAGAACATAATCCTTTAAAGGCGTAAGGCACCACACTATTCAAACATTGATCTACCAAAGAGCTTCATTTGTAGTGTTAATGCCTTATCTTTGGTTTTAGGTATGTCCTTCTTGGGTGGGATTTTTATCAATTGTCTTGGAATTTGAGCAAGATAAGAGGATTTAGGCATTGAATTGCTAGAATCTATACTCAAATGAGACTCCTTTGGAGTTGGATGTGTCTTAGGTACACCAGTTGATGGTTGAATTGTGTTACAAGGAGAATTTGGGACAACTAGAGACTCATTACATGTTTTAGGAAGATCAACACAAGTTGTTTTGTGGGTGCTATCACAGCCACCTTTCCTTTCTTGAAGAGTTTGTGTTGATTTCTTTTGCACCCACTGATATGGAAAATCAAGGGTGGTATTTGGAACCTTTCTGAAACACTCTTTTACCTTTAGCAATCCATGGCATTTTGGAAGCCAAATTGATGTTGCACCCTCATAATAACCTTGTGCTTTAAGAACCCGTTTTGGGACCCATCGAGTAACAATCCGAGGTTTGGGCTTGGAAATGATGTGCTTCTTAAGAGGCTTAGCAACTGGACTAGATGGTACAAGTTTGTACGCAGCTTTGGGTAGCCACATTGATAATTCCTTTTTGCCTGGCCTTCTTTGAGCAGCAACTAGATGAGTTGGAACATACCAGCCATGGCCCTCACTTGAGTACTCATCAATTATCCACATCATTTGTTTTGGAGCTTCAAGAGCAGATTTTGAAAGTGCTTTGTGTAAGGTAGAAACACCACCCCTTTGACACGATAAAGCTCGTGGTGTAGCAGAGACTTTCTCTACATGCAGTGCAATTGTGGATGCATTCCTATAGTACAAATCATCTAAAAGGTCACGTGGTTGTACCATTCGTATAGGAATAATGTCATATCCATCTGAGTCACAAAATTGAATTGGCTTCGGTAAAGCACATGTCGATAATGTTGCAAGGACATGACTCCATTCTAATGGATCAATTAAATGCTCAGGGAAGGGTTGTGGAATGTATGCCTCGTCTGATACACTTGGTTTACCCTTAAGTCTCTCAGTGTTGAAATCCCTACATGAGGCTCCACACATCCATAGATCTTCTCGCCCATCTGACAATGTAACTCTTGAGCCCTCAGATGAAGCAGAATCAAACTCATCTATTGGAGATCTTGTTACATCACGATATGAGTGATTCCTTAGGTTGACCCTTGTGATGACAGAATCATGTCGGAGGTACAAGTAATTGTATCCCCAATCTTGTATCATTTTAAATTGTCGCATGAATGGTCTACCCAATATCACTTCATAGTTTGGATGCTTTCCAAAATCCACTACTGCAAAGGTATGCTCATATTCAATCCCACATGTGGTGACCAATATGTTCTCAAGCAGCCCAAGGGGATGTTCTAAGCTTCCATCTGCTAGCTGCAAGCGCATCCTTGTACTCCTAATAGCTGGTTTGCCCCACTTTTCCCAAATGGACCTTGTCACAATGCCCACTCCTGCGCCACTATCAAGTATTGCAGTTGAAGATACTTTTCGCACTTCTAATGGGAGGGTAGCATTTCCCTGATCGTCTTCACAAAATTTTCCTACTTTGTTGATAGGAACTGGCATTACATGCTTTGTCTCAGGGTGTATAGTACACTCATGGTGACCCTTTTGTAGCAATACCTGCTCTGACAAACATGTGGCAATATCATTCCACAACTCAGGTTTAAGCTTTATCAACTCAAGCAAAGGTAAGGTACAAGCCACTGGTGCTGACAAAATAGCCTGCACCATACTCATATCTTTCTCCTTTGTCAACCTTTTATGCATGGAGGGTATCCTCAAGGTTTGAGAACAATTCTCATATTCTCCCAGATATGAAGGTAAGGTTTTCATTGTATGCTTACTTCTAGGAGAAACAATTGTTTGAACTTCCTCTGGGATGCTTGGGTGTCTAAATTTGTTTTCCGTGCCCCTGGTAAAATCCACCTCAGAGAATGGAGGCGAACTAATAGAAGACATGTTCTCATTAATTTTCTCAGTTACTGCGGCCCACATTTCATTTGCCATGTCCTCATTAGCATCAATAATTTCATCATTGCATGGGAAGACAAGGCTAGGTGATGGCAGAATGTCATCTTTTAATGGAGTGTCAATTGGTGCAGACCTTTCGCTCTGAGCTTGTGAAATGAGCTCACTTTTCATTTCCCGACTTGATGACACTTCCGGTATAGTTTCTAATGTTGGCTTAAGAGAGGTTGGGCCCCGAGGAATAGGTGGTGGTGGTCCCTCAAGTATTGACTGAGCTTCCCTAATGAGTTGCTGGTGTACAGCTAGATTGATCTTCTCCTCACGAGGGTTTGGGTATTCTTGAAGCTTTTTGGGTAGCTCAGATAAAGCTGCAATGCGACTTCTATGAGCATCAATGATGGCCTCTAGAGTCTCATTTACTTTATCCACAAAAACAGAACCCCCAGAACTAACCTCAGTCGTACTAGCCTCATCTTGTTTAACACTAGGCTCAGGTTGAGGTTGATGTTCCTCACGCACTTCCTGGGATGTAAAAGTTTTATCCCGTATGTTTTGTTTAGAGGTCTCCTGAGAACTAGTGGATGTACTTTTAGTTTGTTTGTTTCGGTTCTTCTTCCTCCTAGTGGTTTTTTTTCTATTGGACTGTAGGGTCTTGTCCACTAGATTTGTCTTTGCGGCCCGGGTTCGAGGTGTCTCATCAGTCTGTATTTCAGCGTTTCTTGTCTGTGATCGAGTCATGACTCTAAGTGGCACGACATCCTCATTCTCAGATGAAGGTGGCGATGGAACTGTGCCTACAAGGTTGAGTGAAACCTTTGGTTGAGAGGTGCCTTCCTCATGTGGTTTCAGCAGACAGTCTTTTGGGAAGTGTTCTACACAACACCCTAGACAATATCTTTCGATTGGTGGAAACTGTTGTACTGTTGTATTTGACCGAGATGCTTGCCTTGAGCGATGTGGACAATCACGAGCCCAATGGGGTTCTCCGCACTCATAACAGGGGCCCATTGGTTTGGCCTCTACTTTCCTTGGCTGCCATTGACCTGAGGGGCCTGGAGTCCTAGGTTGGTAGCCGCCTAGCAACATTAAAGAGTTTTGTTCCCCTGGTTGAACGTCCAGTGCTGGGCTTGGGTATGCGGGACTTTCAAAGAGATTATCTTTGGATGAATATGATGCGTATTCTTCTTCCACATAGCCTGGGTTTACCAAGTCTCTACACATATTTGAATTGTCATAGTCGACAACCCTCACAGGAGCAGTCCCTGGAGCAGGAGGTTGAGCACCAAGAACAGGTCGTGCTTGTTCTTGTGTCATCGGTGGCTTACGTTCAAAACTAGTATACTGTTGATACATTTGTGGAGCCACTCCACCCCTCGGCTGCTCACGTTCCTGTCTCATTCTCGCAATGCGAGTACATTCCTGTGTGGTATGAGTAAAGTTCCATGCACAGGCTTGGCACCATTTTTTTGTGGGTTGGTTTGTGACTAGAGGAGAAAAGGTATTACAGTCCTCTGTTTTATGGTCACCGCCACATGCTCCACAAAGATGAGGACCTGTAGGAAGCACACTCCTCATTCTCTGCTGCTGTTGTTGTGGCTGCATGGGTGGACGATAGGTCTGTCCCAATCTCCGTAGTACTAGGTTAGCTATCTGGTCTGGATTTACTAGCGCGCTAGACCCTGAACTTTGGTCATCACCCCATTGATTTCTAGGTTTCACCTCAGGGCCAGAACCATCTTGGAACTTGAAGTTATCGGTGAAATCCATAGCATCATGGCAACACTCATTGAAACTTGTATGCTTCTTCGCATAGAGATGTGTATGCAGTGTCGAATTTTTGAGGCCTTTTAAGAAGAGAGAAATTAATCGACTTTGGGCGGGCTTCTCATCTTCTGGGCAACGATTAATGTACTGCTTCATTCTATTTACACAGTCTCTAACACTCTCATTCTCGCCTTGCTTGAAAGAGTAGATGTGTGCTACCGTGTCATGTTGAATTCCCATCAAAGAAAAAGCAGCAATGAATCTCTCTTCCAAAACTCGTAAAGAAGTTTTGTCTGAAGCTTCTAATGCCTGAAACCAAGCAAGGGCTTTTCCTTCAAGAGTGAGTCCAAACCCTTCAATTTGAGTATGCTTATCAGCAACTTGCTCAGCTCGAACTGCTTGCCTAAAAGCTGCTACATGATCGTATGGATCTCCCGACCCTTCATACTTCTTAACCAATTTCTGAAGAGTTGATGGCCTTACTTGTCGTGAATACTCATCATAGGGCCTACGACCTCTCGCTCTTAGTGGGAATTGTTCCTCTCGTTGGAAAGATGGTCCACATGTTTCCAAAATTGGTGTGGGTACCCTATTACCAGCCTCACCAAACCCCTCCAAGGATCTTGTCACCCTCATTTCAGGAGGTGCATTTATAGGAGGCCGAGTTGGCTCCCCTATCCTCCGATTGTTAAAATGAGAGAGATGTTGGTGTGGTGTGACCTGAGGTCGCACATTTGGTGTAGGACAATATCTTGGTGCTAGAGTTGGGCTACTAGCAGTGGTCCACTTGGATGTTGAAGGTCCCTCTCTAGTGAACTCTCGTAGGGGAGGAGCAACAGTTTCTCCAAGAAAGGTTGTCTCTCCTGGTTTGGCTGTATTTGTTGAGAACACTTCCATGAATAATGGTTGTCCTTTCCACGTGAGTTCCCTAATCTCTTTCCAATCTAAGGTTCGGTATTCATTGGCCCATTTATCAACTGTTCTGTTCATGTGTCCTGCAAGCTTCTCAACTACCACCACATGAGCTAGAGGAAGATCTAGCTGTGGCAATTTAGTCGTGGCATAATATCCCTCTAACGAGTCCTTATAGACCTCTTGAAGTGGGTCATCCTGTAAGACCTTTGTCACAGGAATTTGTCGTACAAACTCCCATTGGCATTCAGCCCCCTGATCCAGTTTGCTCTTGCCTTTCCTATCCCTTTCCAAATTTAGATCTACAAGAAGTAAATCATCTATGGATGGCTTTGAGGACTGGGCATTGGATGGTCCAGGCATGTCCGGCTCGATGAGCCAATCATCTCTAGACACCCTTGCTCTGGAAAGTTGTGAATAGTCTAACAACTCAGTTTTAGAGAGCTCCCCTAATTTGTCTACCTTTTCTGGATGGTAGGTGACTTCGTAGCGAACACCATCTCCACCCATGTACATGTTACCCTGGTCATTGACTAGAGGTGCTCTATCAAGTTCTGAGAATATGTCGGCTATCTTAACAAGATACCGTTGTTGTGGGTCCCTAAAGATCTCAGCTCCTTGAGCATTTGTGTAGACATATTGGAGTCTCACATTGAGTGTTAACCCCATGGTGTCGGCTTCAAATGGATTAAAGGATCTTGTGGGTGTTCTATTTGGGGCTACGGGATGACTATTTGTCGGCACTAGATTGTCCATGGACAATGAACTAGTTGTTTTAGAGGAAATGGTATCGGATTGGGATTCCGAAAGGGTTTCAGCAATATCTGCCAAATTTCCTACCGATTGGGTCCCACTTTCTTGCGTAGGCACTCTAGAAGGTGCCCTAGGTCCTATGACAGAATCTACACAACGTCCCGACCGCAAGTGCATAAGGTCAAATTTTTTTTTGGTTTTGTTATGTGTTTTTGTTTTGTTTTGGTTTTGGTTTTTGTGTTTTGTTTTTTGATAAAATATATATATATATTTGTATATATATATATATATTTTTTACCCTACCTAACCACTAAAGGCAACTAAAAATGGGTCTGTGTGGCGTAACTATCTACCCTATTTTTTGTTATTTGTTTTTTTTAAATGTTTTTTTAATGATTTTATGTTTTTATGATTTTTACTTTTTTTTAACACAAAAATTATGAATCACACTAAAAAAGATACTAATTATGCACAAAGTTACAAAAATTTAAAAAATGCAAGTTAAACTAATTATGCAAAAAATTAAAGAATGAAGAATTACAAATTATGCAAAAAAGTAGACTCCTAAAAAACACTCAATTTTATCTTTTTTTTTTAATTTTCTTTAGTTTTCTTTTGTTTTTTTCTCCTTTTGTTTTGTTTTGTTTTTGTTTTTGTCTGTTTTTCTTTTTGTGTGTGTTTTTTTTAAAAAAAAACTTATAAATTTCGTGCCAAATATAAAAAATATGAATTTACTAATTATGCATCATTTACAAAAATTCTAAAAATAAAGAAATGCAAGCTACCTTAATTATGTAAAAATTTAAATGATGAACAATGGTTTCAAAATACAAAAATAAAAATTGTTTTTTTCTTCTTTTTTTTTTTTTTTGGTTTTGTTTTGTTTTTTTGTTTTTGTCTTTTTTTTTAATAACAAAAAGTTAAAACAATGCAAATCACTCTAATTATGCTAAAAATTACAGAAATAAAAAATAAAAAATATGCAAACAATATGGACTCCTAAAAAAAATAATTTAAATTTTTTTATTTTTTTATTTTTATTATTATTATTTTTTTCTTTTTCTCAATTTAATTATTTTTCTTTTTTTTAAATTCTTTTTTTATTTTTCTTTTTTTAAATCTCTTTTTTCTTTTTTTTTTAAATCTTTTTTTCTTTTTTTTAAAATCTTTTTTTTCTTTTTTTTAATAAAAAAAATATTATTTTTTTGTTTTTTTGTATTTATTATTATTTTTTTTATTTAAAAAATAAAAAAAATACATGAAAGATTAATAAAAATTGAAAAAAAAAATAAAAAAATTGGACCTACCTGATCGTCCACCGTTTCCCGGCTCGCCGCACGCCGGATTTCGCGCTTGGCCTTCAATGCTTCGCACTCCTTCGCTGCTACTCCACGCCTTCTTCTCCTTCTTCAACGGCCAGCCTTCGCTTCCACGTCCAGCTGCCGGCCTCTGCTGCCTCTGCTTCTTCGCCGGCCTCCTCTTCGCTGCTACGCCACCGATTCGGCCACGTCAGCTGCTGCAGCTTCGCTGCTGCGCCTCCAGCAGCCACGCTTCACGCACGAATTTTTATATATATATATATATTTTTTATTTTTTCCAGTCGCCTTGCTTGCTTCTGTCAGCTGCCTGCGTTGGCCACAGCAGCACCAAGCTCTTCTTCATGCAGGTCTTCTCTCCCTTTGCGAGCTGCACTGCCAGCCGTCTCCAGCTCCCTCAAGCGCCACACCGCTTCTGCTGCCACGTCACCAGCGCTTCTGCAAGCTAGCGCCCCCTGCAGGCCCTTCGATGCAGCCAACCCCTTTCACAAGGCCGCCAGACGACTTCGCTCGGCCACCTTAACACCGGCCGCCCACAGCAACCCGCCCTGCCTTCTTCTTCTTCTTCAGCCGCCGCCTTCTACAGCTGCAGCCTCCTCCAGCATTAAGGTATTATATATATATATATATATATATATATATATATATATTTTAAGCCGCCTTCGATGCACTTGTTGGCCTAGCAACCTTCTTCACGATGCAGCTCTCAACGCAACTGTAAAATAGAAATATATATCTATATATATATAGATTCATATTTCTTTCTTAGGGCCGCCTTCGAGGCTCTTTCAACGGCCACTCAATACTTCCACGCGGCCATTCTCCACGATGCAACAGCCTATGCCTTTTGTGTGTTTTTTTTAAAAAAAAAATATATAACAAAAATAAAAAATAAAATTTGCAACCACTCTCCTCTTTTTTTTCCCTTTCTCCCTTCTCTTTCCCTCTCTCCTCTCTTCCTTGAGTGGGCTTCACGCTTGGGAGTCTATGGAGCTTGCATAAGCTATGGAAGAGCTTAGCAACGCACCTCTTTTCTTTTTCTTTTTTTCTTTTTTTACTAATCACGTGTTAACGAAGAGCATGAAATGGCAAAAAACAATGAATGTAAGCATAATGAACGGTACTTGAAAAAGCATAAAAGCAATGAAACATAAAAAAAAACAATGCGGGAGAAACCTCAACCGCTCAATGGTTAACCTTATCCACTCACACCGGGATCACACACCCAAACTTAACCTAATCACTCAATGGTTTTGCAACCAAAAGAGGAAATAGTGGTGGTTTCCACAAGACTCAACCGGATTTGAGTCTTCTCCCCGGCAGCGGCGCCAATGGAGAGACGGAAGAACTCTCTCACTTGTAGCAAGAGTAGTACGATCCACAAGTAGCTCAATCCAATGGGATTTGCATCCCTTTCGGAGCTAGGGATCCAACCCGTACCGGTGCACAAAAGCTTATCCAACTAATGGAGAGAATGTGAAGAAAACTACTACTATTGACATGGACTTAATCACACACACAAGCTCAATCTTGCCATACTCATTCACTCATCATCCCACTCCTTCATGCATCCAAAACAAGAAGAAAGCTAAGCTATTGCATACACAAGCTCAAAGCATCCTTCATTCTCAAGCTCTTACTCCCTAGCATGCACACAAACCTTGAAGCTATCAACAAAGAAACATGCATACTAGAGAATAGACATGAGAAGAGAGACAAACATCATCTCATTGCATGGAATTAACAAAAGAACTTACAATAATGTAGATGGGGAGAGAGAAGAGCTTGCACCTCTATGGAAGAAGAGGGAGAGCTAGTCTCAAGAGAGCTCAAACATGAGTTTGCCCAATGTGTCCATGCTCTCAAATGAGCCACCTTTTATACAAAAATTCTAGAACTCTCAAAAGTTCTCATGTGGGATTATTGTGAAGCCCTCTCCCACATACATCTACAAAGTGGAACTCTTTACAAGAGCCCTAAGTATCTTTTTTGTTGCTTCCTTGTATTGATCTTCATTTGCATGCAACAGTCAGCACCCTCTAGGATCCTTCGCAGGTGACCTAGCGCTTCACTCATAGGCCGCTTCCTTGGTCTCTCATCCACCGTACTGGAAGCTCACCATTTTAATCGAACCGAGGCTGGTCAAGACCTCGGTCGACTTTGCTCTGCGAGACGTCCTCCATTGACTCTCCGTCTCACAGCAGTTGCAACTTTATCAGTTAGGTCTCCACGACCTTAATCACAAGACGGTCAAAATGCTTCCCCAGCATTCTTGACATAAAACAACCATTTACAAACATCATTTACAAACAGTTTACAAATACAATTTCTATATTAACTATCATTTTTTCACATTAACCCAATCTACATGTACATTCATATCCATACATCCATATTTATATGCATCCTCATCCATACATCCACATCTATATGCATCCTCATCCATACATTTATATGCATCCTCATCCATACATCCACATCTACATGCACATTCACATCCATACATCCACATTTATATGCATACATCCACATCTACATGCATACATCCATACATACACATCCACACATCCACATCCATACATCCACATTCATGCATCCACATCTACATGCATACATCCATACATATTCATCCACATTCACATCCATACATCCTCATCCACATCCACATGCATCCACATCTACATGCATACATCCATACATATTCATCCACATTCACATCCATACATCCTCATCCACATCCACATTCACATCCATACATCCACATCCACATTCACATTCACATCCATACATCTACATCTACATGCATACATCCACCTCCACATTCACATCCACATCTATACATCTACATCTACATGTATACATCCACATCTCCATGCATACACATTCACATTCACATCCATACATCTACATCTACATGCATACATCCACCTCCACATTCACATCCACTTCTATACATCTACATCTACATGCATACATCCACATCTCCATGCATACATCCACATCCACATTCACATTCACATCCATACATCTACATCTACATGCATACATCCACCTCCACATTCACATCCACATCTATACATCTACATCTACATGCATACATCCACATCTCCATGCATACATCCACATCCACATTCACATTCACATCCATACATCTACATCTACATGCATACATCCATATCCACATTCACATTCACATCCATACATCTACATCTACATGCATACATCCACCTCCACATTCACATCCACATTTATACATCGACATCTACATGCACACATCCCCATCTCCATGCATACATCCACATCCACATTCACATTCACATCCATATATCTACATCTGCATGCATACATCCACCTCCACATTCACATCCACATCTATACATCTACATCTACATGCATACATCCACATCTCCATGCATACATCCACATCCACATTCACATTCACATCCATACATCTACATCTACATGCATACATCCACCTCCACATTCACATCCACATCTATACATCTACATCTACATGCATACATCCACATCTCCATGCATACATCTACATCCACATTCACATTCACATCCATACATCTACATCTACATGCATACATCCAACTCCACGTTCACATCCACATCTATACATCTACATCTACATGCATACATCCACATCTCCATGCATACATCCACATCCACATTCACATTCACATCCATACATCTACATCTACATTCACATCCATACATCTACATCTACATGCATACATCCACCTCCACATTAACATCCACTTCTATACATCTACATCTACATGCATACATCCACATCCACATTCACATTCACATCCATACATCTACATCTACATGCATATATCCACCTCCACATTCACATCCACTTCTATACATCTACATCTACATGCATACATCCACATCTCCATGCATACATCCACATCCACATTCACATTCACATCTATACATCTACATCTACATGCATACATCCACCTCCACATTCACATCCACATCTATACATCTACATCTACATTCCCATTCACATCCATACATCTACATCTACATGCATACATCCACATCTCCATGATTACAATAAAATTCTTTTAATTAATCTAGGATGATAATTCCTAGAATATGGTAGGAAGTCCTCTTTTCATGCTTTGAATGAAATTATTTTATGTGTAATTTTTATAAAAACCATAGCTCCGCTGCTATGACTGATAAATCTCAATTATCTTAAAAGGTAAAGCTTATCATTAAGGGAATGATTAGAATGATCCCTAATTGGATCATTAACCCATAATGGATTGAATCATGAACATTCATGAAATACATAAACTAAAAGCATAGGAAAAACCATTAATTTGGTCTTAAGCCTAGATTAATCTTGGATTAAGAAAAAGCTTTATGAAAAGCTTCGTTTGGATTGAGAATAGGTCATGAGTATGACCATTTCTTGAGTGAGAGAGAGATATTACATAAAAACCATTAGAATTAAGCATAAATGAAAATTTATGTAATTCTTTACTACCATTTCATCAATTAACTTCAATAGCATTCAAAAATCATTCCAATTAAGCTTCTCAAGCTTGAGAGGGGTTGAAAAGAGAGAAACATTGAGAAATTATAGAAAGATCAAAATTCACCACTTACTTTACAAATTGCTTGATTCTTTGTTCATGGTAGAGGCCCCCAACCAATCAATTGGTTTAGTATGTTGATGGAGCCGCCAATGGAGATTGAAGAAAGAGGGAAGCTCCAATTTCTTACAAATTGGAGAGAATTTTAGAGAATAGTAAATATTAGCATTATTTCAGCATAGTTCTAGAATAGTAAAATTCTCCTCCTTTTTTTCAAAGGACTCATGTTCTATTTATAGGAGAGGGAGGCTCTAACCAAGGCTAACTGATTTCTAGAATTTTCCAGATTCAGTTTGGTTAAATTTGGACTAGATTTGGACTTAGTTTGGTTACTTTTTTGATTCGGTTTAGTACCTTTTTGATTTGTTTTGGTTCAAGAGAGAGGAGAGATAAAAATATCACATTATCTTTGAGTTTAAAACTCATTCAAGCATGTGAAATATGCACCTCCTTTAATGGACTCCCCTTCCTTACATATGTGTCAAAATGGAATGATTATACCCAAAATATCTCATATTTTTAATATTGCTCATAGTTTTTTACTAATAAACCTTGTACATTTTCAACTCTTCATCTTATGTGAGCATTTACTCATTTTTGGATATCCAAAATATCTCATATTTTTAATATTGCTCATAGTTTTTTACTAATAAACCTTGTATATTTTCAACTCTTCATCTTATGTGAGCATTTACTCATTTTTGGATACCCAAAATATCTCATATTTTTGATATTACTCATAGTTTCTTACTATTAAACCTTGTACATAGTCAACTCTTCATCTTATGTGAGCATTTACTCATTTTTGGGTATCATCTTATGTCAGCATTTACTAATTTTTGGATATCATCTTTTACAAAATTGGATTTATCTCCTCCCCACACATGGATTGATCTTATTGGCCCATAGGAACCTTAATTGGACCATAATCCAAAGATTTCTGAAAATCTAGACCCTTAGGCTAAGGTCCTTTATACCTATATCCAATTAATTCCAATTGCACATTGGAAAATTCTTTTTGAATTTCTGTTTCAGGGGAATTTATTTTAATAAGATGAGATATTTTTCTATCTAAAAATATTCAAATTTTGAATATTCTCTCTCTAGAATATTTTCTCTCTCTAGGTTAAAACAGTTAGAAATAAGATCTTTTATAGTTCTGAAGAGGGGATTGATTATCGGAGAAGACGCTGGACATTTTGAGAGGCTGGGGAGGAATCTTACATTCTCTCCCACTTGAAAAACGCGAGATGTCCTCATCTCGCAAACTGGGGTAATTTCACAAGATGCACGAATATGAGACTAGGAGAAAATTTAATTAAAATTAATCACCAAGAAAAGTCTCAAAGAGAGCAAGACTCAAGACAAGAACAAAGATTTCAACTTTATTCACTCTTGGAACATATACAGCAAGATAGAAGAACTTTTTACACTTCCATAAGCCCGTCCATCATATGGTCACAAAAGCAGCACTCACAAGCTGCACATGTATAAGATAACTCATCTATGGGAATAATTCGGCTCGTTATTGCATCACCTACCTCAGTGGTATGAGGTGATCTAACAAAAGGACCTCTAAGAGGCAAGCCGAAAATGGGATAAAGGCATATCTTTTGGTGAGGAAGAAAGCACGCTAGTAAGAAGACCCGCTCAGAAAATCCACCATGCCTTGATCTCATCACGCAGTAGTATCGGGGACCCAAACCCAAAGCTTCAATAACCATGGCTAAGCGGACATTGTTACGAAAGTGTTGTCGACCCCACGGTGTTACCCTAGTGATGTCTCGACAGGTCCGCCATTTGGTCTAAGCTATAGAAGTTTCCAAGTGAGGGAAAAGTGAGCGCTCATACAGTTCTATGAAATCCTTCTTCATAGACTCACTTGCGTCTTGAAGGTGAGAAATCATCATGGATAAAACTAAGTCTTGCTGCCAAGCCATGAAGGAGATTAAGAAAGAAAGGGGATCGATGGAAGTAAGATTACTGTGAGCGACCAGTAAAAGTTATGACTTATATAAAGGAAGGAGCTAGCGTAACCTGGAAGCCAACGGTATCTTGCCACTGAAGTTTTACCGTCTTTCCATGATTTGGGTTTGGCACATATTTCTATAGAAGGCTTACATGAAATACATTATGAACTTTGAGATGAGGGTATAAAAGAAGCTCGCAAGGTAAGTCACTTACTTTCTTTGAATGCAGATAAGGCTCACAATATTTGGGGGATAACTTCTTATACTCCCCAAGAGATAAAGAACTTCTTTTGGGCCGTACTCGAATGAAAACCAAAACCCTGGTATCCAAAACACCGATTTTCACTTCTGAACTCATTGTTCTGAATCCTTAAAACAGGCGTGACTCCTGAGAAGTAGTCTAGGGAAAGGGTCTTCCTTTTTCAAACAGAATCTTTCTTTTATTTTAGAGAGGGAATAATTATAAGATCAAAAAGGGAGATTCTTACTCCTGTATACTTCGAAGGCTAGGGAGGAATCTTACATTCTACCCCACTTAAAAAAAGTGCGAGATGTCCTCATCTCGCAAGGTAGAGGACAACTCTTTTTCTTAAGATCCAATTTTATTCTGGGGTTCGTTATATTCTGGTCAACCCAACAGAATACTGGGATAAATATCCCTTATATAGAACTCATCATTAAATAACAATTCATTCAGATCATATCATTCATATCTTTAACATGATAAGGGTCCATTAGACCGAAAAATTTCCTTCTGAACATTCCTCCACGGGAATTTCAATCAAGTAAGTTCTCAATTTGTCATTCCTTAACTTGATCTACCGGTCAAGTGTTAATAGTAACAATTTGACAGCACAACCCACTAATCTCATAGTGATTTGCTGAAATCATTATCATCATTCTAGTTATGAATATCGTCACAGGGACTCGTCCCATTCCTCATTGTGGTTTCTCTCAGGTTATTATATTTCAACTAAATTTTAGAAATCATCAATTTTCAATCAGAATCCAAATCAATTCATCAATTCTCAAACAAAATTAAAAATCATATCAACCACATTCGAAATCATCATCTGGATAGCATTAACACTTATAATTTCAAGTCTTAGATTTACTCGTATATACTGTCAGTAAAGAGCTGCAGTTATACTCTCGGTATATACGGGTAGTCATGGCCCTTGGAATTATAAGGTAAATACCATCATGTCTAGACCTCAAGCAAGTCAGGGATTCTATATAATTGCGGTACTTCCATATGAAGACCCAATTACCAATTTACGAATTTCAGTTTGAATATCAAATTGTATGACTTATATCACACAATTATAACCTTTTTGTGTTTCTTGATAAATTTTTGACATATTTGTCTTCTCAGTTGATCTTTATTAGCCAAATTGCTCTGATACCAACTGTGAGATCCCTGTTCCCACCGAGCAACAGATTCGGGGTACTAGCAGCGGAAGTAGCACTTCTCGCGCGGGACAGGGGTCCCACATTCGGGGCCTCACCCACGGATATCCGGACAAGAGACTAATCCGTCGGTTTCTCCGAAACCGAAACCGAAAAAACTTTCTTTATCCGAAAAGCACGAGCGATTCCACCAGGATAACTCTTTACTCTAACGTAGTCAAAACCATTACTGATCAAACTGATCCGACTACACCTATAAAGGTACTCGGTCAGATTAAGGAAGAAACTTGCACTTGGATCATTGGGATCAACGTTTTTTCCCCCATCAAGAGGCACAGCCGTTGATTTCTATCCATAGAACAATTACTATCCGGATTTTACTTCATCTATCGTAATAACAGAAATTGAGTCTCGATTTACAGATCCATCAGTCTAGCCTAACCCCATCCAATCCCATGGGTTAGCCAACCGCCCAACCACTGTAGTGATGGGATTCAATTTAGAATTTGATTTTTGTCCCGGGTACCAGGGAAAAGAGTTCCCAGGCCCCCTAGCCGGATGTTCATGCAAAAATAAAACTAGTCACACCACTTACACACCCAATATGAAATTGCCTTTTCACAGATTCAACCAGTTTTAAAACAATCCTTTAATGAAACCATAGTATCACTGATCACAATCTTCCAAATTATTTGGTTGATTCTTAATTTCCCATCATTCCTTCATCAGAGTATCTATGGCATCATTGGCAATCAGAACGCTCACCACCTGTCCACTCAGGGGTCTTTTCAATAGTTCCTAGCCCATAATACTCGGCAATATAATTACTTATAAAAAATCAAGATGGACTCTCGTTGAAGATCAGCAAGATCAACCAACAGATCCATATAAAGAGCCATGGACTCATCCATTGAAGACCAGCAAGGTCAATCAACCAGATCCATGCCCGGTTTCAGAAAACAACTCTTACTCCTTGTTCCAATATCTTCCTCAACGTACGTGTGGGTATCCTAGGCGACCCAGAGCCCGAGCACCGTATGGTCAGCACCCTCTAGGATCCTTCACAGGTGACCTAGCGCTTCACTCATAGGCCGCTTCCTTGGTCCCTCATCCACTGTGCCGGAAGCTCACCATTTTAATCGAACCGAGGCTGGTCAAGACCTCGGCCGACTTTGCTACGCGAGACGTCCTCCATTGACTCTCCGTCACAGCAGTTGCAACTTTATCAGTTAGGTCTCCACGACCTTAATCACAAGACGGTCAAAATGCTTCCCCAGCATTCTTGACATAAAACAACCATTTACAAACAGCATTTACAAATAGTTTACAAATACAGTTTCTATATTAACTCTCATTTTTCCACATTAACCCAATCTACATGTACATTCACATCCATACATCCACATTGATATGCATCCTCATCCATACATCCACATCTACATGCACATTCACATCCATACATCCACATCTATATGCATACATCCACATCTACATGCATACATCCATACATACACATCCACATTCACATCCATACATTCACATTCATGCATCTACATCTACATGCATACATCCATACATACTCATCCACATTCACATCCATACATCCTCATCCACATCCACATTCACATCCATACATCCACATCCACATTCACATTCACATCCATACATCTACATCTACATGCATACATCCACCTCCACATTCACATCCACATCTATACATCTACATCTACATGCATACATCCACATCTCCATCCATACATCCACATCCACATTCACATTCACATCCATACATCTACATCTACATGCATACATCCACCTCCACCTTCACATCCACTTCTATACATCTACATCTACATGCATACATCCACATCTACATGCATACATCCACATCCACATCCACATTCACATTCACATCCATACATCTACATCTACATGCATACATCCACCTCCACATTCACATTCACATCCATACATCTACATCTACATGCATACATCCACCTCCACATTCACATCCACTTCTATACATCTACATCTACATGCATACATCCACATCTCCATGCATACATCCACATCCACATTCACATTCACATCCATACATCTACATCTACATGCATACATCCACCTCCACATTCACATCCACTTCTATACATCTACATCTACATGCATACATCCACATCTCCATGCATACATCCACATCCACATTCACATTCACATCCATACATCTACATCTACATGCATACATCCACATCCACATCCACATTCACATCCATACATCTACATCTACATGCATACATCCACATCCATACATCTATATCTATATGCATACATCCACCTCCACATTCACATCCACATCTATACATCTACATCTACATGCATACATCCACATCTCCATGCATACATCCACCTCCACATTCACATCCACATCTATACATCTAAATCTACATGCATACATCCACATCTCCATGCATACATCCACATCCACATTCACATTCATATCCATACATCTACATCTACATGCATACATCCACCTCCACATTCACATCCACTTCTATACATCCACCTCCACATTCACATCCACTTCTATACATCTACATCTCCATGCATACATCCACATTCACATTCACATTCACATCTATACATCTACATCTACATGCATACATCCACCTCCACATTCACATCCACATCTATACATCTACATCTACATGCATACATCCACCTCCACATTCACATCCACATCTATACATCTACATCTACATTTCCATTCACATCCATACATCTACATCTACATGCATACATCCACATCTCCATGATTACAATAAAATTCTTCTTGCTCTTCTTTGATATATTTGAATCCAAATTGTAGTCTGAGTTAAAAGAGTCTTCACAAATCTTGACACTGAGGATTCTTCCTCTTTCTTCTTGCCTTTCTCAATTTCTTTTTGTTCCTTTTAGGTTTTTCTATGCATGGATCCATGACTTGCATGCTCTTTCTTGCCACATGCTCTCTCTGCTACCACATGGTAGAAGAAGAGCATGGCCTGGGGGTGCCAGTGGTAAAGAGAGGGGGAGAGGTACCATATGGAAACACAAAATGCAAGGGGACCTAAACTAGGGCACAACTAGCAAAAGTCCCTCACAAAAATGACACCAAAAATGTTCAATAAAAGGGATACTATAATGCCTTACACGAAGGGAAGAAATGCAAGGGTCAATGTGAGAAATTGCCTCTACTCATCAATAATGACAACCGTCTCCTCTTGTGGGGGGAAGCTAGATCACCTCACTTGTATCACCAATGGTGTCACTCCATTCATATCTTTCTTCTACAAGAGTGGGTAGGGACAAATGAGAGAGCTATGGAAGATCTCTATCTCAACTTCAATACCTACTATGCTTGTAAGATAAGGAGATGTAGAAGAAGCTACTACAAGAGAGAGAGAGAGGGAGAGAGAGAGAAAGCAACAAACAACAATACCAAGCTAGACACACAACACAATCCACTTGCATACATTGCACATGTGAGAGGGGGGAAACACACAAGCTCAAGCCAACACTCAACTATGACAATGGGATTTCTCTTCTCATTACTAAAAATAGCCTAAATATAAGCCTATTCTTATGTACAATGGACTGTCACATTTGGAATGTACAAGGGGGCCTAAATAGCTAGTGAAGCTATTCCTAGCCTTATGTATAAACAAAAATTACCTTAACTCCTAGCATTACACACATATCATAAGCCTAAATGAATCACAAAGTCTTATATCATTAAGTACTTACTATGATTACAAAAGATGATTACAAAGTCTTATATCCTTAAGTACTTAGTGTGATTACAAAAGATGATTACAAAGTCTTATATCCTTAAATACTTACTGTGATTACAAAAGATGATTACAAAAGTCTTATATCCTTAAGTACTTAGTGTGCGATTACAGAAGATGATTACAAAATGGTGTGACTATACATAATAACATGCATAATAATTATTAAAATTAGAGCAATGTGATGAGCTATGGTGGATCAAATACTAGAATCAACATCATTAACAAAGTGATTAGCAAATAATTAAGACATAATTAGTGAGTAATTAATAAATAGCTTAATGTAGGCATGGATAATCAAAAACCAACAAATTCTCATTAGGCCAATGCCTCAATTTATAGAGTTTACATCCAAGCATCTAATCCCATTGATTTCTCCTTGATTCACTCCACCTCTTTTGCTTGATTCTCTCCACCTCTTCACTTTTCCCAGAATATCTCCACACTTCCTAAATCTTCTCATGCTACCCTTTATTCTCTCCCAGTAGATTCTTCTCACCTTTTCACAGGTTCTCTCACATTTACACATTCTCTTTTACAGCCTCTAACCAAGGGCTTGTTCCCGCACACACCCTATTCACTTGTATATTTCAACACCTCCCCTCAAGTGAATACTCCTAGAACACCTAGACCCTATACCAAGTTTCCCTCTTACTTGATAGTCCGTGACCAGTGTCTAGCACTCCTCCCCTCAAGTTAACTTAGCACACCTGGACCTTGTACCAAGTTTCTCTCTTACTTGATAGCCCGCGCGACCAGTGCCTCAAGTCCCTAAACTCATAGTCCTTGACTCTCTCTCTATGTGTCCAAGGCTACTACAAGTGCCTGCGACCTTGACTAAAGTGCTCACACATACATCTACCACGTGGCCTACATCATCGGTGGCTCAGAGGTGGTTTTACTTTGTTGGGGCAGGTTACATTGGGTTGTGGGGTCTCTCTCTCTCTCAAAGATTTTCACATGGCTCCTCACTCTTTGGAGCCTCACATCTTCTCTTGTCTTCGGTCTTCTTGCCGTGAGACAGCTTCTCTCCACGCCTCCATATCTTCCTCTTCTTTCAGTCTTCTTGTGGGGCAGCTTCTCTTCTCGTGTCCATGTCTTCCTTCAATGCTTCCTTTAGATCTTCTTCTCGGTGTGGATCTTCTTCTTGGAAAGAGATGTTCTTCTTCTTTCATGGCTGGGGCCATGAGCTTGTTCGTCAGGTCTTCTTGCTCCATGTGAGCTACATGTTTAAATGTTTGTTTGACAGTTCTTTTGGGCTTTTGATGTTTATCTTGTGTCATTATGCAATGCAAACCCAAATCTATGCGGCAGGTCTTACCTCTTGCCTTATTTTGGACAAGGGCAGTGTCTGATCCCATATTTACACTGATGTAATGTGCCCAATACATAATGCATATAGCATTCATTCTTATGCACATTCCCAAATGCAACTCTGGCTCTGAATAATCATGACTTTGAGTGTGATTTACAGGTATTAACCAAGGGTTAAATGTAAAATGATGATTATCACAAATTTATCAGCACAATTTTACCAGAAATTACATTAAATCAAGGGTAACCAATTTGTATGGAATGGTTGGAGTACCAAACCAACTCCGAATTGCAATCTGAAGTTATAAAGATTTGTATCAGATACCTAATGGTTAATTTGAACCCTCAATTGCACCAAAATACAGTGATTAACATTGATTAATCATTGATTAGCAAATTAATCCTCTATTTAGTGTGTAAAAAACAGAGTATGCAGGGAGCCCAGATCTGAGGCCTTAGAGTTCAAATGAGCTCAAATGCTTTCAAGGCCATCAATAGCAATGAGTCTAGTAGAGGATTAAGCCAAGAAACACAAGATTTGACCAAATATTGAATGCGTAACCTCTGTTTTACCAAAGTCACCAGTGCAGATTTGATGAAGAGCTTGGATCTCACTGTAGACCTGATCAAATTGAATTCTGACTTCACCAGCTTGTAGAGCATGCTTGAAAACCCCTGGAGCTATGAGGAATTAGAGCAATTTGATTTCATGAAGTAGAAAATGCAGATTTCCTCCAAAAAATAGCGCTTGCTAAAATCGCGATTTCTCCTGCATTCGGCTGCGGTTTGCTGCATTGTTTCGATTGGCTGGAGCACAAGGGTGTTGGCTATCTATGGCTAGAAGCAATGGGACTAATTTGATGTGTGCAAGGAGCTAGAGCTCCTCCACTAGCTGGGGGTACAAAGGTGAGTTGAAAAATAACTAAAATTTTGATTATTTACTAATTATCTTCTAATCTTGATTAATTAGATAATGGGCTCATAAACCTGATGGATTCTAGGCATGGCTCTGATACCGTTGAAATTAGAGCAATGTGATGAACTATGGTGGATCAAATACTAGAATCAACATCATTAACAAAGTGATTAGCAAATAATTAAGATGTGATTAGTGAGTAATTAATAAATAGCTTGATGTAGGCATGGATAATCAAAAACCAACAAATTCTCATTAGGTCAATGCCTCAATTTATAGAGTTTACATCCAAGCATCTAATCCCACTGATTTCTCCTTGATTCACTCCACCTCTTTTGCTTGATTCTCTCCACCTCTTCACTTTTCTAAGAATATCTCCACACTTCCTAAATCTTCTCATGCTACCCTTTATTCTCTCCTAGTAGATTCTTCTCACCTTTTCATAGGTTCTTTCACATTTACACATTCTCTTTTACAGCCTCTAACCAAGGGCTTGTTCCCGCACACACCCTATTCACTTGTATATTTCAACAATAATAGCATGAAAATGGAGCTCATGAAGAGCTCAATGGCCATGTTGATGGTCATCATGGAAACCTCACGACAAAGTCTGTGTCAAGGTAAAAAGATAGCTTGGGCATAGAGAGCCATGGAGCTCATGAGGAGCTCAATGGCCATGTTGATGGTCATCATGGAAACCTCACGAGACAGTCTGTGTGAAGGTAAAAAGACAGCTTGGGCGTAGAGCCGGCAAAGAGCCAACAATGCCAAGTTCATGTGAGGGAAGTTTTTTATGGGAAGCTTGGCAAAAGAAAATGAAGATTTTGGTCATGCTAATGACCATGGTGAGAATGGCTACATATGGAGAGGGTGGCCCAACAAAGGTAAATGAAGCTTGGGCAACATGCTCAAGTACGGTTGCAAAGAGAACCAACCGATAGTGCTCAGCAGCAAAGTTGCAAGCATTAGAGAAGAAAGGTGGTACACAGAGACAATCCAAGAAGAAGGCAAAGCTCTTGCTGTGGATCTCAACTTTCACAGCCAGTGGCTCAAGACCACAAAGAGAGGAGTGAGCATCTCCTTTAAGGAATAGGAGCCTCATATCGACAAACAGAAGGGAGCAAGCAGCATAACCACAAGCGACCAACACAAAGGTAAGAACCCAACTAGATGATAGCGGAGCTGTAGTACTCTGTTGGCGTGCTGCGCGCAAAAGTGTTGGTGGGGGCAACAGAATCAACGCACAAAGTATCCTGTATCGGTTGCAAATAGAGTTGACGACACTCGCATAGGGAATCACCATTTCTTGTGTGTGTGCGCGCGTGCGTGCGTGCATGCGTGCGCATTGTGTGTGTGCGCATGCGTGCGTGCGTGCATGCGTGCGCATTGGGTTCAATACCCACCCCTCCTCCTGCATGCCATGAGGCATAGGGTCTGTCCGTTTTCGCACTAAAAAAAAGTGTGTGTGTGTGTGTGTGTGTGTGCACGCATGTGTGTGGTCATGCTTGAAACCCTAAGAGATAAGAATTTATAATGTGCAATGTAAAGAGACCCAACCAAATCCCCTATTCATATCCACTTTATAAAAATGTACATTGTAACCATAACTAGTATGCAAATGCCCAATGTGGTTGTTTGGTGATCGTGCAGAATCACTCTGATATCTTCATTGAGTTTGTTGGATGGGCTGAAGGAGTCCAAATTTCAAGCTTGATTTTTGACGGGCACCCTTGCCCTTAAAAATTGATGGGTTTGGTAAAATATAGTAAGTTTTTTTTTTTGTATTTTAGTGTAATTTTGATAGGCATTTTAAAAGTTGCAAGTATTTTACAGCCAAAATGCTCAAAAATAGGCATGACGCCTCGCGCGTCAAAAAGCAACTATGGGTCCAAGCATGATGCCTAATTGAAGGCATCTGTGGTTGTTTTAGTCAGCTTGTGTCCACTACTCTTAATGGACTACTTGACTCATATCAAGGATTTGCAACTACATTAAGGTTAGTGGTGATGGATAATCCCAACCACTACACCTTGACTAGCTTGTCACATTATTGCTATAGGAAGAGCAAAGCCATGCTAAAACCAGACTGCATCTATGAAAGTGGATCAAGCCTTTGCTTCCCAACACAAAGGGAAAGGTAAGGCAAAGACATCTGGCAAATCTAAGAATCATGGTAACACTTCAGATGCCTCTTAGAATGCAGCCAAGAAGAAGAAGAGATGCAATTATTGCAAAAAGACAAGACATGACATTTCAGAGTGTAGAAAGCGCATCGCTTCTGAAAAGAAGAAGGAATCCGGTCTTGAAGTCACAGATGCTTCTACAACAGGGGCCAAGGATGAGTCTATAAATCTTGCTCACGTGATTGGGCTTTCCTTGTCACATGCCATTACAATCCTTCTATGGATGACTCATGCATGTTAGTCTCTAATGCTTTAAGTACTTGGTACTTTGATAGTGGTGCTTCTAAACATATCACATCATGCAAGAATTTGTCATTGCTCCTATGTGGTTGAGATATCATACATTGGCAACAGCACAAACTCAAATGTTGGGATAATTTCTTACCCAAGAGGATCTCAAGAAGCTTAACCATTCCCAACAACAACTTCATAAGGCAAATGAGAAGGTTTCCAAGGTAGAAGCCAAGCCCAAAAAAGGAAAAAAAGAAGTCCACAAGCTTGTAGCTATCAAGGCCACATAAGCTTGAGAACTAGCTCAAAAAAAGCAAAAAAGAGAACTCCACAAGCTTGAGATCAAGCTCTAGCTGATGAGGCCACACATGAAGAACTCACAAACTCTCACAAGCAAGACATGGATGCCCTCTAACTACAATTGAAGGAATTGGAAGCAGCCAACCATGAAGCCCACAAGGAACAACTTCTGAAGGAGGTCAAAAGAGCTAACGCACAAGAAGCACAATCCATTCATGCTCCTCAGCTTGAAAAAGAATGTAAAGATGCCCTCCAGTACAATGGAACAAGTAAAAAAAGCTAAAGCACAAGAAGCACAATCTATTCATGCTACTCAGCTTGAAAAAGAATGTAAAGATGCCCTCCAGCTACAATTGAAAGAATTGGAAGTTATTTTCCTTCTAGAAAACTACCCTCCTTTACTCCATCAAATCTCACTCAATCATGTCCAACCTCGCAATACGTGGTGCCACTTGTTTATTAACTCTTAACTTTTTACCAAGAGAGACCACTGCCTTGAACTCATGGCACCCCCCGGCCTTAACTACCCTATTCCACAAAGATCTGATTTACTCTACCTTGATAGCATGAAGAGCCTCAGTCACCGAGTGGTGGCAAGGATTGAAGTCAACCTAATGCCACATGCTTTACAACCAATACAACCTGCGGGGCATCCTCTCACTATATCGAATAATGTACACATATCAGCAGTCGGCAAACAGAGGCACTACCCTTCAAACCATTCGTGTATCCTACCTATAAGACCACTCTATGAACAAGGCACAGGAGGCCTATGACTTTTGCAGAAGCCACAAATCCACTAATGAAGAAGGTCATCTTGAAGACTCCTCAAAAAGCAAGCATGTTGAAGGCAAGCCATTGCGGTAAAGATCTGAAAGGCAACAAAGCACATTATTCTAGCAGTTTGGGTGAGAAAGAAGATCCAAAGGAGCATGACCCAAACTCAACAAGGGGTAACTCGATCGCCATCCCACCAACCACTCCACCCTTTCCAAACCAACCACTCCACCCTTTCCAAACCAACATCCCACCCAAAACCCTCCCACCAATCCTCATGTATCCTCATCCATGGGGTTAACGGCTACATCCACATTTCACCACCCTGTTCTCAAGCTTCTCCCTCACCTTAACCACCTCATCACCTAGATCCATGGGCCTAGCCTCAACAAGGCACCACCACCACAACCACATAGGAAGATGCCAGTGAAGATGATTGGAAGGACCCAGTGGCATTGCCCACCATCGATGAGTAGCAGCAGGTCACACTTATCCACCCTGTGTATGGGACCTCATCTTCCAATGCAAATTTCATGATATTCTTGAAACACCCTTTAATATATGGCCGAATTCTACCTGGTGAATCAATAAATGGAACATAGGAAGAAGAGGCTAGTGAAGATGATGGAAAGATCCATGGGTGTCTTTGCCTCCGCGACCACCCATGAGAAACAACTCACTTATCCACCCATTGTACGGCTTCTACTAAGGCAACTTCCATGATATCCTTGACATGACATTCTTAACACACCCTTTGATATGGCCGAAGTTTGCCTAGTGAATCAATGGATAACATGTTTTCTAGTGGACAACACAATTGAAGATCTTCTGGAAGTATGAAGTGGCTACACATTCATAGATTTTCTAGGAGTATAACCTAAGTAGATAATCATATCGGAGTTGGCGCAAGCCCTATCTGCTAAATGATCATTAGATATGGACAGAGTATATGGCTACACCAAGTCCAGATCGACCCAAGGTTCATACCTATCAAAAGTAGGTGGTCCTAGTGCAAGTTTTTATGAATGGAAGGCAAAGGGCTCGTCTACAAATTTCCTTACATTGATGCAAATTCAATAAAAAATTTCAATGACCTCTACTACACAAAGGTCCCCAAACTAGCAATGGTTGCCACATTTTGCTTCCTAACTCAATATTCTCATTCTCGATACGGTGTTGAAGGACTAAGGGGGAGAAGCAAAGGTTGTTTTGTCTTTAACCAAAATGAAGGCCCAAATTTTTTTCAGCAAGTAGATCACTATAGCATGTTCAAATAGTTCCATGGCCATAGCGTGGTCACCTTTAAGGATATAGAATGGCCAAATACTTCCATGGCCATAGAGTGGTCACCTTTGATTATATATCATGGTAAAATACTTCTATGGCCATAGGGTGATCACCTCTGAGGATATATCATGATTGAATAATTTTCATAGGGTGGTCACCTTTAAGGATATGCCAAATAGCGGGTTCTAGAAAGGACTTGTTCTTGTCTTTTCTGCCCATATGCTTTTTATGTTTTTATGTATATTTAATTGCTCTTATGTAGTAGATTTACACAAAGTACAAGAATTGAGTCATATAGGCTCTTATTAAACTGTTTTGTGTGTTGAAGTAACCATTTATTGGTGAGGATTGAAACAATTACGTCGACTTGCGAGGCTAATATAGATATATTCACTAAGGATTGCAGATCATTGATTTGTGAAGATGGTGGCGTCGTTTGGATAGGTTGGTGATTTGAAGGAAAATTCCAGCGATGGGTTGTACCATTAACCAGGCTTTCTCCCACCATGGCCCCCCATCCAGAGCGATACCTGGAAGTTGTCGATGGTGAGGTTTTGGTGCAAATGTTCTCCAGTGCATGAGTATGGATATGTACTCATCATAGAGTAGCTGCTACATTAATTTATCCAAAAGAATAGTAAGAAATAAGCTTAACAGATTTATAATGGCTATTGAAGATGTTGGGAAAGGGTAACATGTGAGATGGCTTAATCCATGATGAGGCTTAAATCGTGAAAGTGCAGGTTCTTAAGTCGTGAGATTGTAATTTGTGAGAAACCTGAACTTGTGAGATTGTAGGTTTTTTGATCGTGTGACGGGTTATTCCGTGGATTGCCTAATTCTTTGAAGTTGTAGGTTTTTACCCCAATGGTTTTTTTTTAATAATGGGACAACCAGGTCCTGGACTTGCGAGATCAAGTTCTTGTGCACTTATTTCTCACCTCAGCATTGTTATTTTGTTCTTGATACGCTCATATGTCTCCATTGTAGACGTGGGTATTGATTCTTGAATTTGTTACTCAAATGTTGTCGAGGCAATGGGGAAGGTTGTTGATTGTTTCTTGAACACACAATCTATTATGTTGGTGCTTAATGCACGAGAGTGGTTGAGTCATTTACTTGTTGCTTGGGCCTCCATTCTTGTCGAACTTTAGGTGAAGTTGTTGGGGTTGAAGTTGGTGGTGAGGTTTTCTTCACATTGTTCGATTTTGGCACCATATAATGGAATTACCATCATAGTATCCTTGTTGTTGAAGCACATGCACAGGCACCCATCTTTGATGAACATTATAAACTGGTGGCCGATGTGCTTGGTGCTAAGGCTTCCTTCTCTGTGCAAGATTAGGGGACTTGGTGATGTTCTTGGGTACCCAAGCTTTGATATTCCTTTGGTAGTACCCTTGCTTGGCGGTAGTGTTTTTGGTGCCCACATTTGTTGATTTGGTGGAGTTCTTTGAGGAACTCGAATAGGCTCTTATGGACGGTGTTGTGGAGTACTTTTCTTCTTCCTTAGCCTCCAAGTGCTGCGTTGAGAAAGAGACTTTGAGTGTCGAGGCACCCAAATTTTATTGGCACCTTCATAGTAGCCTTGAGCTACAAGTAGCTGCTTCTCCACCCACATTTTGATGCTATTAAGATATCGTGATTGTGGTAGTCTTAGTGGAGTTTTCTTTTGGGTTGATGTGGAAGGTTTGGGCCCCCCCTTGACTTTGGTTGGCGTTGAGGCTGCAAGTTTGGGACTCATGGGCATTGTTGATGATGATGAGCTTAGAGTCTCTTGTGGAGTGGCTGTGATGACGAGGCCTTTGAGCATGTGGTTGTCTCCTTTGGTGAGGTTTGTCGGTGAAGATGCATAGGCTCCGAGGTCTTTCCTTTGAGTTCCTTGTTAGAGATAGATGGTTTGGCTGTGGGAACTTCTTCAGGAATAGCTGTTGATTGCAAGGTTTTGGCATCAAATTTCGTAGGTGAGGATGGGTTGAAGGAGTAGATGCTTTATCGGAGTTGATCGTTGATGCAAGTGGTAGGTCATTGTGTAGAGGGGCTTTTGTGGAAGAGGCTTGTATCCTTTTGCATTCAACATCAAAGATATCCATTAGATATGGCTCATTGACATTTTCGTGTTGTTTTTTGTGATTTTTCGTGGTTTTGGGCTGTTTTGGCCTTGATTTTCGGGTCAAATTTGGAGGCTGCTAGTCGAAGGCCAAAATGGTCAATTTTGACTTCAGACAGCCAAGTCCAAAGTCGAAGAGCTCGATGTCATCTTTCCAATGAGCCCTAGAGTGCCTTCATCGGATATACGGTTTAGGAGATACGACCTCCAAACAGGTGTTTTCTAGAGTTTTTTTTTCACTGACGGATCCCTTTTCATGCCAAAACATTTTTGTTGAAGCTGTATGAGAGCAAATCCTCATGTACATTTTACGAAGGGGGAGTTGGAAAGGCTTACCCATCTCGCTAAAGTATATGATTGGTTTGAAGAGCATCTCGAAATTCAGGCAATTGCTGATGATATTACTAGTAAATATGTTCCTCCTCACGTGAACATATTCTATTGTTTGGGCGGACTTCATGGGTTTTATAAATTCTATTTTATTTTTTTGGGCGTGAACTCTAGTTCCCTAAAATTGTAAAAAATGGTTCACGTCGTGAACCAAACTTCACGGATTATTAAATTCGTTCTGTGAACCTTTTAAGGTTCCGTGAATCTTTCAAGTTTCGTGAACCGTGAAGTTATCATAAAAATTTTTTTAAAGGTTCCGTGAATCGTGAAGTTTTCAGGTTCCATCGAACCATGAAGTTTTCACGAAATTTTTTTTAAAAAAGGTTCTGTGAACCGTGAAGTTTTCGTGAAATTTAAAAAAAAAGGTTCCGTGAACCGTATAGTTTTCAGGTTCCGTGAACCGTGAAGTTTTCGTGATTTTTTTTATTTTTGGGAGTCTAGTGGGAAATACGAATTTTCCTTTTCGGGGGCGGAGGGGGGGATATTTTTTTAATTTAAAATGGAAGGGATATGGGCATTTTTCCAAATAAGCAAGTGGGAATCAAAAAAGTCAACCTTTAGTTATGTAAAAAAAGTGATTGAGGATTAATCTTAGATTAATTCTTTCACTAATCTTTTTCTCTTTTACACTAATCAAAGACTCTAATTAACCACTAATCCTTAATTAATTCACACAATTGAGCACATCATTGGAGAGAGCAAGGGAATCCTAATCTTTGTGTGCATCAAGAATTGTGTAAATTAATCTTTAATAGGGAATTAATTAGACTCTTAATTATGGTCTCCTCTTTTAAGGTAAAATTTAAGCAAAGAGAGTCAAATTTCTCCAATTGATGTGATTAGGTGTTTTGATGCATCTAGATACTCTCAAAACACTCAAAAACACCAATTTCGACTACTCATATGATCGATTTAGACCCCAATTAACATATTTTCTAATTTTTTTGCCTCCTCTTGAGCAAGATTAATCCCCTCAATGATAAAAACCAGTCCAGTAAGAGAAATTAGTCAAATGCAAGGGTTTTTCGATGGTTTTAAGATTTTTTTTGAAAGATTAAGCTACTCCTAATGCTTGCTAACACTCTAATCCAAACAATTTCAACACAACAAACACACAATCAAATTAAATTTAATGATCTTAGTTCTATGTTTAACACTAAAGCGAGCTAACATTCACTAAAAATTACATTCTATTGCATTGTTTGATGTAATGGATGCAAACTAAGCCTAATACAAACTATGTGTAAGCCCTAAGAACATGAAAAACCACAAAAACAACAACAAAAATAACAAATTAATCTAAAATTAAGCAAAAAGCATTCTTTTCAAAAACAAAAAAGAGAGTTATTCTACACCAAATCTCACATAAATCACCATCAAATCCACATCTTTTTTCATGGGAAACCATTAATCAAGATAATGGGCAATGGGTTATGCGTAGAGTAGAGGCAAAACGATGAAAAAAGGTAGGGATAGCTCCTCGACAATGGCGCCAAAAATGTTATGGTTCACCCTAACCCTCCTTAAAACACATCCAAAAAGAAATTTCCTGGTGAACCACAACTGTCGTGAGAATCTTTCCAATGGCAGCTCGTAACCCTTGAGGTCTCCAAGCTCTACAACTCCTTGGGAAGCAATTCCACCGTGCCTCCCGCGCGAGCGTTGTCACACCACCGCGTTGCACTACGGGTACTCGTCCCTCCTCTCACCTCACTTCACTCACACACACTCACTAGCATGCATTAGGGAGAGAGATTAGCAAGAGGATTAGCAAGAGCAAGCCTCAATTGCACAATGGGAGAGTATGTTGTATTATGAGAGATATTCACTTATATACATGGCCATAAGTGTTCACACTCACTTGAGAAGCAATTCCACCGCGCCTCCCATGAGCGTTGTCACACCGCCGCGTTGCACTACAGGTACTCGTCCCTCCTCTCACCTCACTTCACTCACACACACTCATTAGCATGTGTTAGGGAGAGAGATTAGCAAGAGGATTAGCAAGATCAAGACTCAATTGCACAATGGGAGAGTATCTTATATTATGAGAGATATTCACTTATATACATGGCCATATTTGTTCACACTCACTTAAACTATGGCCGACCGGGCACTTTAGGCTCATAAGAGGCCTAATGCAATTACAATGACCACTCTCATAATATATCCATGAAGTACATCACTTAGGACTTCATCCTTGCTTGCTACCACACGCTCTTGAAGCGGGAATCGCCATAATTATTCCATCACACCATTACAGGCGCCCATCCAAGTTGTAGCTTTGGACACTATTGCTTCATATCTTGATTGTATGACCCTTTGGTGTATCTACCATGACTCCTTGATGTAAGATAATGGCGGTAGCTCTTGTTAGTCCTAGAATTGGATTAACAAGATGCTATGACCCGTGGGTCATCAATGTCTGCAGCACTAGTTGAGCTTAGTATCTTAACTTATAAACTATTGTGCATTGGTTGGCCGGAGCATTCGTGCCTTGGGAGGAGTGGTATAGCTGTTAGAAGGGGCTTCATGTGATTTTGCATGATTATAGAGCCTTGTGGGCTCCTCTCATTAGATGTCATAGTTATCCAGAGTGTTCAGGTGCAGTATTGCATACCTTCCTAGTCTAAGAATCATGGTGGTGGTGGTGATAGGAGGTATTTGATGGATTGTGATGCAGTGATCTATAATGTTATTTTCTCATGTAATGTTTAAATGTTAAGAAAATTTTTAAGTTTTAAGAAAAGAAATGTTTACTATGGAGTGTGTACGTGCAGTCTATCTTTCCTTGTTTTTTCACGGGGTGTGTGCGTAATGCAAGTGTGTGAGTTTACACTAGCTTCATAGTCCCAGTGGGTCAGGTGGCAAGCTAGGCCCATAAGGACTGGATGGGGTCTAGACTGACTCTATGGGGATCTGGTAGGAGCAGATAAAGGATAAACCATTGGAAAGGGGGTGGCACGGTGGAATCGAGCATATGGGTGCTTTCTAAACGAAACCAAAAATTCTTGAGAAACTTAGAAATATGGGGTAAATTGGGAATTAGAGTATTAGAATGTAGGAATGATAGAGTATGTTGAGGTTGTCACCTTCATAATCAAGGAGTAAGATGTTGGTTGAGCCTAGGGGAGCCACCAATCACCTCTTATTTGTGAGAATTATGAAGGAGACATGCGTCTTGAGAAATAATATGCGTTTCCTAGTGTAAGGATTATCTAGTACAACTACAAAAAATGTGCTACTGTGGATAGCCAAATGCTAGGCCATTGTTGTATGAGGCCCCTAGGTGAGACTCTTTACCCTTGATCGAGTCTTCTTCCACTGTAGTTATATCTTATAGATATTGAGGGTGGGGTCATCATCATAGATGGTACCAGAGTACAATTGTGAAAATGAAACTTAGAGTATTTCACTAGGTTTTTTTTTAGATGGCTCAACAGGTGAGCCAATCGTGTCTTTTCGAGATACTTGGATTATCCAAGAAGGATGACATGATAGCTTTCGCATTTTAATTTATTATCCAGGTCGTAGTCAACACAAGAGACTTGCTCTGGCTTGGCCTTTTGAGGAGCTATATTTTTCGACATGGGTTAAGCGGTGACATTGTTGGTTCACCCATAACACCATCACCACTTTTATTGCAGTCAGACGCAATGATCGGAAAGAACATTTCTCTAGCATATGGACCTATGCCTAGGAATTTTAAGAGGATCCATCCCAGAATTGGGAAAACCCAAGAAGGAACTTTCTATCTCAGACAAATGCCTTAAAATCCATCACTGTCATTGACCTTAAAGATGAAGAAAAGGAAACATTTCATGCTAGCATTGAACATTAAGGCCAAAATCGATAATTTTTTGTTTTAGGTACCCGTAAGCTATCAAGGTAAGCGATTTGAGTCTTTAATTAATTCTAGAAGTAAACATTATTTCATTTTGTCTGGTTTCTTGCAAATTTTAAAATTAGATTAGAGATGGGATAAACCAATGCAAGTCAAATTGGATAGTGGGAAATTGCTCCTCACATGCCATGAGATGAATAATCTCCAATTTTCCCTAGATAGATACTTGACCAAATATAAATCCAAAGTTCTACCATTAGGAGTGTATGATAGAATTCTTGGTATGGATTGACTTACTCGGCATATATACATTGCCAAAAGAGAATCTCTTTTCTAGATCTTCATAATAAGAAGGTCCAAGGGATTAGAGTACCAAGGTCTCCAACAAGGTCCAAAGGATCGGAGTAACAGAGTCTCCAACTTTACAACTTATAAAGCCATCTAGGTTATTGAAGGGACTTCATAAGAAGGAGGTAATTTATGTGTTAAAAATTAACTCTATTGGGAGGGTCAGGTTCGTATGAACTTGAATGGCATGAAATTCCCCCAATCTGAGAAGTGGATCATGAGATAGGACTATAAAGAGAGCTTACAAAATGGTTGTTCCCCAAGCAATCGAGCTTAAGGAGCAACTAAAGAAACTCTTGGAGCAGAGATTTATTCAACCAAGGGTATTCCCATGGGGTGCACCATTTCTCTTTTCAGAAGAAGAAAGATGGAACATTAAGACTATATAGGGGTTTGAATCAGCTCACAATGAAAAATAAATACCCGATACCTAGAATAGATGAGCTTTTGGATCAGCTACATGGAGTGGAAATGTTCATAAAGATTGACTTGAGGTCTGGATATTATCATATCAGAATCAAGGAGCAGGATAGATTAATGATAGCTTTTGACACAAGATATGGACATTACAAATTTATTGTGATGCCCTTTGATTTTACAAATGCTCTTGCAAGTTTCGGTCGATTAATGCAAAAGAGGATTTTAGAGAGTATTTGGATGACTTTATCCTTGTATCCTTTCATAACATCTTAGTTTATTCCAAAAATGTTACCGATCATGAGAAGCATGTCTGAAAATTCTTTGACATCTTGAGGAAGCACAGGCTCTTTGCGACTTTTCATAGAGTGTATTGAATATTTGGGTTTATTATGTCTAACGATGGAATCTCAGCTAACCCTCACCAGAACCTAAGATTCTAAAGGAGGTTTGAGGTTTTCTTGGTCTAACAGGATGGTGTTGGATATTTATCCAAAGATATGCTAAGATCGTTTTGCCCCTAATAACTCTTATTAAAAGGATGTGCCATTTAAGTGGACCCCTATGTGCTAGAGTACATTTGACAAGCTGAAGACTACCTTAGTAACTAACCCAGTACTAAAATTGCTAGAGTTTAGCAAACCCTTTGAGGTGATTGCAATTCGTGGGGTCCTTATGGAAGAAGGGAGGTGAACTCTGTCACTCATGCTTTGAAAATGTGGAGGCACTATCTCCTTGGATAAAGATTTACTATGGTAACTGACCACAAAAGTTTAAAGTTGATATTTACCCAGAGTGACCTTAATATGCTTCAAAGGAGATGGATGCAATTATTGCAAGAATTTAACTTTGAGATTAAATATTGATCCAAAAGGAAAATGTAGCTGTAGATTTCCTTAATCGGAAGGAGGCTTCCTTGCTTACCATAACATTGACTTCCAACCTGTTACCTGCAGAAATTAAGAAGAATATTGGGACATATAAATTCTTTGCCCCAATAATTACCTTGGAATGCAAGAGAGTAAGAGGACTCAAGAACTGAACAAGGTTCAAGGGTTCAAACTTGAGGACGGATGCTTGTATTATAACAATCTCTTATGCGTCCCAAGCGCGAAGGTGAATTCAAGAAACAAGTTTTGGTTGAGGCTCATGACATCCCAACTGCTGGACATCCTGGATATGTGAAGACATTCATGAGATGATCAAGAGGAGTTTCTTTTGGCCAGGGATGAAAAAGGATGTAGTGAACCATGTTTGTCAATGCCTTACCTATCAAAGGATTAAAGTAAAAAGAGTAAAACTGCATGAAAAGTTACATCCTCTAAATATTGCAATAATATGGGAGTGCATAAGTATGGATTTCATTACTGGATTGCCTTCAAGTGTTGGATATAATTCTATATTTGTAGTAGTTTATATACTGAGGAAAGTTGCACACCTGATTCTAGAAACTTTTACTACAATGGATATTGCTAAGGTATTTTTATGAGACATTATCTAACTTCATGGATTACATCACAAGATATTAAGTGATAGAGATGCAAATTTTACTTCATGCTTTTGGACAACATTCTTCAAAGCAATAGGGACTTCATATAGCTTACCGTCCAAAGACTAATGGAAAAACTAAAAGAGTAAATCAAGTCATTGAGGATACTTTCAGAGCACTTTTTGTGGATGAGAACCAAAAAGATGGTTAAACTATCTCTATCTAGTGGAATTTACATATAATGCTTCATATCACTATAGTATTAGTATGATTCCATTTAAGACTCTATCTAGTCAAAAAGATGGTTAAACTACCTCTTTCTGGTGGAATTTACATATAATGCTTCGTATCACCATAGTATTAGTATGAGTCCATTCAAGGCTCTATCTAGTCAAGAATGTCTTACTCCCTTAGATTGGTCAGATCCACTAATCAAGGTAGAAGTCTCAAGATAAGTGCTCGAAGAAATGGATAATTAGATGCAATTAATAAAGAAGGATATTAAGGCTTCTCAATACATGCATAAGCAACATGCTGATCCAAAGAGTTCCAGTCTCATAAGTTCGAAGAGGGTGACATGAAGATTGGAGATCTTCTCCCTTCACATCTTAAAGTTTGTAATGTTTTTCATGTCAATCTTTTAAGCAAGTATCATCCAAATTTTGAGCACATTTTAGAAGATAATCAAATGATCATGCATGTTCAAGGCCAAATAGAGCTAGAACTAGAAGAAATCTTGGATGTTAAAGAAAAACCCTTGAGGAATCAAATAGAGCTAGAACATGTTCAAGGTCAAATAGAGCTAGAACTAGAAGAAATCTTGGATGTTAAAGAAAAACCCTTGAGGAATCAAATTTCAAGGGAATAAAAAGTGGAAGTTCTTCCTTGTAGAAGATGCAACCTAGGAGAAAGAGGAAAACCTAGCGAGAGACTATTCCTAGTTCACGAGATGAGGACATCTCGGTTCTCTAAGTGGGGGAGAACGTAAGATCCCTCTTACCCCATACTTGTTGGTAAGTTGCCAAACTATGTGATTGTATAGAGAGAGAAAAATGATAAATTGCTTGTTTTGCTAAGAATTCTTAAGACCTTGATAAAACAAACCTTTTCTATTTGAAAATGGTATTCCCCATGTTCAAAATATTGAGAAAAAACCTCATGACTCCCAAGTGCACGTGTACATGTGCACATTTTCTGCAAGTTAAGCTACTACCGAAAGATAAGTAAATTTATATAATTAGAAAAATAAAAAATAAGTTAGACCATTGCCTAGCCAATAAAAAAGTATTTGAAGTAAAATGATCAAGGTTTCTATGGGAAAAAATTAATTTAACAAGGGCCATGTCTAAGGTGTGCATATTCATTAATTTAAATGGACTAAGGTTAATTGTTCTAAGGCTGTAAACCATGGTTTTTGGTAAAACCATAGTGGATTTGGAAAAGGTGGAAATGATAAACCACACATGGTATTGGAAAGGTGGAAAGTAGTAAGAGGTTTCGTGCAAAACAAGTGTTGTGAACCTTGTATTAGTTGAAGTTGATATTTTTGAATCCTTTTTAATTTGGTTTAATTCTTTAGCTTATGCTCAAAGAGTTAAATTGATGTAGCTTGTAAAAAATTCCCATCTCCCTAGGCAATAGGCTACCTATTTAAATCGATTTGGTTAATTTTGAGTATATGAACCATAGAAAATCCTTTTTAATTTGGTTTAATTCTTTATCTTATGTACTTTTCATAAAATATTATAGGGAACCTTAGAACATAAGCATATGCACTAGGCTAATGGCCATAGTTTAACATTCTTTAGAAGACCTTGGGAACTAGCCTTGTTTAACCTTATTTTCTTAGACTTAGCTAAAGAAAATAAGCTTAAGAATTTCAGGATCTAGGGATCAATTTGGAATTGGATTAAATAAATTATGGATGTTTATGCACCACACTAGTGCACCATAAATTGTGCATATGGTTGTAATTTTTGACACACATATGACCCCTTTCACATGTAGTGTTTTAGATCAATTTATGTAAGAAATTACGCAATTAAACTCTGTAGATTACAAATTAAGATGATCATGAAATTAACCCTAGAATTAATACAAGATGCCATAAGGAGAAGAAGGTCACATTATACACCCTTTTGTGTATCAAGTTGTGCACATGGGTTTGTTCTTAAGGGAGAATCTTAATTTATTCAAGTAGAGTTTTTACCTTTAAAATGAGTAGAAATTTTTCCTTTAAAATGTATAGATTTATGGGGTAAATTAGGAATTAAACTATTAGAATGATTGAACCTGTTGAGGCTGTCGCCTTCATAATCGAGGAGTAAGACGTTGGTTAAGCCCAAGGGAGCCGCCAATCGCCTCTTATTTGTGAGAATTATGAAAGAGGCATGTGTCTAGAAATGATCATATGCATTTCGTAGTGTAAGAATTTATCTAGTGCAATTGCGTAGATAGTTGAATGCTAGGCCATTGTTGTAAGAAGAAGCCCCTAGGTGAGACTCTTTTCCCTCAATGTTGAGTCTTTTGGTTTAGTTATATCTGATAGATATAGAGGGTGGGGGTCCTCACAAGATCCCCAACGACGAGAAAGGTACAAATATGGCCTTGTTTAGTTTTCGTAAGCACTGGTGGGTGTGTTCTATCACTTTCCACATAATCACGGCTCAATTTCTCTCTCCTCCAGTGGGTTTGAAGAAGAGAAGAGTTCCTTCTTACTCCTATACCTTGGGCACTATCAAATTTTCACATGTGGGATTAGTGAAACTTGGTTTGAAGAAGAGAAGAGTTCCTTCTTACCCCTATACCTTGGGCGCTATCAAACTTTCGCATGTGGGATAAGTGAAGCTTGGTTTGAAAAAGAGAAGAGATCCTTCTTACCCTTATACCTCGGGCCTTATCAAATTTCCAAGGCATGTGGGGTTAGTGAAACTTTTTAGGGTTGCTAAGTGTCTCAACTCCATGCACTTTGTCTTGTAAGCAAAACTGTTTAGATTTTCCTTTTTTTGTGCATGACTTTTGTGTGGGTGATTTAGATCATATTTTACAAATTCAATACTTTAAAATGCATCTTTGTTAGAGATTCGGGAGGCTTTTAAACCTTGGGTAGAAAACCATAGATTTAATTGGAAGAAAAGATAGGTTTTCCATGCTCAAATTCGTCTTGCTTAAGTACATAAATTGGAAAGGGGAGAGTAGTGTAATCTTGTCTAGTTTGTCCGACTAAATCTAGAGGTACTACTTTTTTTGTCTGATTGAGGATAGAGGTACTTTTTGCAATAACATAAGCTTGCATAAGCCTTGTGTTTGGGGAAATTAAAAGGGTGTTTTTAAGTACTTTTAGACATCTTTCAAGTATATATATATATATATATATATATATATATATATATATATATATAATATTATTATTGATCCCAAAAAGAATAAAATCTCAAGATATTGACAAAACAAAGTTTTATTCAAGCAAGAATAGCCTTTTCTATTTGGAAATGGTATTCCAAGTGCACATGTGCATAGATTAATTAAATTAGAGAGGAAAAATCCAATGCACTAATGAGATTCATGGTGTGAACGGATACCCAAGAGGAATTTAATATAAGAATTAAAAAAATAGATAAAATTGCATGAAAATTCGGCTGCCGTCTAAACGAGAAGCTGAAATTCCAAGCTGATATGTCTGGACTTTGTCTGCATCACAATGGACGTCTAAACGACGAGAAGCTGAAATTCCAAGCTGATATGTCTGGACTTTGTCTGCATCACAATGGACGTTAGCTTCCCCGAAAGGTTCTTGTAGTATGGAAACAGGCATGAAAAGGAGAGAACATCTGATCTTACAACACACAACCACCCCTCAAGGTAAGCCCTCTTCTGTTTCCTCAAAGTCGCCTCTGGTGGCCAACTTAAGCTCCATTATGCCTTTTCAAGATAATCATATCATTAAGCTCACTGTTGATTACATAATAAGAGTTAATCCCTCTAATTTGTCACATTAATCTCATTCTGGCTTACAATTAACCCCACTTTGGCTTCTCAGGACTATCACATCATGCCCAGTACAAACAAAGATTCTCAATAAAGCCCACCAGCATGCCTTCTCAAGATGATGAAATCGAGTCCACCCACATGGCTTCTCACGATGGTATAATTGAGCTGGCTTCTCAAGATGATACAGTCATTCCCGCCAACATGGCTTCTCCAGAGGATCAACAAATCAAGTCCACCATGGATGATGCCAACAGTGCCCAGCAAACAGTTTCTTTCTTCAAGCTCTTCTCTTATGCAGATGGGCTGGATGTGATCATGATGATTCTAGGTACAGGCGGCGCAGTTATCCATGGCATAGCCATGCCTGTCTACTTCCATTTTCTCTCAAAGTTTCTCGATGTCTTTGGAGGACAAACCGAGAACTCGGCCAAAACAGTTTCCCAGGTGCCCTAAGCTTTCGTGCACTTATTATGCATGTTTAATGCAATTTTGGCGATCATGAGGTTAAGGTTTAGAATACATAATCACGTAAAATAAACCAATGCAAATGTTTGGATAATCAAAAATTTATGCATTTCACAAATGCCCCAGCTCCATCTATCAAATATGTGGGTCAGTTTAGGCTAATTACAAGTACATTAATCTGGATTAGTTGAACTAATGAGGTGTTTGCTTTCTGCAGTATTCGCTTGATTTGGTATACCTTGGCATTATCATATGGTTGGCTGCCTGGACAGGTGCATGTGATTCTAATTTTGTTAAATACCTTTTTCTTGGATAAATGGAGCAGCTTGAGTTCTCAGACATGTCAAGTCATGTGTGTTTTTAAACTTTACAGCAGCAAAAAAGGCCTGCACAAATTCACCCCATGAAAGGTGGACCTGTCTTAATGTTTCATTGCATTGAATAAATCAGTAGCATGTGGGTTTTGTTTTCCAAAAATCTAATCTTTTCTATATTAATTAGTGCCTGCCCAGGCAGGATATAGGCCAAATGTATATAATCTATGTATGTGTGTGGTGCATGTATGTTTTGTGTGTGTGTGTGTGTGTGTGTGTGTATGCACGCATGTGTGCGCTCTTGCCCATGTGTGTGTGATAGGAACATGAATGATACAGTAACTACTACAATAGTTACTACGTGTGACTACTACATGGATATATATATAGGTGGGCAAATTTTTGATAGTGTAAGTGGTAGCTGCCCCATTGTCAATCCACTCATGGCAATGATACCCCAATGATGCCATTGCAGTTTTTGTGTGTGCGCATGCGCGCGGGCATGCATGTGTATGTGTGCACGTGTGTGTGGGTATACATGCATGGGTGCAATGGACAAAATAAATAATAGCTGGCCCAGGCATCGATCCTCCAAGGCATTGTGTGCACATGTAGGCACACATGGGTGGGTTGCAGCTGCCATAAGAGATGACACTAAAAGGCACAACCTACTGTGATTTACAATTTTCTAACCAAAGAGATGATACCAAAAGGCACAACCTACTGTGGACTTCCCTCAATACTACATGTCCAACTATTATCTTTACATAGAGCCTTGGAACTCACATGATTTCGATAGCTAAAGTGAATGTCATGTAGTCCAATGTGCTGGGAATATGCCTCGTATACCACAATATCAAACTGGCTGACTTTGAGTTTTTCTGTTTTAGGTTGTGTAGTGAATGGCAACTCTCATGGCATACACTATATTAGGTCTTGTGATCTTCAAATAGATGAGGCTGGTCACAAGTCTGGTGTATAGAGTTATTTGTATCTACTCGATATGCAATCTTTCATAGGCCTTTCTCCGAAGGATTTATGCTTGGGTCCAATTTTGTGTGTTGACCTATCCAAAAATTACTAGGCATACTTTGATTGGCACAACATTTGCTGCAGTTTTTGATTATCCAATGAATGCTGCAATGGACCATTTGTTTAGGGAAGGTTTAATGTGATAGACAAGTGCATCATCATGGCCTGTGATGATAATAAGGTCATGAATGTAAAGCGCAACAATAAGCATGCTACCCCCTCCTATATTTGTGAAGATTTGGATGTGCTTCGCTCTTCCGACCCCTCCTGTAGTTACCATTTTTCACCGCCTGTAGGTGCTTTTTATCTGCCCGTAGGCAATGCCGCCGAGGAAGCACCTTGTGGGGTTTTGAACCCCAGGACCTCCTGGTTCTAGGCAAACACCTTCACCACTTGGGCTACCTCCTCATTGGTGTGCTTTGCTTTCTTTAAATTGCTAGGCTTTGGAACTTTGCATACTATGATCTGGTGCCTTTTTCAAACCATATATATTTTTCTTCAGTTGGGATATCTTGTCTTAGCTGCCTCTTACCACAGACAACTTTGGCCGAGTTAGGTGACTTCCATTTCCAAGTCTCCATCAAAATGAATCACCATTGCTAAGAGTTTGAGATGGTGCAAGGCTCTGCGAATGTTTAATACCTCTTCCTAGATGAAGCCTTTAGCACCGAGTCTAGCCTTGCATTATCCTCTGTGCCATCTGACTTTACCTTTCTTCTTTACCTTCTGAGAGCAATTTTCAGACCATTCTGACTACACAGTCAAGTGGTCAATGGATATAGCTTAGTACTTCCACTTTCATTCCCACTAGGGGACCTCATCGGGAGAATCACCGTGTTACCAGAGCCATGCAGGCTTTCTTCTGTAGAAGCTTGTGGAGTTATGCGAGAAGCAGAAAGGATACACATTGTTTTGGTCAATAGCCCATGGTGGACTGGCTGTAAACCAACGACGAGCAGTTACAGGTGTGACTCCTCATTGTCCTCGATGCATTCACCATGGTAGACCCTTTTGGGGATGCATAAAGGCCTAGAGTTTGGCACAAGCCTGTGGATCAGTGGCATGGCTCATTGATTTAGGTTACCACAACAATGCCGCACCCCCCCCCCCTTTCCGGGGTGAGAAAAGAGACTTCTATTAAGTATGAAAAAAATATACACAAGGGAGATTTCAAACCACACAAGGGGGAAATCTTGTGTTGCCAACAAGGTCCCATATGAGTGGGAGTGGAAAAGATGCCATAATCCCACTCTCATAAATTGGCCACACTCTCTCTCCTGCAGTCCTTGAAGATCCCTGGATTCTGGCCCAAGTGGCCATGGATGACGTCACTCCAAATCGTGCAAATGCACAGTGACTCAAGTACCCTGAATGGTCTCAGTGCACCTAGCCCTCCAAATATGCCAGGCTGCAGTGTTAGCAATAATCTCCCATGCACTGTTACTCAAATACCCTCCATGGCCTCAGTGCACCTAGCCTTCCAAATATGCCAGGCTGCAGTGTTAGCAATAATATCCCATGCACTGTCTGTAGGTGGGACGTCAATGAGTTGCTCGGTGGTGCCAAGCAACTCATTGACTGATCATAATGACCAGATCCTTGTCATTCCCCTCATACCTGAGCTGTGGACTTGACTGTCAACCAAATGATAGCACCAAAAGAAATGTAAGCATCCTTCCAAGGTGATGTGTTATCGCAATCCAAATCCTATGTGCTTCCCTGCACTACCATAAGCAATGATAGGCTTTCTTTGAAGCTCCTGCACATCTCGGGCATGTTCTGCTAACATCGACAAGTGATCTCCAATGGTTGGTGGCGAGGCCACCAAGCAGAGAAAGCCAAATAAAGGAGGATATATTTGTCCTCTTGGAAGAATGCCACAACCTCCTCCAAAAAGTCCTCTGAATGTCAGGTGTGATACCATAAGCCTCCCAATGAGCTCTTACGCAATATCTGAGGGGCACTAGTCAGATGATTGCGCAGATTTATGCTGCCATACCAACCACTCGATCACAGGGACCTTGGAAGGGCTTCGTCACTTATGGTTTAGATTTTGCTCCGGGATAGGTGTACCTCTATAGGTTATGGGCCTCCCCACTCCGGGGGAGGATGACGCACCAATCTTTTTCTCATTACAGGATGGATGGTATTTGGAGAGATGTGATGTGCAAGATATCACCAAGGGCCCGGTGGTGCTTGGAGCCTTTGGTTGTATGGCACCCCTCTCTGATCCTCCATGAGGTTTTTAAGCCTCTTCCAATCCAGCATTGTGGGGAAGTGAGTCTCCCAACCAGCCAATTGAATATGCATAGCCACCCCAAGTGGCCTACCATACGCATCATGTTGGGTATTTCGGAGTCTCTTGTGTCATGTATGTCCACCACGTATACCTGTCAGAATGTCTGTAACCATCTATATGTGTTTGTATAGGTGTGAACACCTATTTAGGTATGAACACCCCATGTATGTACAAGTGTGCCTATATGTTTGTGAACACACTCTTATCTGGATAAGATAAGTGTGTGCCTAGGACCAAGAGGTCTTGGGTTCAATACGCCCCTTGGTGCTTCCTTGGCGGCATCGCCTATGGGTGGATAATTAAGTGCCTACAGGCGGTGAAAAATCGGTAACTACGGGAGGATTTTGGGCCTAAGGCCTGTCGAAAAAAAAAAAGATAAGTGTGTGCCATGTGTCATGTCCTCATATGTGAGTGTGATTTGTGTGAGTCAAGATATAAGGTTTGCAACCTATAAAAGCATGTACTTGGTGTACTCCAAATCATATCAAGCAATCTAATCTTCATTGAGTCGTGCAAACACTTGAGCATTGTTTATCTCGTCTCCCTTCTCTCTATCTTTTTGCACACTCCACGATGGAGTTCTACCCCCCATAGTCTAGCAGCAGCAAACCCTAATCTAGGAGGTGGAACCTTCACATCCAAGATCAAGTCATTCCACATAATGGGCTCCTCAGCTGACCGCGGACGTATGTGAACCAAGAATCTCCTCGTGCAGTCCCAAGCTGAAAGAAGGGATCTAACCAAAGGGGAGGATGGGGGCCGGTGCTCTGCCTCCGAGAAGATAAAACATGGTCTGTATATCCAGTCAACTCCCCTAACCGGAGTACGTCTCATAACCTACTGCATGAGAAGTTCCTTCCATGGCTTAGTGCTAGGAAGAAATCCTTTGACAATCATCTTACAAAAGCAACACCTTACAGTGCATCTTTGTGTCTATGATGTCCAATCCCCTCTCTTGCTTGGGTAGGATAATGGTTTCCCAAGAAACTGTTCCCCGCATGCCAAGACTGTGATGTGAGACTCCCTATACAACAATGAGACCCCTCTGATCCAGTCCTGGGAAATCCCCATATGTGTGCCATTGTGCCTTCCAAGAAGTCCCATCCACTCTGTCATATGCTTTTTCAAAGTCTAGCAGGAGGATGGCAAGGGGTTGCTGGCTAGATTTAGCCCACTCTACAGCTTCCCCAAAATTAGAAGATGTTATCAAATATACTCCTTCCTTGGAGGAACCCATTCTGTGTGTCATGAATAACCCTTTGAAGAACTGGTTGTTACCTCATACTCAATGCCTTAGCTAAGATTTTACATGCAGATCCGAGTAACGTGGTGCTTGGTTGTTTAACTTAATCAGGCCCAGCTTTAGGCTTTGCACCCTTTTCCTTCTCAAGCATCAAGCTAGCACACTCGTTTGCAATCATGCACTTATATTGGGTGTGATGGACGCCACTTTTGTGGGGCCAACACTTTGGCACTATCTTTTGCAGGAAAAGTAAGGACTCTTATCAGATAGATGATGAGCTTAGAGATTCTCTAGGGAGTTAAGAGTCTAGATCAACTCCATTGGGAACTCCCTGCTATGTATTACTCCATGGCAGCATGCTGCATGTGTCACCAACACTTAGATGCAAGTGGCATGTAAGGGCTACTATTTAGGATTAAAGTTTTTTTCAGAAAAGAGACTTCTATTAAGTAAAATACAATCATACAAAGGGAGATCTCAAACCAAAAGGAGATCTCAACCAATTGGGAGCACTATGCTACCATAAAAGCCCCGTATAGGAGTGGAGGAAATTAAAAATTTAGCTGAGGAATCAGCCATGTTGTGAGCCTCAATCTATAAAAGGAAAAAAGAAGCTATGGGTGTGAGACAAAGCACCCAGAACGGGCAACAGTAGAGGCTACCTACCCGATTAACATAGTTTTACCACTAGAAAGCAAAAGTCAGTCAGATACATTCTCAGGAAGTAAGGAAATCAGGTGGTAACACGTGTTTCTTATGTGGTTTCCGATGCCTTCAATCAGTCAGCCAATGGATTCATAGGTGTGTTCAGGTGATAATATAGCACCAACATCCAACCCAGTAGTGACTCCTAGTAAATTGGTGTGTTTTCACGAGGTCTTGTGATGCCAGAAGTAGACGATATGGAATCATCCCTAGACCCATAGGTTCTGACTAGAATGTGTGAGTTTTAAAGATGCTTGCATTCTTTAAACTCTTTTGCAGTCTGAACTTTCTTCAGTGGAATTTTCATCAAATAAGCTTCAACAGGGACCTGTCAAAAAATGCATCTTCACCATTGCTTCACGAGGACTTTTCCGTAAAAAAGCTTATTAAAGGGTAAATCCCTTAAACGGAAACCAATTGGAGGTAGGAGAACCGGTAAAGAAATAGGCTTCAGAGAGTCCAAGAGGCAGATGAGATTGCTGTAGTGGCAACTAATTGTGCACAGGTTGCAGTGATGTATATAAATCAACCATAGCATTTTCTTGAGAATGTTTTACTCCAAGATGATCAGTTCTTAGCTGATGGTGGCGCGAGCATGCAGGAAACATGAACGAGTTCCAAGTTTCAGACGTGTGGAGTCCAGTGCGGGGGTTCTCAGCAGGGGTGTGCAAAGGAGACTCTCTTCAGTGCCAGGTGTTTCTGTTGGTGCATCATCCATGGCACCTATGCCAGATTTAGTAGAGATGGATCAACCTGGACACTAGCTTCACTTTTTGGAAGGCCAGCTATTCTCCCCCATCTCGAGGACAAGAGTGATATCCTCCTGGTAGATTTTGAGAGAGTTGATGAGAGATTTGTTTTGATGGGCAGTATAGTGGCCTCTTGATAGACTTGGTAGATTTTGAGAGAGTTGATGAGATTTTTTTTTGAAGGGCACTATAGTGGCCAACCATTGAGGGAGCAATGTCCCATTTTCTGCGCTTTGAGGATTTTTACCACACCTCCCTCTCTCAAGTAGTTTGAGTTGTATTTTCAGGTTGCCAATATGGGTTTCTTGAGGTGAAAGAAGGGGTAGAAAAATGAGTAGCAAGCATTATAATTAGCAAAAAATGGATGCTAGGGTTGATTGGAATCCAAACTAAACGAGAAAGGCTCCAGGCACAATAAATCACTGAGATACCTATGCTTGCATGTCTCTTTCTTGCTGCAAGGTTGGTGTAGTCCATGATATGGTTGGATGTGGTGGTTTTCTTCCCTTTGTCATCTAATTGTTCCACTATAAAAACTTATCAATATATATATGTATTTTTTCCTCAGCAAAATGATGAAGTTGGAACATGGGATGATACTATACATTAGTTCCATTACATAGGTTTGACTTCTGTATCCTTTACCACTTGCAGAGGTCTTTTGTTGGACTTTCACTGGAGAGAGGCAGGCTATTGAGATACGCTCTAAGTATCTGGAAGCAATACTAAGGCAGGACATAGAAAAATTTGATACAGGTTTACAGACCGGTGAAATTATTGAAAGTATTTCCAGTGATACCTTGCTTATACAAAACGCCATTGGTGAAAAGGTTTGACTCTTATCTGGAAGTTTAAGGCTGATGGATTTGAAAACAAAAAATCTGAACTAGAATCATGGCAATGTGCAGATGGGAAATGCCATACACTATTTTGCTACATTGTTTGCTGGACTTGTAATTGGGTTTGCCACAGTATGGCAAATGGCACTTGTAACAATAGGTGTACTACCTTTAATTACTGTAGCTGCAGGCCTACAAGCATATATGATAACTAATATTTCCTCCAAAAGTCAGGAGGCTTATGGAAAAGCTGGTGCCATTGCAGAGCAGGTTTACTCTCCTCATGTTTTATATATGGACTTTTTTGTGTGTGTGTGTGTGTGTGTGTGTGTGTGGAGAAGGGGGGGGGGCATGCTTGTGTGTCTGGGTGGGTGTGTGTGCACGTACAATTGCATACATGAGCGCATATGTTTGTGTGTGTGTGCACGTACAATTGCATACATGAGCGCATATGTTTATGTGTGTGTGTGCATGCGTGCGCATGTGTTGGGGGGGGTGCCTGCGTGTTTACATTGTTTTGGCTTGGAGAGAATTTAGTATTTGTTTACAACAATTCAACGCTCAATTTCATTCAAACTTTTGCAAACAGGCCATTACGCAGGTTCGTACAGTATATGCTTTTGTGGGTGAGTCAAAGACAATGCAAGCATACACTAATGCCCTCATCAATGCACGGAATCTGGGCTACAAAACTGGACTCATAAATGGGCTTGGGCTAGGCACATTGTTCATAACAACATATGGAAGTTTTTCTCTGCTGATCTGGTTCGGAAGTGTAGTGGTGCTTCGTGGTATTGCCAGAGGTGCAACGGCCCTGATAACCATGTTTCTTATCATGATTGGTGGCATGTAAGTTTTTCTTAAGCCTCAGACTATGAACGAGTCCTGCATATATTCATTTCTTTAAATCATTCATTTCGAACCCTAATCAAAGCTGGTCAAAGATGTTTGGAACTCTTCGTAACCATAACTGTATAAAATATGTTGTAAATGATCAAATCTTGTCAGAAAGTACTGGTCAAACCTTTGTCAATGCTGGACGAAGCTGAGTGGACTTGATCAACACTGGTCAACATGCTGACCTGATCAATGCTGGTGAAAACTGGTCCAAAATGTTAAAAAATGATCAAAACAAGCTATCTTGTACAACCCCTCTGTCCATTAGAGTTGAAGCTCCAGGTCCTCCAAAAGTGATCCAAGCATATCTTTATCAAGTTTTTCCAATGTCAATTTTTGGATCTAAACTCATCAAAATCATGTGATATTGGACTTTGTGACTTGCCACCAGTACTGATGCACACTTGTTTTTATATGCACACATTGTGACTTGCCAGTACTGATGCACACTTGTTTTTATATGCACATTTTGTGAATTACCAGTAATGATGCATACTTGTTTTTATATGCACACTTTGTGACTTGCCAGTAATGATGCACACTTGTTTTTAGATGCTCCCCATGTCATATCTATTGGCAGCCCTAGTATGTGGTGATAGTGCCTTTCAGAAATCAAGTGAAGCCTCCTTGTGACCTTTGCAGGTTGTCAGAGGGTCAATTGAGGCTAGCCAATCGGCTAGCTTTCTAAATTAGGATTGTGATAAGATCTCAACACCTTAGCAAATGTAGAATACATTCTTTCCTGCAGATGTATTAGATTCAACTGTTGATGAATCCTCCAACCCTTCATCTACTGCTTGGACGACGGCATCCCCATCTCCAAGTCTTCTGCCTTCTTCATATACTACCATGGGATACCCTGGTACTAGTATGCCACTCAAAGCTAGAACTTCCACAGCCGTCTGTCTACAATCGTCCTCTCTAGCATGGTAGAAAGAAGTACGCAGAGTCTGTGGCTGTCCATTAGTCTCTCCAGCCCTCAATAAACTCTCCCTATGTTTCCTTGTCTCCAAAACAATCCCAAAAGAAAGAGGCCAAGGCAATACTGAGCAGAGCGATAAGAACTTGAGAGAGGCCCAAACCCTCTTAAAAAGGAAATGGAACTCATAATAGACACGGCATTTTGAAAGTAGTGCTTGTCCATCTAGATCTCTCAGATGTCACACAACGTACGTAACTCTGAGTTTCCTGTGAGTGTTGCTCCCCCAAAAGCCCCGCCACTCATCGTAGGTGGTGTGATCGGACTCTGATCTGACCAATAGCAATCCTCAAAGAATGTAACATATGTTTCTGTAGATACTCTGGCCTTTGGGTGAGTCTTTTGGAGTGATGTGTAAAAAATTATCCCCATAAAAATCTCTCTTTGTGTGATGATTTGATGGTTCAATCTGTGTTCCGAAGACATGTAGGAAGAGGATAATGATACGGTTGAGCTCCTGTCTAATAAGGTTGAGGTTGGGGGTATCAAGGCTATATTGGAAGGGTGGTAGATTTTCCATACAAATTCCCCTAGAGAGAGGCCATTTTGTAGACTTGTATTACCATCATCTTCCATTATTTTCTAGCTATACAGAGCAGTCAATGCAATCATTGCAAGTTGGTCAGGTACAAGAGACCAACTCTACAAAGGTATATGACTTTTTGGAAGATTGCATCAACCTCCAATGGTGAGGGCCCAATATCATCTAAGATAATATGGTGAGGGACCGACGGTACTGAAGCTTTTTGCCCATCCCTCTCTTTCGAGATGAACTCCTCAAAAGGATGCCCCATACATGGATACAGACATGGATGTAAGAGACCTTAGAGTCAAAATCAGGCTCTTTGATTGAGGATCTTGGAAATGAGCTCGAAAACATTACCTCTCTAGATGTTTCAGGGACTTTTTCACTTGATATGGCAAACTTCTACTGATTTATGTTAAGACAAGTGTGGGCTTGAAAAGACTACTCCAGGTTATGTGTACGAGTCCACCAATTCCACCTGTTTTCTTCCACAACTGCTTCTTACCACCCTTGCGATGTCAAATATTATCAACTCGTCTTTGCGAAGATTTACATCCGATTCTTTTTATTTACTGAATTCCTCAAGTGCATTAAGCTGTGACTACAACCCCTCGGGTGATGACGAATCAGCACAATATGATCTCCATACAAGAGGTTTTATGTAATGGCTTGTCGCAAGAAAAAGCCAAACAGCAGCAACTTTCCTCCCAAACCACCCCGCCCCACCCCCCCCCCCCCCCCCCCCCCCCCCCCCCCCCCCCCCGGACCCCCTGCCTGCTACCTTCCAAGCATCGATGAGTGAGATGCTTCAGCCCTGAGATAGTGGACAATTCTGCTTCACCCTGATGTTGCTTTTTATTTCATAGACATCCTTGTTGGAGTTCTTGAAGGGGTTAAGCCTTTTAGGCAGTACAACTTGGGAGGATATTAATTTTCTAAGAATTAGTTGGTTGACTTTGGAAGAATAATTACAACTTGGGGGGATATTAATTTTCTAAGAATAAGTTAGTTGACTTTGGAAGAATAATGATTCTTCAATAACAAGTTAATAAAGGACATGTAACCATGATTTGTCTAGTTCTTGGGGACACAAGTTTAAAAGGTTTTTTGGAACCTTGTAACACAGTGCCAACTAGTGACTTTTGAAAAAGAGATTTGGGTAAGGGCTAAACTGTAAACTGAATTGGTGCTAGGTTTGACCTTATTAGGACACATTTTATCGCATTTGAGTTCCATTGTATACATCTCCAAGATTCATAATAGGATGGAATTGGAGTAGTAAGCAAGTTATCTTATGAGGATTTTGTGGTTCTAGACGTGCGTGGAATACTCCATAGATTTTGTAGAAGTCACTAGTGAAGTTCCAGTCTATTAAATGTAAGGGCTAGTGACTCTTACGTGGATGGTATGGTGGAATATTAGAATCAATGTTAGGCTTACAATTGACAGTTCTCCTACTGTAATTCATTAGGACATGAATCTGATTGAAGGGGGAGATAATGTTACATCATGAAGTGGGCTGAGACCATTATTAGCTAGGGGTTGATGACCTAGGGTTAAGGGGATGGACTAACTGAAAAATCAGCTAAGGTTGAGGGTTAGAGTCAAAAGGCTGGCCCAAAATTAGGGCTAGAGCTTAGTTGGGTATGGGGACTAATAGGATGAGCTGAGGAGGCTAAGGGCTAGCAAGGATGAGGTATTCATTGGCGGTTGCTTTAAAAGAAAACTAGTGGCTTTGGTTCACCTTAAAAGAAAACTAATGGCTTAAAACAAGAAAAAGCCTAATAATAGGGTTGGGTGGTAATTATAGTCAGGACTAGATTTAAAAAGAGTACCTTGATGCCCTCTTTTCTGTTGAGGATTTCAGGCTGGCACTCCTACAACCTAGCTATTATTGGCCCTTGCTTTATTTATTAACTTTCCTAAGCTTTTCGCCATTATTAGCCTTAGGCTATTAATTATAAGCTTTTAGCCAATCTAGACCTCATCTTGCTAGCACCCTTAGAGCCCATGTGTGAACCCTCTAGGTCCCTGTGCCCTTCCTAGCTAAGCCCTTAACCCTAATCTTGGGTTAACCCTAACCCTAATCTGGGGTTAGCATAGGCCCCTCACCCTAATCTTAGACATGTTGGGACGTAGCACACGCACAGGCACACGGACACGGACACGGGCACGCAGACAATTTGCAATTCTTCCTAGAGACTCTATATGTTTGGTGGCTACAATCACAGTTTTACAGAGGGATCCTTGTTAGTGGAGACGGTTGGCTACATCAAAGGCCTTTCATAGCATTATTTTCTTTAACTACACGGGAAGAAATGGTTGGAAAATCCAGCTCAAAGCTTCTACTTCGGTTCCTATTAAGAGACCCCATTTAGGGAACATGAAGGGTTTCTTTTGGAGAAGCTTATACATCTCTGACAAAAGTTGGAAGCTCAGACATTTCTTTTCACTAATGGCACAGGGTGGATTTTCTGTCAATCTATGGAGATCTTATATAGTGCACTCCTCTGTTGTTCTATATTCACTTCGGAAGTGGACTGCTTCAATGTAGTCTTCTAGTATTGTCCTTGCTGTTATCACACAGCCATTTCTCAATATTTACAGGAGCACTGGTAGATTCTCCTGGTTCTTGACTAGGAACATTGTTTTGTGTAAAGCGTCCCCTTGCATTGGGTATACATTGAAATGCCCATTGAAGTACTCTAGGCTACCCCAGAGAATGCGTGGTATGAGCATACTTCCTATGAAATGGTGGACAGCTAGGTATACCATGATGTGCATCCCCCCCCCCCCCCCCCCCCCCCCCCCCCCCCCCCCCCCCCCTCCCTTCTTCTTCTTCTTCTTCTTCAACACACCTGTGCATGTGCATACATACACACAGACGGTTTGCAACTCTTCTTGAAGACTATATGTTTGGTGCTAATAACTTTTCTGGTGCAAGTATGAAGCATGCATACTCTGTTTTTTTTTAATGAGTGAGCAACTAGTGATTCTTTATTTAACAAAAGCTCTGTCAAAATCTTGGGTTAATAGAAAGTAGTTTTTGATTTCTCCAGTGCTCTGGGTCAAGCTTCTCTAAGCGTTTCAGCTTTTGCACAAGCACGAGGGGCTGCTCAGAAAATCTTTAAAGTGATCGAGTATACTGGCAACATGGAGAAGCACAATTCAAATGGAAATCAAAAGACAAAATTACAAGGAGAGATTGAATTTCAGGATGTGGAGTTCTCTTATCCCTCCAGACCTGATGTGCCCATTTTGCAGAAGTTTTCTTTGACAGTTCCAAAAGGGAAGAATGTTGCCATAGTGGGAAGCAGTGGCTCAGGAAAAAGCACCCTTATTGCTCTTCTTGAACGGTTTTATGACGTAACAGCAGGTGCCAAGATCATCCCTTTCTAATTTGTATTTCATTCAGCTATTTTGGTGTAAAATGATCAACTTTGAACTGAATAATGTCTGTTTTATTTATTTATTTTTGGTTTTGAAGGACGTATTTTGGTGGATGGACATGACATAAAATCATTACAACTGAAAATGCTAAGGTTGCAATTGGCTTTGGTCAGTCAAGAGCCAGCACTGTTTGCAACTACAATAAGGGAAAACATAGTCTTAGGAAAAGAAAATGCCACACCGGAGGAAGTCGAGAATGCTGCAAAATTTTCCAATGCACATGCCTTCATTCAAAAATTTCCAGATGGTTATGATACTCAGGTCTACCCTCTATCTTAGACCCACTATCATGTTTCACCTTTCTGTAAGCCTTTAGACCTTTGTTTAAGTGGTTTCTTCACAATATGCTTGATAGGTGAATTTTAAACACTTGCGCTTGTCGAGGTGCAGGTCGGTGAAAAAGGTTTACAGCTATCAGGCGGCCAGAAACAACGTATTGCAATAGCCAGAGCAGTACTTAAAAATCCTTGTATTCTTCTCCTTGACGAGGCCACAAGTGCATTAGATTCTTCCTCAGAAAAGCTCGTACAAGATGCTCTTGACGAATTCATGATTGGACGGACAACTATTGTGATTGCGCATCGCCTTTCCACCATTCAGCATGCGGACACAATTGTAGTCATGGAAAAAGGCATACTGGTAGAGACTGGTACACATCAAGAGCTGATGCTAAAAGAAGAGAATGGAGCTTACTATAAACTGGTGAAACTGCAAGAGTTTGGCCTTGGAGCTTCAAAAAAACATGCATCCATCCAAAGGGCTTCTGGCAGTTCAACACCTCAGATGACACCCAAGTCAACACCTCGGTAGTATTATCATGACATTATTTGTTCAATGCTTCTCTTTGGGATTACTTTGATAAATTTGTTACTGGGCAGGCCATACGTGCAAGGCTTCTTAACATCTCCCTTTGGGAGATTCTAGGACACAAAGAATCCCACTTTGAGCTAGGGGGTGCATCCTCCTCATACTGTACCCCTACCTAAGATTCCAATTGCCCATACAAATACTATACCATAGTGACTGTCTTACACTTATTGCTGTGTACGTACAGGGGACCAAGTAACGGTGTGTGAGAGGTCAGTGTGTGGGCTTGATTGTTCACAACTAGGGTGCCCGCGAGGTTAATTGGTATATAATGGTTGGGTGGTTATTCATACTCATGCATGCTAGATTGTTCCTGTTTTTGAAAGTGTCGTGCTTTCTTGGAGAGAGTCATGCATGAGGTAGATTTAGGTTTTGCATGAAGCTATGGAAGCTACACATTTTTTGCATGAGCTTGCATGATGTTTCTGGACAGCTGAGGGTTCTCATAGTTGGTATCAGAGCTTAGCAAATATGGTTTCGGGGCTTGTGATCATCTTTGTTGAGCAAGGTGAGGCGATTTTTCACATACACAACCTTTGATTGTTTGTGAATACCCTCGAATGCCTCTGAGGATATGCCATGCCATGATACTAGCAATAATCTCCCAAGTGGTGTCAATGCTCAGCGGAGGTGGTGTGTATCATAACTGGGGGATATTTTAAACCAAACATCTCTGAGCTATGCCTCTAACAGGATCTGCTCCCCTGCCCTCAAAAAGAAGTTGTGGGCCAGACTGAGTCAATGCAATAGCACCCCAATCAATATAGATAGGATCTCTCCTCAATCTGCCCTAGAGCTGGGCTATAAATACTCTATGCTCCCATAAGCAATGATACACCGTCTTGGATGGAGCTCGACATCTAGGACAAGGGGGGTCCATGCTAAAAATAGATCTCCACTGGTTGGTGGGCAACCCACCATGTAGAAACAGCAAGAAGAAGTGCTCCTCGTGTTCAAGTGCCACCATCTCCGCCAGAATCTCCCCTGATTGGGGGGGGTAAATGTTGTACGCCTCCCAGTGATGCCTAAGAGTAGGAACTCTCTGGGTCTATCCAAGCATGAGCAACCTGGCATTACGCACAGTGTAGGTGAAGAAAGGTATGCTCCTTGTGGGGTTAGTCACATCACTCCATTCCTATTCACCAGGGTCCCAATGTAGATATTTGATAGGGCATCCACCACATAGCCATGCACTACAAAGCATGAGTAACCATCACTAGAGAAAGGTCAGCATACCAATGCTTCCCAGAGAGACCCACTACTCTCACTTTGGATGGATCATAGAGCTAGGGGTGTGATCACCTGTACATCACATCTCTCCATCTGCAATCCAGACTGAATGGAATAGAAGGCAACAGCCTCCTCCTCCTCTGGTTTCAGGACCAATGCTTCCCAGAGAGACCCACTACTCTCACTTTGGATGGATCATAGAGCTAGGGGTGTGATCACCTGTACATCACATCTCTCCATCTGCAATCCAGACTGAATGGAATAGAAGGCAACAGCCTCCTCCTCCTCTGGTTTCAGGAATCCCAACACTTGCAGGGGCACGCGTGTCCCAGAAAAAATCCCCAACCACAAGTGGTAATGCTCTGATAAAAATGTACCAGTGATCCAGTTGCTAGGTATAGTTGCATCAATCTGTGCAATCCGTCGGTGACTCCCTTCAAGATGCTAGGTAGATGCCTCTCTCTGATCATCTGGAAAACTCTTAAAATTCTTCCAATCAAGTATTGTTGCTGCACATCTCTCCCAGCCTGGCCACTGCATATACCCTCCTGCACCCAGGGATCTGCCAAGATCATCTTTGATAAGGTCATTCCACATGTTTTTGGGGCTTTCTTGTGAGAAAATTCGTGGAAGCTAGCCAAGGTGTCGCCTGAGACTAAAAAGGCTTTGGCCTGCTACATACGACAAACACACGACCGATGGCATCTAACAGAACTTGTGCAACCCTGGTGATGGAGCGCAGTGACGGAGTTCTGGTCTGTCCGACACAGCAGCAGCGGCGCCAGTGACAGAACTTCCTTTGCTAGAATCCGACGCACACACAGAAGCCATCACAGTACATGGCAGCGTCGACAGAGTTTGCAAAAATCAGTGCCCATTCATTGAGGTTTTCCCTTCATGTCCACTTTGCAACGAGAATAATTTTTTAAACCTTAGCTTTTAGGGTTTCCTTGGAGGTGGTTCACACGTGAAGTAGAACCAGAACTGTGGACCTGTTTCTATACAGGGTTTTGGGCAGTTAAGGATGCACCTTCAGACCTCATTGGATTTCAGACCATCCAAGGGGCTTTCCTGCCTTGCATAGTCATCAAATTTTTTTTTCAAGCATAATTCAAAGGAAACTTAGTGAACTTCAACACGTCATAGAGAGGTTGACTCACGTGCAGTTTCCCGAGAGACTTCATTATCGCTGGAGCCATTACCACTTAGGCAACATGCCAAGAGTTTATGGACTTTAGAAGTAAAATACAGGAATTACTAAAACCTCACCCAACCACTAGTGAACTAAATGTTGTATAGTCAGTTCCAGAAACCTCTGAAATATTATGGTGATGTTCATGTACAAACCATTGATGTCATGGATTAGTGGCTACCTAAGTGGGAGCAGTGTTTCCGTTTGTGTGGTATATCTGATGAGGAATCTCGTATCGAGCAGGCGTACATACAACCTCCGGGATGTGGCTCATAAAGAGAGAGAGAGAGAGAGAGAGAGAGAGAGAGAGAGAGAGAGAGAGAGAAGAGTTTCTCATTCTTAGAATGGGTTTAAAACAATGGTTTCTTGTGTCAAGAATATGCGGACAAATATTGTGAATTTATTATGAAGGTGCTCAAAGATATTCAAGAGTTTTGCATGCCTTAGACCTCAAAGAAAGTTTGTGATCTTTAGTCCGTAGGGAGAGGTATCAGACTTTGTTTAAAACTATTGAAATGTCTTTGCTTTATGAAGATGGAAAGAGGCTACTTAGTGTGTCTAGTAGCCAACAAACTATGAGATATGTTGCTAAGGAACAATTTTCAAGATCCAGTGGACGTTCTCAAAGATTCTCGAGTGCAAACAAAGATAAGCAATCAAGTGTCAAGGAGGAAAAAGACTGACACATGGGTTAATAGGAAAGTTTCTTCAACGAGTATTAGAGCCTTCTCTAAATCTCCAATAACAAGACTGACACATGGGTTAATAGGAAAGTTTCTTCAACGAGTATTAGAGCCTTCTCTAAATCTCCACTCACACTAGAGCAAAAGGAAAACGCCAAGCAATAGGGGTTATGCTATAATTGTTTTGGGATCATTAATGTTGGAGATCATTAATGGTGAAGTTGCCCACTGAAGAAACAAAAAGTGACTACTAATGTGACTATTGATCCTATTGAAAAGGATGCAGGGGGAAGTGCAGAAGATCTTTTGGATGGTGATAGATCCATAGATTCTCCCGAGTATTCAAGAGAGACAATGGCCATGATATTAAGAAATAAGTAACCAATGTCTCCTGATGCAGTGTTATCGCATAAGGCTAGCCATGGATATCAGTTTTCAGATACAGACTTATAATTATGCAGGGCTATGTGGAAGGAAAACAAGTCAAGGTCTTGTTTGATGCAGGTTCCATGCATAATGTGATCAACTCTACATTGGTAAAACTCTTCAAGCTGAAGACACAGCCTTCTGCATATCGGTGGAAGGAAAACATGTCAAGGTCTTGTTTGACGCAGGTTCCATGCATAATGTGATCAACTCTACATTGGTAAAACTCTTCAAGCTGAAGACACAGCCTTCTGCATATTGGTATGTGGAGTTGGCAAATGGTAAAGGGGTTGAAGTCTGGGATCAGTGAGTCATTGGTCTTGGTTTGATCATTCAGTCCTGTTTTGAAAAGCTGGATTTTGACATCACCAAGCTTATGTGGTTTGATGTCGTGCTTGGAAAGTAGTGGCATGCATGGAAGACTCTGTTGATTGACAATTTATACATGATGGAAGGATACTTCACATCAAATGGGAGCGAGATCTTCTAGAAAAGGCATTAATCAATGCAACTCAATTGCTCAAGTTGAACCATAAGTCTGTTTATTTATGTTATATTCAAGTTGTTCCTAGCAGTGTAGTGGACACATCAGATCAAGGGATGATAGCTTGTGCCAATGAAAATCTCCGTAAGAAAATTCAAGAAGATTCTGATGTTTTTAAAATTAGTCTTCCACCTTCCACCTTGTTTCCTTCTCCATGGGACACAAGATCGAACTCGTTCGTGAAGCTACTGTGGTCAACAATGGGCCATACCATATGAACATGATTGAAGAGAAGTTGCCTAGGATGATTTGATGATTACCTTAACAAAGGACTCGTATGCCCAAGGTTCTCACCATTTGTTTTACCCAATCTTCTATTGAACAAAAAGAGTGGTTCGTTCAAAATGTGTTTGATTTTAGGGCATTAAACATTGCAAGCTGCGAAACGTGAATGGTAGTACGAGGCAAGCAGCCTAAGGCAGGCCGGGTTCATAGGTCAAGACAAGCCAGCTAGAGATGGCCTATTGGTGCATATGCATGGGGGACCAATTAATGGGCGAGAGGTTAGTGTGTAGGCTTGAGGTTGAAATAGCCAAAACAAACAATGAGGTGAGTCCTCTCAAATCTCCTTTCCATAACCTTATCCAAAGAAAACACAATTGATATTGAGTGAACTTTTTCAAGACAATTCAAATGGAGGCTCTAAATTGTATTATTATGAGCTACTTTGTAAGTGAATAAAAAATAGTAGAATGGACAACCCATCCTTTAAACGAGTGACTGAGCAAATTTGATTAATAGCTAGAATTGTTTGATGCAAGAGGGCAGTAAGGCAACTAACAATTTGAAAAAAGGGAGATTTGTACCTTTAAATTTTAAATGTTATGGTAAATCTCTTCAACCTTTGATTGCTTGGGACCACAGAAGGGGGCTTATACGGTGAGCAGTGGGCAGCAAAACTGAAAATGTTTAATCATTACTTTTTAGGTCATGTAGGTCTGGCCATTCACTTATGAGGCCTCCACAGAAACTCTCAGCCATTATTTTATTCTTATGTCGTTATTTTTTTTTCATAAGGAACCACATTACGATATTCCTCTTGTTTCATGCTCTAATCACAATGATAGCATAGGGGTTGTCCACAAGATTAATGTAGTTAAAAGATGGATCACATGGGATTGGGATCTAATGCAATTCTGAATACAAGTGCTATTTTATAAGTCGTGTGGTGTGTGTGTACAGGAGAAGACATGTATCACCATACGTTTCCCCATCTTTGGGAGCATTGTCATTAAATTCTGAAATATCTCAAAGTATGTCAACATATCTTGGACCAGAAGGAAATGATACCATGGAGGGGGAAACCAGAGATGTAAACAGTGCTTACTTTGGAAGGCTTCTCAAGATCAATGCACCAGAATGGCGTCAGGCCATCCTCGGGTCGATTGGATGCATGCTGACTGGACTTGTCACCCCTTTCTGTGCCCTGATACTGGCCTCAGTTGCAGGCCTTTACTATACTTCAGACCACCATTATTTGAAAGTACAAGTTGGTTTGTATGCAGTTTATTTTGCCATTATTTCATCAGTTGGTATGATAGGATATGTCATCCAGGAGTACTTTTGGGGTTATGTGAACGAGAACCTAACCAAGAGAATACGTGAAAGAATGCTCTCAAGTAAGACGTGTGCTGTTTCTTTTGTTATTTTTTCATTTGTACGCCACCTCAGTGTACCCTATTTTGTCCGCATAAGATTGCTAAGAGTGCTGTATAATGTGGCAGCTATTCTGAGGAGCGAAGTCTCCTGGTTTGACAAAGAGGAGAATAACAGCAGCCAATTGAGTGCTCGTTTGGCCTCGGATGCAGCAACTATTCAGACTACACTTGGTACCAGGACCTCTTTGCTTTTGAATAACCTCACAGTACTGGTCGTGGGGTGCATCATATCTTTTGTCTTGTCGTGGAAGATGAGCCTGGTTACTCTTGCGGTCTTTCCTCTTGCAGTCTTAGCAGCTGTTGCTGAGGTAGTACTTTCCATTCTGAGCCTATCTGTTATGATGCAAGCACTTAAATCAAATTCTTAAAGATCTTAACAGATGCTCTTTATGATTTTGCCTTTTGAGCATTGGCAGAAAACATTTCTCAAAGGATACACCGGCGACATTGAGCTGGCCCATTGTAAAGCAAGCATGATAGCGGGTGAAGCAATTGCAAACATACGAACTGTTGCTGCATATTGTGCAGAAGAAAAGATTCTCTCCTTGTTTTTGGGGGAGTTGAAACGCAGTGAACAGGAAAGTCTTTTGAGAGGACAAGTGTCTGGGGTCATATTTGGTGGTGCAAAGTTTTTGCAATTCTCTTCATATGCCTTGTCACTGTGGTATGGGCTGCTTCTTGTGAGGCATAATGAAGCCAACCCTGACCATGTATTCAAGGTTTTCTTTGTTCTCTTGGTGGGTGCCATAGTTGTCGGAGATGCAATTGGCATTGTACCAGACTTGGTGAAGGGTGGTAGTGCCCTGAGACTAGTGTTTATGATACTGGACCGTGAGACACAAATAGATCCGGATGACAAGAATGCACCTAGTTTGGATAAGGTGAAGGGAGATGTAGAGCTGAAGAAGGTGGATTTCAGCTATCCAGCCAGATTGGACTTGCCCATTTTCAAAAATTTCAGCTTGAAGGTACCTGCTGGGACTAGCTTAGCATTGGTAGGGCCAAGTGGTTGTGGCAAGAGCACTGTGGTGGCGCTGTTAGAGAGGTTTTATGATCCCATGAGTGGCAAAGTGATGGTGGATGGGGTGGACATCAGGACCTACAACTTGAAATCATTACGACTCCACATTGGGCTAGTACAGCAGGAGCCAGCATTGTTTGCCACTACCATTTATGACAACATTCTCTATGGGAAGGCGGAGGCAACTCAAGTGGAGGTGGAGGCCGCGGCGAGGGCCGCCAATGCACATGATTTCATAAGCGGGCTTCCGGAGGGATACAAAACATTTGTGGGAGATAGGGGAACCCAGCTATCAGGTGGACAGAAGCAAAGGGTGGCCATTGCCAGGGCTGTGTTAAAGAACCCTGCCATCTTGCTGTTGGATGAAGCCACTAGTGCTCTAGATACAGAGGCCGAGAATGTGGTGCAAAAAGCTATTGAGAGACTAATGAAGGGGCGTACTGTGATTGTGATTGCCCATCGACTCTCGACGATCCGTAATGTGGATTCTATTGCCGTGTTGCACGATGGAGCAGTTATTGAGCAGGGAAGTCACTCCAAGCTCCTCTCCAAACCATCTGGTGCCTACTCCCGCCTTGTTGGCCTACAAAGCCAAAGTTCTTCTTTCCCTTGATTGCACCTGGATCAAGCTGCCCACACATTTGACTTGTCATCGGACCAGAATTCATTACATTGATCACCCACCTATTTTGGCCTTACTCATTCAAGCCTTATGCTACCCACCCCTATGATAAACTTGTGACGGGACAGCAACAACACAATCACACCGCTGCGGCTACAAAGTTCAGAAATTAAGCATTGCAGTATCACACTTGCTATTCATCTCTGAATCACCACAACATTAAAAAGATAACATAATTTCAACAACTTCACCCTGCATTGTTGCTAGCCCCAACTGGCATGCAAAGCAGAGTCACTCCTAAAGCCCAAAAACCTACTTACCAGAACTATCACAAAAAATTCACAACTGGGAAAATTTCAAGAGCAACATGCAAACTTAAATACCGTGGGCTTTAATTGGGCTCAAGACCAAATTTGTATAATCCAATCAGCTTTTGAACCATAAATCAGCTTGATCTTTGCTTACAATCTACAATTATGATGCTCATTGAAAAAGTCACATCTTTATGAATGGGATTGGACTAAAGACCAAATTTGTATAATCCAATCAGCTTTTGAACTATATATAAGCTTGATTTTTACTTCATTATGATGTCATTGTGTTGTATGATTTCAGAAGACACACTTTGAAACAAATAGAATTTTTAAATTGTTGTAATTTGGATAATGTTTTTGCCATTTATTAAAATTTCATGAGCTGGCATGAAAAGAAAATCTCAGACACAAACAACAATCTATGATTTTATTTGTGAATAAATAATTACCCATGGTTACATTACTGAATTTCATGCTATTTTTCAATGCTCAAACAATTTTAAATGAACAGTTCCAAATTAATTTGGGTAGTACAATTGAAATGTTATAAAATAATAAATAATAAATTCATGTTGATATTAATTATTTCTAGATTCATTCTTAGAGCATCATATTCTTAATTAATAATTATATGAGTATTAAATCACTAAAGTGAAAATGCATACTACTGAGTTTCAATGGTATATAGTATCCCTGTATGCATCAGGTCCTAGTAGCTCAAGGCCTGAACTATGGAGATCTCCTCTCTGTCTGGATCTTCCCATCGTTATTTAATATGCTTGTGTCCCAATGAAGAAAATTTGGGTAATCTAGCAACCACAAATGAAGAAAATTTGGGTATTGCACTATACCATATCTGGCAGACATGATTGTGTCAAAATGGATTTAAAAAATTTCTGATTTTTTTTTAAAATTTCAGGAATTGAAAGTTCTAATGGCATGAAAAGAAAATCTCAGACACAAACAACTATCTAGGATTTTAAATAATTACCTTCCCACTTGATTTAGCATGGTTATATTACTAAATTTGATGCTATTTTTTAAATGTACAAACAATATTAAATTAACGGCTCTAAATTAATTTGGGTAGTAAAATTAAAATTTTATGAATTAAAAAAATAAATTTATGTTGATATTAATTATTGCTTGATTCATGATAGTGAAATTATCTCTTTGAAATGAGATAGCATTATATACTTAATGAATTATTATATGACTATTAAAATCATTAAAGTCATGACTTGCTATAAATGTAGTAATAGATCTATGATTCATCGATTAAGTGTTTAAAAAGTATATTCAAATTTATGATTTTGACTGAAAAAAAGAGTTTCGGTATTGTGTAATTAATAATTACAGAGGTGATTTTTAAAAACTTATCTTTGTTAATACAATAGTGTTGGATAAGAGTGTTTTGATTGGTTTTACATTGTTGAAAAAATATAGTGGCAAAAAAGTTTTTTTTTGGGGGCTTGGCTAGAAATTTGAAAGTATTTTATTGACGGTTTATTCATCGATTTAATCAAAAGTGTAAACAAAATATCTAAATAACAATGTGCATCTTCTATGACTTGTGGGACAGATTTGTGTCAAAATTATTGAAGATCTAAGTATGAGATTTGTTTCAAACTTATGTCTCATATTTGTTTCAAAATGTGAGATTTGTTTCAAAGTTATTGAAGATCACAAATTCATGGTTCAATCCAAAATGAAAGAAGTGACATACCAATGCATCCAAATCAAGCAGAACATACCTTCCAAATTTCTTATGGAAGTTTTAAAACATATGAAGATATGCATGCATGCATATGTGTTTGTGTGTGTGCGCGTGCGCGCGCACGCGCGGGTGGGTGCACGTGCAGCATGTGTGCACTTGTGTGTGTAGGTGTGGGTGGCTAGGTGAGAGCTTGAACATTTAAGCGTGTATGTTTTTATGTGTGTGTGGGGGTTTGAAGTGAAGCTCCCTGCTGCTAGCCAACATGGTGCAATGCATACTCCAACAAGGGCCTGAGTAGGCTATTGCTGCTGTCCATATGACCATGACTTTACCCTATGTTGACAGAAATTGAAAAAAGGTGATACCTTCATAATGCTTTTTAGCATCCCCATGAAAAGCAAGAGGACAATCATAGCCTTTCAAATGGGATGACTAGATAAAAATGAAAATTATTGGCACAATATCATCTAGCAAGAAGGTGAAGTAGCATAAGTGAAACAGTCAGATCTCAACTCCATAAAATGTCCTCAAAAAACATAAATTTGTCTGAGTGCCATCAAGTTTGTTACTAATGCACAAAGGCCACATGATGACCCTCACTCAAAGCAAAATTTGCTTCCTTTTCCTCATTGTTTCCCAAGCTCTTATGACTATTAGTTTAGAAGAGCTAAAAGGCTATAGTGAAGAATCAATCTCATAATCATAAAGTTGTTTGATTTGAGGCAGCATCTTGTAGCCTTGCTATTACCTACACATTTGGATCATGGTAACAAAGCAGCCATGTTTGTAGAGCAGGTACATTCTCCACTTGCAAGCTTGCTTCATCATCTTGCATTTGTGCCTCATTCAATCCCACTACTCAGTGCACCTTTTTAAAAATTCTTCCATGATCCATGCGAGTGTGTGGTGTGTGCATACACGTGTGTGTGTGTGTGTGTGTGTGTGTGTGTGTGTGTGTGAGAGAGAGAGAGAGAGAGAGAGAGAGAGAGGGGTTGGGGGGGCTGGGGCTAGGTGAAATTTTCCAGTGTGTATCTCAATCTTCCCATGAGCGGCGAAGGATTTGGAATTTCTTCAGTTCCTATCCCTGGTTGACAAATGCTTTTTTGTGAAGATTTTAACAACTCTCCACAAAGGGAGGATAATACATCTGGCTCTTCTCATATGTTACATTTTGTGCAAACAGATGCCTTTGATCGTTGGCTTTCTACTATGGCTGGAATTCCAGGATTCACTTATCGCCATGGTATTTGTACATAATAGTATGACTCTTTCTCATGTAAGCTTTGAGTTGATTACGCCTCAACACTCTCTGATCATACGCTGCTATGGTTGGCATTACATTTTCATATCCTTGTGGGAACCTCTTCTACAGCATCAGAGACTGTTACACATAAATAATCGTTCTCTCTTACATGATGCCTTCAGAGCTTTAGTACATGATGCCATTTCTCCGCTTCCTACTCAGATAATGTTGACACAACTTGGCTTCGTTTTGTGCAATGAATACAAACTATGACAGGTGCTATGTTGCTGATGATGACAGGCAAAGAGTTGAAATGGCTAAGTGACAAATCCAATCGCTCACGATGCTATGTTGCTGATTGACAGGCAAAGAGTTGAAATGGCTAAGTGACAAATCCAATCGCTCACGATGCTCATCGATCTTCAAACTCTTATGCAAGATCAACAAAATGTGTTGTGCAAAGCCAAAGCGTGTGTCTCTATATGAATCAACAAAGAAAGATACAAAAATGGGAGATCCGATTGAGATGTAAGCAAATCCAAGATAAATATTACTTCATCGAAACAGTTTTTCAAAAGCTTGCATGCTGATAGGCAAAGACACAAAATTGTGCGTGTTAAGAAATTTGATGGCACATGGACATCGACAAAAATGAAGCTTGCAACTGAATGTGTCAATCATTATCAACACATATTTCAGAGTTCATTTGTTGTGGATGCTAATGCTCGCAAAATTTTCTTAAATTGTGTGCATCCCATTGTTGACAACGAATCTACTTCGAGATATGATCTGCCTTTCACTGAGGAAGAGCTGACACATGCGTTATATGGCATGGGACGTTGGAAGTCACCAGGTTGGGATAGTCTGATTGGTGAAATCTTTGTTGCTTTTTGGGATGAGCTTAAACTTCCGATCTTGACCATGATTAATGTTGCATGGGAGAGGGGATGTATGCCTACTTCCTAGAAAGAAGGCTTTGTGATGTTGGTACCTAAAAGGCGACCAATCTTGTTGATGCCAGTTATCTATAAATTGAAAACTAAAATGCTTGCAAATTGTATTGGCAGACTACGTTTTCATGGTTTGGATCCACAACAATATGGTTTTGTCCCCATAAGACAAATTATGGATAATATTGCTAATGTATATCTAGCGATGAAATATCATGAGAACTTTGGAAATATTTGGTGAAGCAGTTGGACTTTATATAAACTTTTATAAGTCTAAACTGCTTTCGTTGACTTCTTGTGGTGACTGGCATGTACTATTATGGCTAGGACAAATTATTCCACCACACCATCTGTTTAGACATTTGGGATATCCATTGGCATGGTATATGTCTACACATGATGCAATTCATTGGGTATTGAGCAAATTGAAGGCCAAGCTAGCATTTGGAAGCTTTCTACATAGCTTTTACATGTGCGTCTTAGAATTGTTCAATCGATCATTATGGCCTATGTGCAATTTTACTTGCTGTTTTTTATTTGGCGTAAAACTGATATTGATACTTTTATGTCAGATGCCTTGAAATTGTTGTGGAAAACCAAGCATCATATGAGCACACTGCGTCTTTTGGGAGAATCTTTGGTCTGCACACCTAAAATGCATGGTGGACTATACTTGATCTGCATTATATCTCTTGGCAAGTAAGGCCACCATGATCCCACTTTTTTTCAACTTCGACGGCCATGGGTCATAATACTTGCAGAGATATGTACTTCCATTAAGACTAGAGCTTATGGCAATTGGCACATTTCTCACTGGGAAGAAGTGCTTGGTAAATTTGAAGGAAAATTTTTGGGATGCCCTTATGCATCTTCCCTTCTTCGTGATTGGAAATTAGCTTTGTCTTCTATTCACTGGCATGGTAGAGATGCACTCTACTAGAAATTTTTTTCAATTGGAAAGCATTCATTGGTCTTCAATGTTTCCTTAACCACTTGCAGTACACGAACCACGAAAGGCCTTCTTTTTGGCGTCCATTGGGTTTAACATTGTGGCAGATGTCGTAACAGATGAGGGATTTGGGTTGACTTTCCCACAAGCTTGTCTAAAACATAACTTGGGTCTGAAGCACATGTGAGTGTAGAAAACTATTACTACGCTATTGTGGCCTTTTGAACCCATCCCACCCTCAGATGTTATGACAGACTTCATAATTGGCAACTTGTTGATCATACCAGTTCTCTTCGATTGGATGTGCTTTCGGCAAGTAATGTGTACAAATTGTTGCTTCCTTCACTACTTTATGGAGATTGCATAAGAATACCAGCTGGTGGAAATAAAGACTTTGACTAATTGTAAGCTGCCTCTCAAACGATGTCTATTCTTATGGAGATGCCTTGTGGGAATGCTTTCAATTTCCACTTTTCTAGCAAAACAATATATCTCCAATGATAGATGTTGTAGATGTGGATGATATGCAGAGTCTGTTCTACATCTTCTTTGGTATTGCACGGAGTCTAGGAATTTTTTGCAAGCACTGATTCACAATTTTCCAAGGACGCTTTCCATCCTTCAAAGGAAAAAAAACTCTAATGGATTTTTAGTGTTTTGCCATCTTGCATGGCTGGATTTGACGCTTTCATGATTTAGATGAGATATTGGGCACTCTAGACTATTTGGAAGGCTAGGAACCATATTATGTTTCGACAACCTTCTCTAGATGCTTATGCTTTCTTTCGCCCCATGTACATTGCTCCTTGGTAATAGAACACTGGTTTTTTACTTCTTATATATATATATATATATATATATATAGAGAGAGAGAGAGAGAGAGAGAGAGAGAGAGATATAGAGAGAGAGAGAGAGGGGGGGAGGATCTACGAGAAAGAGAAGTGGCTATTCTTTGAGCTGAGCGAGAGAGAGAGAGAGAGAGAGAGAGAGAGAGAGTTGAATTTTTGAGTAACAACCTTCTCATCAGGATGGGGCAAGGATTCAGACAACTCTGCCTTTAGCTTGTCTCCAGATATCTTCTCAATCAAGGCAGACAGAATTGTGATATTTTGCAGGTACTCAGCTGCTTCCTTATCTTCTTGCGGAGAATCCATTGTAATCAGAGGCTCAACTCCATCATCTGTGACCAAGACAAAGGCTGCACCTGCATTCTAGGCATGCCAAACTTTCAATGCAAAGTAACAGCCTGAAAAGTTGATGGTTATGTACTTTTTGTATCTAAATCCTTCATATGGCTACAAGCATTCGATATGCTGGTAATATAAGCAAACCTTCAATCCACATGAGTTCCAAAAATCCAAAGAAGTGTTCCAGTTTTTGATAGACAGCATGCACTGGAGCTCTGGAATTCACATTGAGTCAGGAAAAAGTATGAAAACATTATAGCAGTGCAGTATGAACCAGGGTATTAACATGACATGCATGTCTGCAACAGCAGAATATAACATCCTGTATCATTTTATCAGTGTACCCACAAAGCCTCATACTATGAAATTCATGGTATCCCTTAGCATACTATCAATCTACCCCATCCATCAATATTAACATGTGTCCTATTCCAAACTATGTGACCCTCTGATAAAGTCATTACTCTTCTATACATACAAACATCCAAGAGCACAATCACATCCAACAAGGTGAAATCTAATTTTCACATTAAGTAGGTTGAAAACTCAGTTGTCAAACAGACAGACATTTTGCATGAATGATATAGAGAAGAGACGACTTGCCAGGAATAATCCTTGTGTTGCATGTAGATGTGCCAGTATATGGCAGAATAACAGAAAATTTGATGACAATTTTAGAAACAAAACAAAAGCAGGGAGATCCAAGAATGTGTCATTTGAAACAGAAACATCCCCCCATTGTCCTCTCCAGCAATGGGGCAGCAGAACATGGTAGTTATATGCTCCTACAAGAAGTGCTGCAAGTACAATACCTGCGAGTATAATCTCCACATCTAATCCTACTTTACCAAGGTGCTATATTTTAGAAGATTGCCCAATCTCTAGCCAGGACTGTCCTCCAGATCCCAGAGTTCCAGGGACCTCACTTGACTTGACTGCCCAAACTCCACAACTCCAAGAAGCTCACCTTCACTAGCCATCTCCCAAAAAGCAAGTTCATAGTTCACATGATGAGACTTCCCAATAAGGTTGATAATAATAATCCATAGCCTAAATGTAGCAAGAAAGTCTGAAAGTTCAAAAGGAGGAGTAAACACCATCAATTTTTCCATAGCCTGGTGCTCATCTCGAAGAAGCCCTCAGTTCCCCTTCATACAGTATTGAATGTGAAAGCTTTAAGAGTCATTGTGCAAGACTCCAAGCTTGTGAATCTACCCCAAACCTGCCATCACCATGTTTTTAAGCTCCCGCGTCATCCTTACTGAACCGAGGTTGACATCACCAACATCAGCTAGTGCCAAATATACCACACTGCATACAAGATAGGCAAACAACACCCTGTACTTCCTTTAAGGTGTTGTAGGCCAATTGCTCTTATCTTGCACAAATGCCTCTGTTGCATTTTCCGCAGGAAGGTCGAAGATCTTTAATGCCACAGGTAATCCAAGGGGAAGCTTGCCTTCTAGAACATTCCTGTATTTACCAAGATCAATGACTCGGTCTCTGAGACCAAGTTTTGTCATTGCTATACTCTAGCAAAATTTTCAACACAAAAATCTGACAGCTGCACTGCATATCTTGCCCTTTTGGAGCCTTCCCCCACAGCTTTTACAGTCACAGTTGGCCTAGACCTAGATCACCGTCTTCTACTTGAAGAAACTTGCTGCAGAAGATGAGCCAAAATCAAGTCATACACTCCTGTTGGGGTTGCAGAAACAAGCTCTCTGTCCACATGAGCTTGGACCAGCATATACAAGAAAGCCTCCAGTGGAGAGGCCCCTATCCGTATTACTAGAGAAAATTATACTGTTTTTGAGGCTGAAATAGATGACGACCTGAAAAATATGGTCTGGTTGTAGTTGCTGATAAAACTGTACCTAATTCTTGCGATTCCATCTTCCATTGCCAAGGTCCCTTAGCCTCACCGTTTTCATATAGTTGAGTAACAGTTTGTTGATCGTTTCTGATCTCTGCGTCAGATCTATGTCTGTAAACAAGATCACAAGCCAGAGGGGAGCCCATTTCCCGAGCTTCCATCACAACGAAGGTCAAGCTCTCACAAGGTCCTGCACAAGAGTTGCTAGTGCATTACCATTGCTTTTGTCATTAGGATACTGATCTTGTATAGTTTCACATAATGCCTCCATACGATGCTCATGATTTGATTAATTATAATTAATCTATGCTTAATCTCTTCTTCTTTTTTTGTAGTGTGAGGTTATTTTTTAGAGACAGAATTTGACAGTCTAGATGCCTAATGGCATGCAGAAGAAGGGGGCGGGTATTGAACCCTGGCCATTGCGGTGTAGGGCAAGAGCCATTACCACTAGGCTATCCCCCCCACCTCATCTATGCTTAATCTTATGTCTATTTATTGTCTACAACACTCACTTACAAAGCTAATGACTAGATTCCTAACACAACACATGGATTGATCAAAAATCTAAGATATATATATGTATCAACAATCCAAGATCCAATATACAAAATGTCATGTGTCTAAATGTACATAGATGGGGTAGGTAGCTAGTATACACCTAACATAAAGTAGGCTAGCTAGGTGTCTAATGGCGTGGACTACGCTCACCCTCCTCATGATCATGATTACCATGAGAAGGACGATCATCAACTCGATCCTCATCATCGGAGTGGGAAGAAGTATGATCCCCCCTCATGTCTCTCCTTTATGGGCTGGTGTGGAGGCTCTCGAGGGTGACCACTCTCCAGCATGAATATTAAACATGGTAAAAATGTATTAGACCACATTTAACTATATTCGCACCACCAAATATATGTTGATATAAAAGACAGAGTATACCTCCTCGAGAGGAGAGACTTTGAGTTTGTGAGGGAGAGACTTTTGGTTTGAGAACCAACATTTCCCTCTTTGAGGTTTTTGGGGGTGGGGAGACTTTTGGTTCTGGAACCAAAAGTGCTTGGTTTTTAAGTTTTGGGGTAGGGATTTGAAACCAAAAGTTTCCCTTTGAGGTTGAGGAAGGGGGAGACTTCTTACTTTAGAACCAAAAGTTTTCTCCTTTAAGGTTGCCAAAGGGGGGGGGGGGGGGGGGGGGGGAACTTTTGCCAAACCAAAAGTATCCTCCAAGACAACTTTAGGTTTGAGAACCACTTGAGGTTGTTGGGCTGTGGAGACTTTTGGTTTTGAAACCAAAAGTTCTTGGATTTTGAGTTTGTGAGGGAGAGACTTTTGGTTTTAGAACCAAACGTTTCCCCCTTTGAGGTTGTCAAATTTAGATTAATCTTCATTAAAGATTTAAAGTAATCTATATCAATTTTAATTTTAATTTCAACTACTAATTTAAATGAAGTTAAATTTTTTAATGTAAATTTATTTTAATTTAATTCGAACTACTATGAGGTTGGGAAACTTGTGGTATTAATCAACATTCAAGATTTAAAGTAATCTATATTTTAATTCAAACAACTAACTAAAATTAAGTTAAAGTTAATTGATCTATGTTGATTTTAATTTTAATCTGATCTACTAATTTAAATCAACCTAAAATAATTTTAATTTAAGCTTAAATTAGTCTAAATTAATTTAAGTTAGATAAATCTTAATTAAATATTAAAATTAATCTTTAAATTTTAAATTTTTTATTTAAGCTACTCATGTAGATTAATCTTCATTAAATTTAGAATGATCTTTATTAATTCAATAAATTAATTTAATCTAGATTAATATTCACTAAGTACTTAAAATAATCTAGATTAACTTTAATTTTGATTTAATCTACTAATTTAGATTAAGTGAAAAATATTTAATCTAAATTAATTTTAATTTTATTCTTAGCTACTAATTTGAATTTATCTAAAATAATTTTAGTCTTAATTTCAAATAAATTAGTCTAGATGAATCGCCATTAAATATTAAAATAAATATAAAAGAAAAATAAATTGATTTTAATTTCAATCTGACCTACTAATTTAAATTTGTTTAAGATAATTTTAATTTCAATTATAACTTAATCTAAAGTAATTTTAGATTAATATTTATTAAAATAAAAAATGAATTTATACGAGTTTTGATTTTGATTTAAACTTCTAATTATAATTAAGTAAAATTGTTCAATCTAATTTTTTTAAATTTAGTATTTTAATTTAAAACTATATTTATAGACTAATTAATTTTATTTTTAAATTTATTAGTTTGATTTTCTTAAAATTAAAAAATAAAAAAGTAAAAAAACCATAACAAAAGAGAGAAAGCAAGAGAGAGAGAGAGAGAGAGAGAGAGAGAGAGAGAGAGAGAGAGAGAGAGAGAGAGAGGCAAACAAAGGCAATGGCCGAGGCGACGACAACGGTGGGCCGTCAAGGTCGACAACAGCAAGAGGTCCCTCTCTCTCTCTCTCTCTCTCTATCACTTTGTGTGCCTCTCCCTCTCTCGCTTGCTCTCTCTCTCTCTCTCTCTCTCTCTCTCTCTCTCTCTCTTCTCTCTCTCTCTCTCTCTCTCTCTCTCTCTCAGCCTCTGCACATGACTATCTCTCGTTGCGTTCAGGGGTTGTCAATGAGGGAGCTTGGTGGAGGGAGATTTCTTGGCTACCTCTCTCTACTTTGAACACTCCCTCTCTCTAACTCTCCCCACCACCTCCCAGCCCAACCGTTTAGATAGCACCCACCACCACGGCAACACAATATCGTGATAACTAACCAGATGAGCACGATCGATCGCCAACAACGAATGCACGACCGAGTGGCAACAACATGCCATGACGTCAGAGAAAAGGAAAGAGAAGAAGAAGAGGAGGAGGAGGAGAGAGAAGAAAGAGAAAAAGAAGAAGAAGAAGAAGAGGAGAGAGAAGAAGAAAAAGAAGAAGAAGAAGAAAAAGAAGAAGAAGAGAGAGAAGAAGGAAAAGAGGAAGAGAAAGAAAGAGAGAAAAATATTTTTTTAAAAAGAGAGATTATTGCTATATGAGACCAAAAGCAAATAATTTTATATTATTACAATCAAACCTGGGCTGCAAGTATCTAAGTATAACCCTGTAACCCTACATTACCTTCACAAACATACTTGACAAATGATGTTAGTCCTGAGAATTGGGGAGATTGTTGTGTAATAGGATCAGGTGGATATATAAACCCATCAACCCAAAGATCTATTTTTTTCCCCTGCTATTTTGTGTAATTGCATCACCGATGGATTCATCATTGAAACCTCAATTCTCTTGTATAATGGGGCATTGATGTGTTATCAACTCTCTAGGAACTCGTGAGTGACTAGGGTAGATTTTTCAAATTATGTACCCAACCCGAACTAACATTATTCTAGGCTGTGTGATTATTACTTAAGCAGTTTATGTCGTAATCATGAAAACAATAGTCTTGAGTTTGTGCATGAGTATACGCATGTTGTTATGTGTGGTGTAAGCATGATGTGCAGGTTATTTACCAAATGATCTCTACCATGGAGCTTCCAACAATTATCATCTCGACTTATACACAATAAGTCTCATCTTTACCAAATAATTACATTTTCAGTTATTTGCAAATTATTTTAAATTCTTTGTTTCTCTTAACCTTTTCATTTTGTAGCCAAAAATACATCAAGGTAAGACTCTCTTACTTTTGGATTTTATTTTTACGTCATCAAGTTTTATTTAATATTTGTTATTTAAGTTTTTTTCACTTGGACTCAATGATGATGAAGAACAAGACTACCACGAGACGGCTACTCCAACTCTTAGGGTAATATATTCATTTGTTTATCTTTACAATAAATTTATTTAAGACTTTTTACAAATGTCAAGGAGAGTTCTTATGTATCAAAAGTAGAACTTCTTGGAGGAACTAGCCCTGCCATCTTGAACTATACTTTATGAAATTTTCACTATAAAATAGTCTTGTGGTATGGGACACGAGATTAATCCTGTGTGAAGTATTTCAATGCATACTTCAATCTCTAGATTTGTGGGATAATTTCTGGTGGTATGGGACACTAGAATTTATTACACATAGAAGTCCTTGATATAATGTCTCTTTTACATGTCTGTGATAAATTCTTGGTGATATTTATCTGTGGACGGATAACTTATCACAATTAAGTGTTGGTTATGAGTGAATCCGACCAACTGTAACATGTGTAACGCATGTGTGAGTTTGATTGTGAGTGAATCTGATCAACTCTTCTGAATTAATTCTTGTTGAGGGTGACCCAATGTGGTATAAGAATCAAGAGTGAATCTGATTCTTTAGAGGGTGACCCTAGTTGGTTATTATGAGCGAATGCAACCAACTGTGACACATGTGAGACGTGTGGTATACTCTGTGAATACGTGCGATGCGTATGAAAACATTGTGAGTGAATCCAATGTAGGACTTCGATTGTGTGTGAATCCGATCAACTCTAAGACACGTGTAAAGGTTGTGTGAGTTTGATTGTGAGTGAATCCGATCAACTCTAAGACACGTGCGACACGTGTGATAACATTGGGAGTGAATCCAATTAATTATGTAAAAGACATTGTCATTGAATCCAATGTGGGAACGAGAGGACTGTCATTAGGAGTGAGATTTTTGAAATATTTTATTATCAAATTTTTGTAAAAAGAAAGCTTGTAGAGCAAGCTTGGGATAAAATAGCTATGTAATATATTTTTGATGGAATAAAACACTATAAAAATACTCAAGCGGGGATGCTTTTGGCACATGCTTGGGGGGATAGTTGGGACCCAATCTAGTCTTCTCTCACGTCTGTATTTTTTTCTGTTAGCACACTTCTCGAGGTCACGTGTACTTTCCCGTTTCATGAATATTTTCTAAAACCCCTTTAAAACTACCAAAATTTAGGAGAATGTTTTAAGATACTGGGTAATTTTTATGTGCGAAAAAACTTCAAAAAATAGCAAATTTACAAAGATTAGCCCCTATTTTTTTCCTTGTCTCCAATGGACGGTCTCAGAGCCGGTTGGGCCTCCGTACGTAGCCTCTATGGGCTATGAAACATTGCTACCCCCTTAAGAAGAGTTTTCACCCGCGAGACAAAAACGAACTCCGGAAAGTCCGTGGTTAACGTACTCAAGTGCTCCCATGAAGAAGCCTCATCTTCGCAATCTTTCCACTTAACAAGTGCCTCACGGTACATAATATGCCTCGTGTTCTAATATCTAAATACGAGAATCCTCTCAAGTCCATGTGGAGTAGATGGTGGTTCTATAAACTCCACCAAAATGCTTCGAGAAACTACGTTCTCCTCATGTGGAATAGATGGTGGTTCTATCAACTCCACCAAAATTCTTGGAGAAACTGCATTCTCCTCATGATCAATAGTTTTTCTCAGTCTAATGACATGAAAAACAGGATGAACTCGAGAGATCATAGTATCTAGGTGAAAGCTTTTCACACTTTCCCATCTTTAAAGTCTTTGACTCCGTAGGGACTTTCAAATATACAAAGTTGCCTTCTTCAAAGGCCACTTCTCTGCACTTGTCCCCGTATACATCTTTACACGATCTTGTGCACTACGTATGTAATCTTTTGCTGCCTGCAACATATCTTGCATGTCTTCTCAAGGAACTCCTTGATAGACTGCAACTTCTCCTTCTCTAACTCTATGGCTATAGAAGGAAATGAGATTTGGCTTGAATCCATACATCAACATGAATAGACTAAATCCAGTCACGGAATGTTTCAAACTGTTATAAGAAAACTCCAAATGTAGCAAGTACTCCTCCCAATTGGATTGCTTTTTACTAACATACGCATGAAGCATGTTTTTTAGCACTTGGTTAACTCTTTCTATCTGATCATTAGACTGTGGATGGTGTGCTGTACTCATGCTCAGAGTAGTTTCTAGCTTTTTTAAGACTTCCCTTCAAAAGTGGCTATTGAACCACATATCTCTATTAGAGACTATATCTAAGGTGAGCAGACCATATAATTTGTAGGGATGCTCGATGAACAACCTAGCTAAATCAGGTGTTTTCACCATCTTTTTAGTAGGTATAAACTTGACCATCTTAGTCAATCTGTCAACCACCACCCAAACGGAATCATTCCTTTGATTCGTTCTAGGTAGACCAGTGTGATAAAATCCATGGAAATACTTTCCCATTTCCCTTTGGGAATATCCAGTGGATGAAGTAAACTTCCAACCTTGAGGTGCTCATGCTTATTGACCCGACACTTCTTGCATTTTAGCATGAAGTCCTGGATGTCCTTAAACAAACTAGGAAAATAAAATTGTCTTTTGACGAGGGCATAGGTCTTATGTATCCTAGGATGACCAGCACTCGGACTATTGTGACTTTCATTAAGAATTTGGGCCCGAAAATCACCAATAGCTGGTACGCAAACTCTACCCTTGTAGAGCAGGTACTTGTCGTTAATGGAATAGTGTCTATACTTTCCCCTCGACGAAGTTTATCACCCCAAGTGAATTAGTATCAAATGTCCACCCTCGAACTCCTTGGCTTAGTACATAACCCAAGAGACTCATCTAGTCGCTCTCTAGACTAGGGCTCGCTGCTCTTCCCACACAAACCTCAACTAATCTCTCCGGACTAGTAAGTGCGACCACATACAATACACCATACCTCTGAAAAAGATAAATCATGCTCACATAACCCACATAGTGACTCTAAGAGTTCACTTTTGAAGGTGGTGAAACTCAACTCGTTCACCATCGGCATGCATCTCAGCGCATCCCCTACTACATTAAATTTACTTCTCTCGTAACGGAGTGTAAAGTCAAACTCCTCTAGAATCTCCGCCCATTGAGCTTTTCTACCCTTCAGCTCACTCTAACTCGAAAGCCATTTGAGACTTTCATGATCCGTCTCTGAACCTCAAACATAGCGCCATAAAAATAATGTCGCCTCTTTTTTAGAGCATGAATTATAGCAAGTAATTGTCGCTCGTAAGCCGAGTAGTTACATGGCACAATCAAGCTTCTTACTTTCAAATACAACAGGGTATCCCCTTTGCAATAAAACCGCCCCAATGGCATCCCCACTAGTGTCTGTCTCCAAAACAAACGGCTCATTAGGGTCGACAATGCTCAATACTGGTGCCATTCACGATGGCCACCTTGAACTTCTCAAAACTTCTTTCTTAAGGATCCCCCCAATGAATAGTTTTATCTTTTATCCTCAAATCATCGATTAAGGGGACTTCAATCTTTGTGTAGTCCTTTACAGACTATCGGTAGAACCCCGACATACCTAGAAAAATCTATAGTTCCTCAAGATTTCTACGTGCAGGCCATTTGATAATAGCATCCACCTTGTCAGGATCCATTCGCGTACCTTCTGTCCGTGGAGACAATATGGCCTAAATAATGGATTTCCTTAGCAAAAAATTCGCATTTGGATTCCTTCCCAAATAGCTTATTTTCCCTAAAGAGTTTGAACACTAAGTGCAAATGATGTAAGTGTTCTTCTTTGTATGGCGTCAAGTAAAACTACTACAAATTTTTCCAAATATGGACGTAAAATCTTGTTCATCATAGCTCATAAATGTCGTTGGAGCATTCTTTAAGTTGAACGGCATGACTAGGAACTTGTAATGTCCAAAACGAGTCCTAAACGTGGTCTTGGGCATTAGGAAAAATTTGGACTCACAAACTGACCCTCTAGCGGCTTTCTCTCTCTTCCATGAATCAAGGAAAAGTGCAAAAATAATGTTATAAGATTTCTCCTCTCTCTTCTCTTTTTGAATCTTGTATATGTCAAAATATTAGTTTTATAATAGATTCACTTATTATTTTATTGACTATCCAAAGAACTATACCAGACCTGCTTATAACTCGAATATCTCAGATACTATTTTTTTATGTGAGCTGGTTTCGAATATCTCAAAAGATATGACAGTCTTAAATGCCCAGATTCATTTAAGATGGATTTTATCTTTAAAATGGAATATCTTGATTTATACTTTGTATTTCATAATTTCTTTTTACAAGTACGTAGATCCGTGCTTTATCTACATTCTGGTGCATTTTTATGCTTTTTTTATAGAGATTTGAAGAGAATAGACATTTTTTAAGATTTTAAGAATGTGTTTAGATTTATTATTTTAGAGAATAGTGCATTATGAATTTTTCTTTTTTTGTTATAGAGCTTCTTCTTCTCTTTAGGTCATTTCTTCTTTCCATAGCTCATTTCTTCTTCTACTTTCAAATTTGCATCTCCAAACAGTTTGTATTTCCCTCCATCTCTAAACAATTTGTATTTCCCTCCTGTTCTATTGCACTTGTTCACTACAAAGCTAGAGAATGAAGAGAGATTTGATTTTTTGGTGCCATTTTTTTGGAGCCAACAAACCATTTTCCTCTTCATTAATCTTGCTATCAAGGAAAGAAGCAACAAAGAGACAACACATAGCCAACACAAAGAAGCAACAGAGAACAAAAATGGAGGTTAGAAATGTTTTGATGTTGGTTATGTTCAATTGAGTTCTATAAGTTATGTTTTCATGTTGGTTATGTGCATTACGATTCGTAAATAATAAAGTTAATAGTAAGATATATTTTACTACTAGTTAATAATAAATATGTGCATTATTGTTGGTTAATAATAATAATATGTGTTAAAGTTGGTGTTAAGTTACACATATGTGTTAATAATCATGAGATAGTGATGTATCTAAGTGTTTCTAGTTTTTTGATGTTTTAGAAAGCAAGAAGCTCTAAGAAGAGAAGTATTTCTCCATTAGCCACTTGAATCTTATACCACACAAAGACAAAGCTACGGGCTGTAATTTGAGACTGCACATGGATTTGGTGTTGATAAAGCTATGTGTGCTTCCACTATCAATCAAAACATATGCCACCCTTCCATTAATGCATGCCTTCAAACTTAATTTATTGGCTCCTTTGCAACCAACATAGGCATCACTTGAGATATTGCATAGGGTATCCATATTGTCTTTGTCTCACGATAAGGACACATAGGCATTGGTAACCCATCATCATAGTCAATATCTCCCTCCTTTAATCCACCCGGATCAAAGGGAAATTCACGCTTATCAATGGTCAGGAGTTAGAACGTGTTAGTCTAACTCTCATGAATAGAGCATTGGATCCTAACATCTTGCCTGGTCATCCTGATTACTTTAGTGTACAGTCTGAGAATGAAATTTGGTGGCTTGCTACATTTGAAGTACCAAAGGAAGATCGTGAGATTTTGAAGATTTTCTTTAACTTGACAAAGATACCTAATATAGTGCAACGTCAAAATCATGGTGCAAGTTTGCACGTTTACACGTGGAAGGTTATGGTGAGTATTAAGTGGAATGGTGCAAGTTTGCACGTGGAAGGTTATGGTGAGTATCAAGTGGAATGGCACCTTGCTGGAGATCTCAAAACTTTGAAGTGCATGTTTGGTGTGTCAAATCCAGCAAATGCAGAGTTTCCTTGCATATATTATATGCGGTCTAGAAAGAAAGGTAAGAGTGGGAAGAAAAAATGGGAAGAAACAGGCAGAGAAGGGTGTCCTACACATGATCAATTTGTTTGCCATGGGGGCCAAATGGTACGAGTAGATCCTAAGTGGGATCCTATTCTTGACATCCCCTTGACAAGAGTACACTTTTGCACTTTGCATGCACTAGTGAGGATCATAGACAACTTGATTTATGAATGTGTATGTTTTGCTTATAAAATGCAGCCAGCTTCTGATGCCCAAGAAACATGTAGAAGGGTGGAAGAAGTATTATCTGGGATGGGTTTACATTGAGGTCAGGTAGAAATAAAGAAGGATGAAAAAAAATCTAGAGCAAGTGGCAATGTACCATGCAAGCCTTGCTTTGGCGGCTCAAAAGCAAGGAAATTCCTCTTTGTACCACGAAATGAAAATGGAGAACTACTAGTACAACAACCAGAGAAATATGAAGCATGGAAAAAGTTACATATGGCCGTTCCTGATCAAAGCAATGGAGGAAAGACTAGAGTAGCAAAAGCAAATGTGTGGATTGCTCTTGACAAATTGGCAGTGCTTTTGCAAAAGATGACATTTGGACCAGATGATTCCAAGGAGTTTAAAGAGGTGATCGGTATATTCTATGCATCAGTTGGTTAAAGCCTAGACTTCAAGTAGTATAACACATTACATGGTAAGTGTGACATTACAATTAATTTATATGGTTTTAGAGACTAACTATGATTACGTTGTTTATTGATGTAGCATATATTGCATGCTCATGGTTCTTACTTTGCAAATGAAGGAAGTTTAGCGATATGGTCTACACAGGGCATGGAGCGATCTCATTGGCAAGCACGATGTGCTTTCCAAAAGAAAACTGCTCATGGAGGTGGAATCTATGATGTCAATCCAATGAAACGATTACTTCTATGGTGATATAGAAAGATAGTAATAAGGTTAGAGGAGAAGAAACCTATGTCCAATGGATCACACTCAATACACAGAGTCATATGTGAGGTTAGAAAGGCACGATTTGAGAATTCATCAGGTAGAGAGAAACATGCTGAATGGTTGAGAACTCAAGAAAGAGAGGGAAGCAAGTGAAAAACCTGAGAGTCAAGTGTTTCAAATGAGCAAATGAGCAAATGCAAGTTGAAACTCTATAATTTTTTATTGATTCAAGTATTACTCTACTAAACCAAAATGGCTTTCACATAGAGCTCGTAAACCAATGTGATATATCACCCATAATCTCACTAACTATAACCATAATATTAAATGATTTTATGTGAGAGTATATGCATACTTGTGTGTGAACAGTTGTGTTATTTTTAAAGTTGACTAAAGTTGACTAAACTATTACTTATAAGTGCTTATAAGTGGTAAGACATTTACATTTTATAGTCTTCTAGCTTTCAAGGCATGGCGAGGAGACCTTTTCATCTCCTCATTAGGGAGATTATGGATGATTTGAACAGGAGCCGGTTATCCCTCGATGGCATCATCGGGTCAGCAATAGTGAGGCTCCCACACGATGGACAGCAGTAGCTTTGGAAGCTCTTCAAGAGGCTGCTGAAGCTTTTCTGGTGGACATGTTTGGTGACAGAGTGTACGTAGCAGTCCATGCCAAGAGAGTCACCATCATTGACAAAGATATGCGGCTAGTTCTATGCATGCGGAAGTGGAGGGAAGATTATGGTGATGAGTCACAGATTTAGAGAGATCTTGTAATCTCATGTATATGCCATAATGTAATCTCATGTGATCATGATGTAAATGCTTTACTTAATGAAAATATTTTTTTAAAGTCCTTGCCAAGTGTCTACTTGATTATATCTGGCAATCATAATTGTATTATGATTTCAATTTCAAATTAATGATTAAATATTATTTGTTGATCGCATGAATACAACAAAACTTTAAAAATATATTTTTATTAATATAGAAATTGTTACATCATGATATAGAAGCAAGTACAAAATCCTAAACTATGCGCATCTTAGTACTAGGCTTAGCAGAGTCAGTAGGAGCTTGAAGCGAAGGAATTACAATAAAATTTTCTTCAAGCTCGAGTTGAATAGCATGAAGATTAATCTTCCCGGTAGCAAGGCCTAGGCCAACAAGTGAATGAATCTTCCCTCCACGCTGAGCTTCGAATAAATATAGGAGCTTGGAACGCCTCACAAGCACCACCTTCTCTAAGCTTGATGTCACAGGCATGGACTTGAATGCAACACCCTTTGTTAAAGCTTGATCTTCATGAGAGAGACTTGTCCATCAGGGAAGCATACTTTGTGGAAGACAATGATGTCTTGGAAAATCTTGCCAATATACTCCTTTAAAGCTACATCCTGGAGTCTTCCTTTGCCACCCCTTGTTCCACCAGCTCTTGATGACAAACTCATCAACATAAATAATTTCCTGAAGAAATTATTTGCATGCAAAAATAAAATATCAAAAATTATTCCAAAATACAATTGCATGAAAAAAAATATTTTCAAATAAGTTGAAATTGTCTGTGTGCGAGGCCTCAGGGGCCTGGGGACCCCACATCTGCAAGCTGGCATACATCGGGGCTCTCCAGGCATGCCAGCCGAAGGCTGGCGAGGATGGATTAGGGCCATCCTCGCCAGCCTTCGGTTGGCATGCTTGGAGGGCCCCGATGCATGCCAGCTTGTGCAGAATGTAGAATCAAGGCCATCCTCGCCAGCCTTTAGTTGGCATGCTTGGAGGGCCCCGATGCATGCCAGCTTGCAGAATCAGGGCCATTCTCGCCAGCCTTTGGCTGGCATGCCGCCTGGAGGGCCCCGATGCATGCTAGCTTGCATGTGTGGGGTCCCCAGGCCCCTGAGGCCCCGTACATAAATTTCCAGGAAGATTTAAAAAAAATTTTACATACCCTCTCAGCCTCATCATTCTGTTTCTCGACCGGTGCATCGTGATCGCTCTATCACCATGTACAGGGTCTGAGAGGTCAATGCATGGTCGAGGTATCCAAAGAGCTCCTCCTGCAACCTCTCAAATTCTGTATCTGAGATATCATACTCAAGAGCAGCTTTTGTAGCACTTCTTTGGATGTGGATGATTGCAAAGACATCATCCATGCTCGTGCCATCGTATCAACCAATCTCAATTACTTGTGGAGGGACATCCATAGTGTCAAAGGACATCCTGCATGAGCAAGTACTCAACACCATCTATAGCGATGGCACTCAATGATGCAAGTTTTGCATTCTCAGTAGGATGGGCTGCCTCTTGGTGGATAGTCGACAAGTCCAAAGACAAGCTACGTGCCTCCTCCTCTTGCTTGTTTAGGACTGTCTCCTCTGGCTCCTTCTCTTCATAGGTGAGAAGAGGCACCACTGAATCCTCATCATTCTCCTCTTCAAAATCAGAGAATAATATGCAAATAGCAAAGGTAATATCCCGCTCGATGAGATCGATCGGGTCTGCCGACTCCAAAGTGAGGGGCACAGAGGTAGATCGGAAGGGGGGGAGGAACATGTGCAAGTGCTCTTTGTAGCACAACCTTTCTATGTTTGTCACCACTCTTCATGGAGAAGAGGAACTCTAGGGGTATCCATCCGAGAAGTGAAGTCAGGGATAAAAAATGTGATATCATCACATCCCGTGCAAAAATATGCAAGCACTGAGCTATCGGGCTCTAGAGTCCTAAATATATTCTCTAGCTCAACACTATAACAAAACCTAGGATAAATCTAGTCCCACATCTGACCATATCACTCATCCACTGTGTGAACGCATGATGATGGGAAGCCATGGTGAAGGCAAAGGTAGATAGAAAGTGAGAGATAGAGAATGCAATAGAAGTGAATGAAAATAACCCCTACTTATACTTATAAATATAAATTTATATATTATTTCATTAAAACTTTCATAAAGTAATATATATTTTATTAAAATTTTCATGGAGTAATATTTATTTCATTAAAACTCAAAGAGCTTCAACACATCCTGCATGAGGAGGTACTCCACCCCTTCAATGGTGATGGCACTCAATGAAGCTAGTAGTGGGTCATGACTTTGGGTTTCGTGAGGCTGGATGGACGCAATTTATACTTATGTTTATTATTGTACTTAAAATATCTATAAACGTATATTTATTTTAATACCATATATTTATACTTTAGTAAATAAAGGATACTTCAATAAAATATAATAAATAATAAATCATACTTCTATTTCTTATTACATATTATTATTATTATTATTATTTACAAAGTTACTTATATTATTATTTACACTTAAATATATACTTAAAGTTATATTTATTTTTATACTTATATCCATAGACTTAAAATTAATGACACTTCATTAAAATATAAGAAATCATAAATCATATTTATATTTCTAGGATAATTAATTATAGTATTGTTTACACTTAAATATATATTTATACTTATATTTTCAATTGTACTTACTTATACTTATCTTTATTTTCTTACATATAAATGGGTTCGAAACACAGTAGACTTAAAAAAATCACTACAATTTATGAAAATGAAATAAAATTAAATTTACAACACTTTTAGAAAAATAGTTTTTAATCTTCACTTGGAAGAATAAAAATTGCATGGACTCTACAATTTTAAGGATGTGTGGAGCAACACACTGCTTGCATGTTTTGTAATATTCACTTCGACTCCCAACCTTCCTACCATCCAACTTGAAATAAAAATTACAAGGGGGATCATTAGACACATGAGTTGGATTTCTTGCCTCAGAAAACTAAGGGGCCAATGACTTTCTACATTAATGCTAAAAGATTCATGACCCTCCCAAAGAATATTCACATCAAGAGTACTGAATGCGTGCCATCTCGCATGTCTTGTTCCAAGCTGAGCCACTCCCCTCGTCGTAGAAGTGACTCACCTAGTAACTGAGTCATCTAATCCTCAGATGGGCACTTGCATTGATACGTAATCTTAGTTTTCTTTACTACTTCAGAGGATCCAAACAAATGTGCAAACAAACCAAATGGTACGAACCAATTGAGATGCACATCTCTAGAGCCTGTGGAGGGTTTCATGGTAGCATGAACATCAGTTTTTATCTTTACCCTACATGCTTCTGACATGTCTAATCTAGGATTATACCATTCCTAGCTAAACAACGGTGGTAGTGCAATGTACTCCAAACTATGTCTCTCCATAACATATGTGGAATCATAAAAGTAAACATTCCGAGATGCCAATTCGCTTGCACTCTTGTTGTTATAGATCAAGGCACCTATCTCTGCATGTAAAACATTTAGCTTTCCAATTAAGCACTCTATATTTTGCCATTCATGCAGAGTTGATGGATATAAAGCTGCAAGCAACAAACATACGTGTATTAAAACTCTATCTAATAACCATGCACTCAAAGCACAAGAACATAAAGCACAGCGATATAAACTTACTGTTAGGCTTATGCATCACACTAAAGTTGTCATGATACACTCGAATCTCTTTGTGCATATGAACATGCTGAATGAAAGCCTCTGTTATTGTACCATTGGTGTGTCTCTTTGTGCATATGAACATGCTGAATGAAAGCCTCTGTTATTGTACCATTGGTGTGTCTCCTGAACTCTATGATTCTACCTTCCATTGTTTGTTGGGGTCTGTTACATCTTTGAGCTTGACCTTGAAACTCCCACGAGTACTTGGTCTCATTAAAATCCAATTTAACTTACTGTATTGATCAGGGATCCAATTACCTTCATCATCTCTCCTATTAAACACCTCCACCGTGTTAATATTATTGATATTCCTCCTCTTTGAAGATATCTACAATAAAAAACAAAGCACCAAATTAACAAAGTTAGATTGCATGATTAATAAATATCTATGTTAAGATTGTAAGCAACAAATAAATATTATAACAACAAGAAATAAACAGCAACCTATTGCAACCTTGTTGCTTACAACCTATGAAAATGAACATAAACATATCAAGACCAAACATAAACAAACCCTAAACCTATGATCATTACTCACAAGTATTTTATGCCACTTAAAATCAAGATAGTTATCTGTGGTGTAGAGAAGATTATAAGTAATAAATAAAGATTAAAACAACACGAAATAAACAGCAAGTTATTGCTGTTTATAAGTAATAAATAAAGATTAAAACAACACGAAATAAACAGCAAGTTATTGCTTTGATTTGCACAATCTTGTTGTTCATCTCACAACCTTGCTCCTATGAAAATAAACAACACATCAAGACAAAATATAAACAAACCTATCTTACATCAAGACAAAACATAGACAAACCCTAAACATATGATCATTACTCGTAAGAATTTGATGCCACTTCAGATCAAGATATCTATTTGTGGTGCAAAGAAAAGAAAGTTCATGTGAGAAAACCTACATAACTCATAGAGGTTTTGTCCAAATGAGATGAAATTTTATGAGGAGAGAGCTATGGTGGAGAACAACATACCTGTAAAATTTCATGATGTAAAGAAAGAACTAGAGTTGCAGAAGATAGGGCAAAATTGAATTCCGCTGAAAAAAAGGGAGGGAAATGAAAAGGTAGTGAAATGCAAAAGGAGGGAAAGTAAAAAGTTAAACATAAAAAAAGGAAAAAAATAAAATTCAGTTTTCAAACTTCCATGTGCTGATCACAAGGTACACTTGACATGAAAGATATGGAATCCGACATTTCTCTATTTTTTATAGATATGGGCTCTATTATTTTATTGTCTTAAGAGGTTTGGGCAAAGATATGACAAAAAGATTCATGTTACATGGGTCTAGAATCCCAGTTCTCTCATTGGTCATGCTAATCTTTTTTTATTTACTCCTTAAGAGACAAAATGGAGAGTCTATATTTTTCCTAATGAACATCCTGTTCCCTAATCCTAACCTGATACCCTGATCTAAGATTAATATTAGAAAAATACTTCACTTTGTTGAATTGATCAAACAACTCATCAATGTGCAAGGAATCAGATACTTGTTCTTAATCATTATCCGATTAAGAGCATGATAGTCTACACACATCCGCATAGACTATCTTAGCATCACTGGAACTACCTCGAGCTCCCAGCTTTGGACATGCTGTCTTGGTATGTCTATCCTCGAAACATTTAGCATAGATTTTTCTTTCTAGCTTTCTCATAATGTTACTTCTTAGTGGATTTAGATTAGTTTTTCTCTCGAAAACAGCGCAGTTTCTTCGTCCCAGCACCCTCTCTGCTGCTCACTCTAGACCCCTTGCCACCTATCACTCTGAAAGAATTTTCTCTTAAAACTAGAGCCCTCTTTACCCTCAGTTGTCTTGCTAAGCTTGGATTTAGAGCGACGGGAAATGTCATCATAAATCTACACATACTTTATGGCCTCACCAAAATCTGTCGACTTCTTAGGCTCTACAAAGACCTCATAGTCTGGGTGTAAGCCTCTCATGAATCCACATAAATTCTAGAATTCATCGATTCCTTTTAATTTCAACACAATCTCGTGGCAGTTGGAGATGTACCATGTGAGGGAGATACCCTGCATCGGGCATTTATCCCAATCACGCTGGCCAAGACCTCTGTAGTAACTCATTTTACAGGCAAAAACTCCTCTCTTTCCAAAACATCATTTTAGAAGTCTGGCACTCTCGGCCAAACTCATTCACCATTTGTACACTGCGTGTCAACAATGTGATAGGCTCACCTCTACGGGCTTCACCTCCTCTGGTGCTTGCCTAAGGTTGTGGATATTTGACCACTTCTACAGAAAGATGTTCATTGAGTCCTTGTTAAGTTCTTTCTTCTCCCTCCAAAGCTTGTCAAGTCCTTGAGAAGATTAGTAGTCACTACTACAGATTGCTTCGCAGGCACTCCGGCCCACAATCCTCCTCGAGGCACTACGTGGTAGGAGGAAAATTCACCCTCCTATGTCCCAATCTCGGTATAACAACACTCCTTGTAGGAGTAGCAAGACTAGCATCCAAACGGTCATGATGAATACTCCTAAGCACGAACAAAATCTTGATCTGGTTTCTCTCCAATGCTCTGGTCCTTACAAACAACTCGGTTAAGGAACCCCTCGAGATCTCCATCTCGGCCTTTAACTCCACATCCATAAGTTCAGTATCATCTTCATAGGCATCCTCATCATCAAGAAGATCGTCCTCGGACAAATTCTCGTTAGTGTTGTTAGCTTGCAAGGATTGATCGTCCACTAACTCCATGTTATCCGTCGTTAGGGGACGGAGCTACGGGTTCATCTACTACGAATAGGAAAACATTAGGAGCTATGTCAATTGGAACATTCTCGATTCCTAACGATCTTGAAGGAGATCGTGTCATCTCGGTCTAGCGTGACGAGTAGTCACTACCTAACAAATACGGTCAAGCTTGGCCTAAGGGACATGCCAGATATGGAGGACAACATATGAGAAAACCCCCATAATCCACCTAATGGCAGCAAATTACCATCACTATAGTCATATTGGAATCGGATTCTTCAAGTTTTATTATTTTATTGTTTTAATTTTATAAATAAATAACAAAATACTATAAATAAATAAATCACATGAGAAGAATTGGAACTAAGCGACCTGAGTCCATAGAGTGTGCCACCCCGTTGGAGACGCGGTCTCGTGGATGTTGATGTGTTGGTGTGCCGACAGTCCTACGCATTACGTGACAAGGCTACTCCAAGGGACAACTGGTGCGCTATGACGCCGTCGATGTCAAGGATTAAGCGTGCATAACAACGATGCGTTGCGGTAATGTTGGCACGGGCTCTGATGCTACGTACATCGAGAGAGAGAGAGAGAGAGAGGGGGGGGGGAGAGTTTAGTCTCCTCATGCGCGTCGGCGACTGTGTCATGGCCGTTTCGCGCTATACTCGCCTGGACTCTACGTTGTTGCTTTTGCCAGTTATGTGCCCATGCTATGGCTGTCAGCGCACAGTGCTGTTGGTTGTGGTCACAGCCTCTTGTCCTGGCGCTCCTTTTGTGTGGGCTGCTCGTCAAGTTGCACTTAGACTTAGTGTGGGATGTTGAGGGAATGATGGAGAAGCTTTGCTGGCTTCACACGATCGTCTCTAGACGCTGAAAAACAACCTTACGCTGCACACGTGGCTCTTGGTTGCTGTTGGGCTGCTGCGCAAGCGAAAATGTTGCTTTGCTTTGGTCAGCTCCCCTTCTCCACCACACTCTCGCTCTTGCTGCTGAAACGAGAGAGACAGACAGAGAGAGAGAGTGTGTGTAAGTGTGAATAGGGTGGAACCAACCTGGGAGAGAGAGAGAGATTACTCTAGCTTCACTGGGTGAGCTCCCCCAGCCCCACACACAGTCGTGCTCTTCCAACCAATTTTTTTAAAGATAAGATTAGATTTTTTTGAGTGGTGGGGAAAACCTTAGATGCCCTAGCCCCCGGTCACGCGTAGACCCCACACCGACCCCGCACCTTCTCTGATACCAATGTTACACCAATGTAGCCACGTACACAAAGGAGGGAAGCCCTGGATCACCACCCAGCCTGAGAGGTAATGGTGGGGAATCCTCCCCACCACCGGCCATATATAGGGGCCTGACTGCCCACACATGCCCGACCGCCCATGGAACTCTGTGGTCCTAGCCATCCTCACTCTTGAACCTCGGCTCGCTTGCCATCCACACTTTGGTGGATGGTCTCAGAGCCAGTCGGGCCTCCGATACATAGCTGCTCGGGTTACATAACTCTCTCTCTCTCTCTCTCTCTCTCTCTCTCTCTCTCTCTCTTTGATCAACATATTACATTCGTTTATGCATACAAGTTATGTGTGAAGTTTGTTCTTGTTGCAATTTTCTTTTTTCACTCTCATGTTAAGAGCACAACACTATGGCTAATACATGGCTTAAAATGTACTTTGTCGATTAAACCATACATACATATAGACAAAAAAGCATACCGCATGTGCTACCTATTATTATAAAGGAAAGGTGGGTCCTTGATCATGAAAACACCATGTACATAGTGGCTCAAAAGCAAGATCTATGGGATATAGCTACATATATCACTTGTCCATTATTCCTCGACTACTCCAAGGACCAATATCCAAAAGATGAGAGAAAAATATATCTATAAGCATTGCCAAAAAAAGGCAAAAGTAGTAAGTTGTATTTTAACAATTTGCTATATTTGTTAACAACATGGAATTACTATATGGGGTTTATATCTTATATAATACAAGCATTAGTTGTGTATCTTAAATTGGACATTGTTATTTCATGCAAAGGGAAAAATGCTAAGGATTCAGTCTGCGATTCTTGGAGATAAAGGCAAAGACAAGTTACCTTTAAGTGACGAGGAAGAGGAAGAAGATGCCAAGGATCAAGACAAAGATGAGGAACATGTCGAGGATCAAGAAGATGAGGAAGAAGTTACTATTAGCGATGGTAGTGATGGTATCCCACCATCTCCCTCTCAGCGCTTAGCATATGGATCACAGATCTATACTTAGGAAAGAGAAGAATTTTTGCATTTCTTGCTCATAGTCCCAATAACATTATAAGCAAGAATAATAGTTAATAATAATGTTTGTATATAGAGAAGTATTGTAGTAGGTGCGCAAAGGGGTAAACCTCCTATGGCTCCATTGCAAGTGAAGCTTTTTTCAATATCGAATCCTTTAACAATAATCAAGTTCAACATCCCAGGTATTCACATGCAAACTTCAATAATTGGTCTCTAATTTGTAAAGAACATTTGCTTGATATTTTTTGCATGACGGATGTCAATAGGAGAGGAATAAACGAACCAAGTCAGCAAATCAATAATGCTTGATGTTAAAAGGCAATTAATCTTAACAAGTAATATCTAGATATTTTACATTTTTTGTCTAAATTTCATGTATAATGTCTAATATATACTATACATCCCAGGTATCGCAGCCTCTCATCTACAAAATATATCCATCGATGTAACGACAAGTGTAAGCATGTCGAAATAACCAACTACAATTGAGAATGTTTATTGATGTATAATAGATTCATATAACTTATAGGAAATCCACCAAAAGTTAATTGTTCATAGAGGAAGGCTAGCATACACTATACATTAGTAGTTAGTGAAACTATTGCTACGATGGTACATAAACATACATCTCTTTATCCATTCCGAGAAAAAAATAGTAAGCTTACTTTTGAATACACAATAATATCCTTTTTAATAACAATTGGGTTTTCAACAATCAATTACAATGTGGTTTTTCTTTACTTTAGGACTTTGGACACAAGGAAAAATAATAGACATTGGTCGGCAACCTTGTGAAAATGGGATGAGCCATTAAAAATTTGGAAGTAAATGAAGAATATGCTAACCTCCGCGAAGCCTTTGAAGGTAATGCTGCTATCACACGGACACCTTCAAAACTCGAGGAATTGATTCAAGCATAGGTTGCCACACAATGATCATGAAGCTACCCACTGGTGGTCCCGCGTTTGATATTGATATAGACACAACCTCTACATGGAACGAGATTGGTGTGGTGAGTTCTTTTAAAGATAATAAATTGCATTAGAAGAGTATTTCGCCATACTTACAAGTACATTTCACAAGTACATTGCAGAGGGCGACGAGAAATATTTATTTGACCTTACATCCACTGTATTTGACGACAATGGCACACATGTTGTCTCATCGGGTCAATGCATCAAGTGACAAATATGTGCTCCAAGGCCATGCAAAAGGATACAAAGTAGGGTTGCCTCCTTAGTGTATGTTGCATTACTGAAGTGGGGAGCATTCATGGATCTATGGTTAGCCATAATATTTTCATGTTGTTTGTATGCTTTAATAATATATGCTTGATTGCATTTGTAATCACTATAATTGTGTTACTTGAGTAGGCCTATAGTCTCATGTGTGTCCATTTTACAAGCCTCCTAGGAGACCACAAATTTGAGCATCCCAAGCTAGATTTTGTGTATGATACTAGCAGTCCTATCCTTTGAAGGAAATTAATAGATGGAAGGGTTTTGCGAGGTACGACTTGAAGGGATTTAAAAGTACCCATTGAAGGAATGTAGCATTTTGATGGCACTACATTCATACTAACATGATGGTGATATTTGCAAGAGGGATGCAACGAGGTAGAGAGCCATGGACATTGATTCTAAATACCTACATAAGAGAATCAGATTTAGTGCTTGACCTATACATTGGTCGTGGAGATTTTGCATCATAGGAAGCTCGTTTAAAAGGATTGCGTGTAGTTTGTGTAGATCCAAATGAAGAAGTAGTTAAATTTACTCTAGATGAATTGAGTTTGTAAGACAGTATTACTTAATTGGAATTTTTGTAAGTGAAATTTTGTTTCTTTATCTTGATCTCTCTCAAATTCAATGGTATCATAAACACTATCCCTTTGCCTCTTTTGTATTGTTGTCAATTCATGTGGTTTTTGTAATGATGGTATTGATCACTCTTGGACACTTGCTATGCCTTTGTCCTCTTGAGTGTGAAAATCATTTAAATGAATTTGCCTCACCAAAATAAATGACAATATAAATTCACATACACACATGTACACACCTCATTTGGAGGCAAGTTTAACCTAATGATGCTTGAAAACTTTTTGTTTTTTTAACACACTCCTTGAACAAGCTACCGTAATGTCCATTGTGTATGATCTTTCTTATTCGAGCACTAGGGATAACAAATAAGGAAACCATACTAATGCATGCTTGGAGTTTAAATAATATCAAGGAGTGTCTGAATACGATTCTCCTAGACATAAAGGAAGAGAATAAGAGAGAGGTTCTCTCACTTATTTCTAGATTGAATTGGTATGCCATTATCTGTTCATAATCTATACTGTTACTTGTTATTTCATTTTTTGCAAGGCCAATGTTGTAGGATGAATGAGGTGGGATACATTCCCTCAACACCAAAAACGCGTTTCGGGCGCGTCTGGACCTCCGTTTTTTAGAAAGCAGGCGATTTCAAGCACTGCGGGTAAGTCATCGATTCTCTGCAGAAATCTGTTTTAAGAACTGCAAGAAGACAGATTGGCTGTGCAGACACTGTGGGTGCTGCAAAGAGGTCAACAGTTGCCATTGGGTGTATGTATGCACATTGAGGTCACTGGTTGTGACATTTGAGAGTACTACAGCACCGCTCTGCAGAAATATAGCAGTTTGTGCAGGACAAACCAGAGTGTTGTTTCTGGTAAAATTGTGTGTCTGGCAAGATGTCAAATGATGGCATAACCCAGATTGTGGCTGAAAAACTTGATAAGAACAACTTCCATGCTTGGAGGTTCAGGTTGACGAATTTCCTGATGGAAAAGGGCTATTGGGACTACATAATAGAAGGTGAGCATGAAGAGGCACCGGAGATACCGGACATAAATCCGACTGCTGTAAATGTGAAAGAGTATAAAGATTGGAACCAAGGAGCCAAGAAAGTTATGTATTGGCTCTCTATTAGTATACAGGACACCATGATTGGGCACATTCAGGATGCCAAGTCTCCCAAGGAGGCGTGGGACACCTTGGTAAAACTCTAAGAAACAAATACCAAGGCACGTAAGATACAGTTGAAGAATGAACTTCATACTGTGGAGAAAAAGAGCATGTTTGTGAATGACTATGCATTGAAGATAAAGGGTATTGTGGAATCCCTTGCATCTATTGGTGTGTCAGTAGATGATGATGATAAGGTGGAAGTCTGTCTACGTGGTCTCGGGCCACAATACAAGGCAATCAGAATTATGGCCAGCAGTAACAACAATAGTCCCAGAATACACAACAACAACATCAACAACACACAGGTGGAAGAGGTAAATTCAGAGGCAGGGGGGGTTAAAGAGACCGTGGAAATTGGTAAAGGCAGTATAATGATGCACGTTGTCGTGAAGTGTGCGGTACAGCCAGGAAAGTACGAAACTTCTAGCTGTGAAAGTGAATGTCAAATCCAACAAGGAAACTCACGCACAAAATTTCCCAAGGAGTATTGAACATCACTATTTCCAATGACAATTACATGTGTCAACTTGCCTCAATACATCCTTGAATTCATCCTGATGATTGCACAAAATTGCATACCAGGTGTTTATTCCTTTGCTCACTGACTTCTTTCTCGAAATCCTTTGAACCATTCACATGTAGGCATAACAAGGCCTTCAAATTTTCCCAATATACATGTGACCAGTTACATCCTTTACATCCAGTGCCATCAAAACCATTATTTCATGATGCTCTTTTTCACCTGAAAACCTGCCTTAATATTCTAACATCTCACAAGCAAAGATGGCATAACATGCTCATGACTTCCAGAATTCAATCAAGCAGAGGCTAGACCAATTTTCCGTGATTTAAATGTGCTAAGAGGATACCTTTTTCCACAAAACATCAAGCTCTAAAAACAACCATTAGCTTGTTCACCAAGCTTTTCTCAATTCCAAATCCTTTAAGGATTTTTGGGTATTACCCCTTTTCCTAGTCCAATAAAGTAGTAAAAAAAAAACTTATCTGAAGTATGAGTGGATTTACACTTTGTTTTTTTTATTTTTGCTTGTCTCAAAAGTCGCTTCAACGCCGATTATGCGAAGGAGAAACGTGGGGAGCAGCATCGCTTCACTGTTGATTTTGAAAATGGTTTTTCCCATAAGTATATCATCATGTAGTATTAAATTTACCCTTTAATTCTAACACCTACAAAGCACAAGCAGTATATATATTTTTGAAATAAAAGAAACTGGTCGAATGGACGCTGTTCCCTCACTCTGCAGAATTTTTCCTCACACCGAACTTCGCCGCCGTCTGCCTCTGGTTTTTTCTCTCTTTCCCGCGGAGAATTCGCGCCCCCCCACCACCTTTTTCAGCTATTCACGCGGAAATTTCCAATTACAAAGGCTGCGCTCGCTCTAGAAAATTCCAAATAAAAGAAATATCTTCCTTTTCCACGTACGCTGCCACCCATTATGTATTACTTCTAACCTTAGCATTAAGGTTAGAATTCTCAATGCAAGGCATAACCTTAGCATTAAGGTTAAAGTTCTCAATGCAAGGCATAACCTTTAATTTTATTCCCCGGCATCCGACAAATTCTTCGGCACTGTAATGTCCATTGAATTTCTATTACTCTTGATGCCTCCGTAGTGTATAAATCATCATATTGGCCATGTGATTTATAGACTCCCCAATTGTTCATTCAAGTATTTTCCCATATCTTCATAAATACATTCCTTTGTGCATTGAGATGCCCTCATGTTTGCATTCCATAAGAGGTATTCACTGATTTGACCCAATCGATACCATTTAAAAGCTACCACACATTATGCACATGGGAAGCCATTAACATCATTAACTTATCCCTTTGGCGTGCCACTCATACCATCATATATAACTGGATGTTTCTAACTTACCCATGGGCTCTGAGTAACAGCAGAACCACCACCCTCCACACTCATATACAGAAACTCCTAGATCTGGCTCAGCCTCAGCTTGTCTTATTGAACCTCATTTACAATATGAACATATGTACATGGCATCATATAATGACTCGTCATGGCACATAACCTCATGCATCTGGATGTGTATTTGATGGCCTCACATGCACGGTTTCACATCATAGACGTGCCATGGCACGACATCCACCCCCTCTAAACCTGCATATCCTCTGGTATGTGCCAAATCATCATCAAGGTCCACATATAATTGGATGTCGTCTTCATCTTCTGCAGTTCCAGGAAGATCATCCTCTTCCTCTTCAACCATATCCATACTACCACTGTCAAGTCTCTCATCCTGAGTCTCTTGTGAATCAAAAGGATCACTATCATGCCTTCTTTTAAATATCTTGATTCTTTTACCAGCCACAAGATTCTTTATTTCTGTCCCATCAAGCTCACACAGAGTATACATAGCATTTCCATGCACATGCTTGACAATGTAAGGGCCAAACCATCTTTTGGCAAATTTTCTTTGAACAGTGAATTGGTTGTCAAGGCTACTGTCATACATTAGAACCCAATCACCTTCTTCAATAGGTTTTGGCCGGAGTCTGTGTCTACTATTAAATCTTTCTTTATTTTTCAACCTTGCATCTTTCAAGCGGGCTTTAGCAAGCTCTATATCTCCAGGCCTCCTCTCCAACTGTCTTATTCGCAATGCAAGGAGGTCATCTCTGCTCAATCCTTCGACCCAGGGCAATACATTCCAAGTTAGAACTACTTCTTCAACTGGCATCACTGGCTTCTGACCATACATCAATTCTGCAGGCATGTATCCTGTCATTGAGCTATGAGTTGTACGGTCATCCCACAAGGCATATGGTAGCAGCTTTGGCCACTCTCGCATTCTTTCTCTGCATGCCTTAGCCAAAGCTTTAATGATCGGAGGATGTCCTCGCTCACTTTTCCCATTGCCCTCAGGATTGTAAGCACATGTTAGGGACAGTTTGATACCAATTCTAGAGAAGAATTCCCTTGCTTCTTCAACATCTAGCTCACCCCTATCAGCTGTTATCTTCCCAACACAACCATACCGGCAGATCACATCTTCCAAGAGAAATTTGCATACTGTTTCCGTACTCTTTGTTCTAAGAGCACGCCCTTCTACCTGATTTGTCAAATCTTCTCTTGCAAGTGCAATGTACCGCATCTGCCAAATTCCCAAAGGCATTGTAACTAGATCCACTACCCATTTGTAGTGCATGGCAGGTGGGTAGGTTGGTTGCAAGCCATCACGATGCCGCACATTTGAGTACATTTGGCATACCATGCATGTTTCCACATATTGGGAAATATCCTTGTACATTCCTTTCCACCAATATTTTTCCTTTATTTTGGTAAAGGTGGCCCACACGCTTCTATGTCCAGCCCAGAGACTCATGGAATTCTTTCACAAGCTTTCCTTGAGTCTCTTTATCACATATGACTCTCTGTGGCATAGCATTTCTCTGCTTAGGATGCTTCCAGAGATACCCACCCTTTAGGAAATAACCATATGCTTTTCTGCGGATTCTCTTAAATTCTGAGTTAGACCAATTTTCTTGCCTTGTCAGAGTACTCAAATATTGACCAATAAGCAACCAATCTCCTTCATATATTTCCTCAATAAAAGACTCAAGTGCATTTGATAGGCAAATATGATCCCCTTTTGCATATGCTGTAGTATAGAACTTTGTACCCACATCATCAATGTCACTAATCATCTCTTTCTCATCTTCATACCTGGCTCTTGATAGCATATCTGCAACTGGATTATCTTTTCCCGCAATATGCTCAAACTCAGGATTTAGTGACTTGATATAAGCAATCCACCTAAGCATAGCAATATCTGGGGTGGTACAACTTGCTATCATCCCAAGAAGTGGCAAGCAATCAGTTTCCACAAGTACAGATGCTCCAATAAGATATTCTTTTTCACATTTTAGAGCAGTGACTATCCCCCATAACTCTCTCTTGATCTGTGGATACTTTCGTTGCCGAAAGCTTAATACCTTTGCTCCAAATCTAATTACATACCTATGATCATCCTCATCATCTTGCCCTACTGCCCATCCTATCCCAGTAGGACTAGTATCAACTGTAACAATCACAGGCCTGCCACAGTCATAATCTGCCTTTCTCAAAATGGGTGATGATTGGAGCAAATATTTCAGCTTCCGCATAGCTTTAATATGTACTGCACTCCACAAAAATTTTTGATTTTTCCTCAAAAGTTGATAAAGAGGATCTGCTACATGTGCATAATGTGGGATCCAAATAACATAAAAGACACATGCTCCAAGAAATCTCCTCAGCTCTGTAACATTAATGCATGTCTCTTTCATTCTTTGTATTGCATCTATTTTGGCTGGACAAGGTCGACGTCCACTAGTACTACAAAGATGTCCCACTATTAGCACTTCACCAACTCCAAACACTGATTTCAGCCCAGATAAAGTAAGATTCACTTCTTCAAGCCTGGATAGAATCATGTCACAATCCTTTATATGATTTGCCACAAACTTGCGGCACCCTTTTGAATCCAAATCCCCATCTTTGTCTTTCTCATCATAGCCCTTTATTGGCACATCATCCAAAAATGGCATAGTTTTTTGTGGTATGAAGTCTCGTAAGACTTTATTCATTCCATTCATCATATGTGCCACTGAGTTAGTGGCTCCCTGTGGTAAGGTACACATCCTTACTAATCCCAAAGGAGTTCTCATTGTGGTCAAGTCCCTGCTTTGTATATCCAGCTGGAACTGATCATATCCCGAATACAGATCACCCATAGAGTATATAGCTTTCCCTGCAAATGCTTCTGCAAACTCATCCACAATTGGACCTGTTCCCACATTCCTGATTGTGACTTTGTTTACAGGTTGCATGTCTTGAATAAAGCGCAATGTCCCATTTTTCTTTGGTACAGTAAACCATCTGTTGGAATATGGGGCACATGAAGGCTCCAAGATTCCCATCCTGATCTTTTCCTTTAGTAATTCCATCAACTTTGGCAAGAGAGCCTTTGGTACTGGAATTGGCCGCAGGTTCCAGGGTACATGTGGAACAGTAAAGATCACCATTGGTGCTGTTACACTTGGATCAACACAGCCTATCTCATGCGGCTGAAAAGCAAAGGCTTTCCCATGTTTTACAAGCATCTCCTCAAAGCATTCCCTTTCAACTGGCAACAGAAAATCCTTCTCACCAATCTTCAGCTCTTTTAGAGTTTCTTGAGTAAATTTATGCCCAATTTTCTTTGGATCTCTAAGATTTGGCTGCATAGAAGCTTCATCTATCTTCTCCTTGCTTCCTGGTGGCAAGGGCAAGGCAACTGGTTTCACCTTCTTTGCAACCGTTTTGTACTTTGTATCAACATGAGCATCCATCTCACAATTCATGTTTTTACATTCCACCCCCTCAAATTCCTGGATTATATCATACATCTCCACAGATGACACCTTTATCATTTCATTTCCACCCTGTAAACATGCTCTTCCCATATCAAAAAGCACATCCATAGTATCTACAAATGACACCTCATCAAGCACCCCTGAAATAAACTCATTTTTCTCCAAAAGTCCACACTGCTCAAAACTTTTTTGTTCATTTTGTATATGTTTTTGCATGCCACGCTTCAAATCCTTGCTTTTTACAAAAACCAGTGACCCATAGCTGGAGAGTCCCTGAAAATTTGCTGAAAAGCTATTTACATTGATTGAGTCCTGCGAGAACTCATTTCCCCTTGTACCATTGGAATCCCGCTTTACAATGGCACCTGGCCAAAATCCCTCATCTCCCTGTAATTCATGAACTCTCTGTTTATCTTTGGGAGTGACTGTGCCCGAAGAGACTCACGATTCCTTTCATGATTAATGCAAACTGTCAAAAACTGAACAGCTTTTTTGCCATCTTTACTCCTTATTCTTGCATATGCTGAACCATCATCCAAAACCTTTGTTTCCATCCTTACAGCTGTAATGTAGGGTTGCCCAAGGATAAGGGGATACGATGACATCTCTTGAACAAAGAAATTCTGATCATCCTTCACATCCCCTATAGTTACCCTTACATTTGGACATGCTGCATAAAGCTCTCCAGATGAGTTATTAGCTGCTTTAATCATCCACCCATGATCCACATCCATTGGCCACTTACATTTGTTGTAGAGATTTTTAGCCATAAGATTTATTTCAGACCCATGATCAATTAGAGCGACATATGGCTCTTCCAAATCACCTATCTTGACAAGGGTTTCAGTGGTTGCTCTTGCCCAATGGCTCCTGGAGTAATGACTCTTTGTAAGAACTTCTTTTTCATCATCCTCTTCCACAAAGCGCACTTGTCGTGCCCCATCAGCAGAGTGATTACATTCTACCACATTTTCTCTCTCTTCCTTCTTCTGTACCTGTACTCCATGAGTCTTGGAAGTGCTTGCCTCCCCTTGTGATGGAATAGATTCAATTATGGACTGCCTTTTTCTTCGTATAATATCAATTATCTCATCATGAAATTCTTTCTTTGCAATCCCCAAGACTTCCCCTAGTGTGAATTCCACCCTGCTGTTTAGAATCCTTTCTTCAAGTACCTTTTTGAGATCTGTTGCAACTTCAATATCAGATTGAAGCTTGTAGAGTGGACTTTTCCCTTTACCCTTCTCCTTATTTTTGCTGGCACTTCTTCCATTGAAACATCCTGTGGAGGTCTGCTATGCTGTGGAGGCATATGTGATGACCCAGGATCCTTCTTTTCACTTCCACGTGTAACTCTTTTTGATGGCCCTCCTTCCTCATTTTCCCTTTTACGCTTCTCCTCTACCTATGCCTCATTATTTTGGCATTTGGCAATATAGGCATGAATGGATAAAGAATCCACAGGCTCCTCCCAGCCAGTCTCAAGACGTATACAATCACCTGCCTCATGCAAAGCTTGCTTTGACACTTTCTTTGACGCAATTAATTCCATTGTTGATGGCCGAAAATCCTCATTCTCATAATCCTCATCATTCTCAAATCCCTGCTTTAATTGACCAACCTTTAATCCATAGGTTGCTGCCTCAACCATAGAAATGGCATGACTAGCAGCCATATCCTCTACCAGCTTTTTCATCCCTCCTTTCCCAAAGTTTGTACTCAATGGAAGACCAGTCTCTGTAAGATGGATTTTCCCATCTTTGAAAAACACAAGTTGATTTTTAAGAGCTTCTTTATAGCTAGCACAATCTTTCTTTGCATGCTCTGGGTCATCACACCATATGCATCTATATGTAAACCCTTCTTTGCTTTGAGGCCTTTGCATAGAAGCCTGCCCCAATGGTAAACCTTTTTCTTCAATCCTGGTCATCTTCAATTTTAAGTCACGCATACCCTTGATAAGCTCATCCATTGGCCCGTCTACCTTGGGAATTGTAGCAGCTGGTTTGGGTAGATTCTCAGGGGTAACAGCAGCTATGGGGGGTGCAGAGCCCATCACCATTTTATCCCTCCTCCGCTACCGCTTTGCTAACATAGTGACTGCATCCTCAACATCATTCCAATCACTCTTTAATCCCTGCTCTGTATCCTTATCCTCAAGGAGGATTTCCAATTTCTCCTGGAGATCTTTCCCAGCTGCTTGTAAGAAGAGCTCTATTTTTTCTCTGTCCAAAGTTGCACGCTCTATCCTTGACAACTGGGCATAACGCTTCTCAAACTCTCTTAGCAATTCTGTGGCAGAAATTCCCATCTTAGATTTTGTGACCCATTCCAAGAAAGTTCGTTTAGTCACTCGCTCAGAATCCTCCATAAAATATTCATCCTTTAAAGCAAGCTTGAACTCTTCCCAATTTCTGCCACCCTGTGCTGTCTGCAATCCTTTTATGCGCTCTCTTATTTTAGGAACACATACCAGCTCAAAACTTCGAACCATGTCCTCCTCAGTCACCCTGTTTAGCTCCATCTCCTTTATATAATTGCGCAGGTACTTTGTAATGTCCTTCCCATCAAATTGATCCATCTTTTTCACAATTGATTGTAATGCTTTGGTCGTGGAAATTTGTCCTCTTTCAGCAGCTTGTTGTTGTTGCATGTACATGGTAAACATCTGAAACATCTGCATAACTCCGGGGTCAAAATGAACCCCCTGACCCTCAGAATTCTCAGCCATAGCTTCCCTGTATATTTCACCACACTCTCACCCCAGCAGTTTCATGTCGGGTTCACCAAAAGATGTCGTGAAGTGTGCGGTACAGCCAGGAAAGTACGAAACTTCTAGCTGTGAAAGTGAATGTCAAATCCAACAAGGAAACTCACGCACAAAATTTCCCAAGGAGTATTGAACATCACTATTTCCAATGACAATTACATGTGTCAACTTGCCTCAATACATCCTTGAATTCATCCTGATGATTGCACAAAATTGCATACCAGGTGTTTATTCCTTTGCTCACTGACTTCTTTCTCGAAATCCTTTGAACCATTCACATGTAGGCATAACAAGGCCTTCAAATTTTCCCAATATACATGTGACCAGTTACATCCTTTACATCCAGTGCCATCAAAACCATTATTTCATGATGCTCTTTTTCACCTGAAAACCTGCCTTAATATTCTAACATCTCACAAGCAAAGATGGCATAACATGCTCATGACTTCCAGAATTCAATCAAGCAGAGGCTAGACCAATTTTTCGTGATTTAAATGTGCTAAGAGGATACCTTTTTCCACAAAACATCAAGCTCTAAAAACAACCATTAGCTTGTTCACCAAGCTTTTCTCAATTCCAAATCCTTTAAGGATTTTTGGGTATTACCCCTTTTCCTAGTCCAATAAAGTAGTAAAAAAAAAACTTATCTGAAGTATGAGTGGATTTACACTTTGTTTTTTTTATTTTTGCTTGTCTCAAAAGTCGCTTCAACGCCGATTATGCGAAGGAGAAACGTGGGGAGCAGCATCGCTTCACTGTTGATTTTGAAAATGGTTTTTCCCATAAGTATATCATCATGTAGTATTAAATTTACCCTTTAATTCTAACACCTACAAAGCACAAGCAGTATATATATTTTTGAAATAAAAGAAACTGGTCGAATGGACGCTGTTCCCTCACTCTGCAGAATTTTTCCTCACACCGAACTTCGCCGCCGTCTGCCTCTGGTTTTTTCTCTCTTTCCCGCGGAGAATTCGCGCCCCCCCACCACCTTTTTCAGCTATTCACGCGGAAATTTCCAATTACAAAGGCTGCGCTCGCTCTAGAAAATTCCAAATAAAAGAAATATCTTCCTTTTCCACGTACGCTGCCACCCATTATGTATTACTTCTAACCTTAGCATTAAGGTTAGAATTCTCAATGCAAGGCATAACCTTAGCATTAAGGTTAAAGTTCTCAATGCAAGGCATAACCTTTAATTTTATTCCCCGGCATCCGACAAATTCTTCGGCACTGTAATGTCCATTGAATTTCTATTACTCTTGATGCCTCCGTAGTGTATAAATCATCATATTGGCCATGTGATTTATAGACTCCCCAATTGTTCATTCAAGTATTTTCCCATATCTTCATAAATACATTCCTTTGTGCATTGAGATGCCCTCATGTTTGCATTCCATAAGAGGTATTCACTGATTTGACCCAATCGATACCATTTAAAAGCTACCACACATTATGCACATGGGAAGCCATTAACATCATTAACTTATCCCTTTGGCGTGCCACTCATACCATCATATATAACTGGATGTTTCTAACTTACCCATGGGCTCTGAGTAACAGCAGAACCACCACCCTCCACACTCATATACAGAAACTCCTAGATCTGGCTCAGCCTCAGCTTGTCTTATTGAACCTCATTTACAATATGAACATATGTACATGGCATCATATAATGACTCGTCATGGCACATAACCTCATGCATCTGGATGTGTATTTGATGGCCTCACATGCACGGTTTCACATCATAGACGTGCCATGGCACGACAATGTGAATGCTTTTATTGTGGTAAGCCTGGACATGTACAGGCAGAATATTATAAGAAGCAGGCTGACATGCAAAATGGGAAAGTGCAGCAGAACAACTATGCATCCTCAAGCAGAAACAATGAGGATAATGAAAGGTTGTTTGTTATGCAGCATGTCGTGAATGCCATGTCTGAAAATGTTGAAGTAGCACAAAAAGATTATGTATGGTATGTGGATTCAGGTGCTTCGAACCACATGACAAGTCATGGGGAGTGGTTCAAGGAGATAAAAAACCTTGAAAGACCAGGTTTTGTGGAAACAGGGGATGACACTACTCATCCAATTGCCCATGTTGGAGATGTGCCATTGTCTATGCAGGATGGCAAAGTGAAGTACCTTGCAGATGTACTTCACGTTCCGAACATAACAAAGAATCTGGTTTCAGTTGGCCAGATGATTGAGTAGGGTTTGCAGGTTCGGTTTAACCCTGATGGTTATTATGTTGAAGATTTTAAAGACAAGTGTAGGTTGGTTGCAAAAGGCAACAGAGTGGGCAGAATGTTTACGTTGAATGTAGACAAGCCTGAAATGAGTGCTGCGATGTTTGCAAATGGTTCAGGAATTGTTGCAGACATAGACATTTGGCATAAACGAATTGGACATGTGAATGTGCAGAGAATGAAGTCTATGCAGACTACAGGAATTGTGACAGGACTGCCAAAGTTTAAAGTGGAAGGTATGCATAGAATATGTGAAGCATGCCAATTTGGAAAGCAAACAAAGCATGTATTTCCACTCAACAAATATGTGAGCAGAAATGCACTAGATGTTGTGCATTCAAATGTATGGGGTCCTACGAAGACCATGTCTATGGGAGGCTGCAGGTATTATGTGACATTCATTGATCAGAATTTCAGAGTTTTGGTTGAAAAGCAAACAAGGAAATATGTAAAGTGCCTAAGGTCAGATGGAGGGGGAGAGTACTTCTCCAATGAGTTCTCTGAATTTTTGAAGAAGAATGGTATTCGGAGACAGTTTACATGCAGATACACTCTGCAGCAAAATGGAGTTGCTGAGCGAAAAAACAGGCACATTGCTGAGATTATGCGAGCATTGATGGAAGAGAAGAATATGCCGCATAGCTATTGGGCTAAGGCTGTTTCTACAGCAGTATACATCATGAACAGGACTCCAACTGCAGCCATACATGATGTAACTCCAGAGGAGAGGTTTACTAGCAAAAAACCTGATTTGTCTCATCTGAAAGTTTTTGGATGTATTGCATAAGTGCATGTGCCAGATGAGCTGAGAACTAAGCTGGATCCAAAAGCTGAAAAATGTGTGTTTATTGGATATTCCCTTGAGCAAAAGTGATACAGGTGTTATAACCCTGCTACATGTGAGTTGAGGGTAAGCAAGGATGTTGTCTTTGATGGGATGAGCAGCTGGTATGCTGCTGAAAAAGAAACTGTTGGGGCTGATGTGAGTGGAAGTGTGGTAGCACAGAATGCAGGTCAGCAATCACAGTCTTTGAGTGGACCATGAGAGTCCTCATCTAGTGGGTCTGTTGATAGACCATGGAGTGGCAGGCTGCATCATAATACCAGTCCTGCAAATGTGATTAGTACATCACGTAAAGGAAAAGAGAAAGTGGTTGAGCCCCTTGGTATGCCTGACATATCTGCAGGGCATTCTCATGTTGATAGAGAGTCTAGTGGCTCAGATATGAGCCTTGGTATGCCTGACATATCTGCAGGGCATTCTCATGTTGATAGAGAGTCTAGTGGCTCAGATATGAGCCTTGATAAGGAGCTTGGGATCCCAGCTATGAGAACACCTAGTGTAAAGAAGGCTATGGAAGCCATGAATGAAAAGCTGCGAAGATCTAGGAGAGTGAAAAACCCTATGCAGAGGTTTACCTATGATGGTTATGTGGCACATCACTATGCATATATGGCAAAGATTGTGCAGGTTGTAGAGCCGACATGCATTGATGAGGCTGTTGAAAATGTGTGTTGGGAGAAGGCTATGGATGAGGAGATGGATGCACTATATGGAAATGAAACTTGGGATCTAGTGCAATTGCGTGAAGGCAAGAAAGCCATTGGATGCAAGTGGGTGTACAAAGTAAAACATAACAGTGATGGAAGCATAAACAGGTATAAGGCTAGATTGGTAGCCAAAGGGTATGCATAGACATATGGCATTGATTATGAGGAAACTTTCGGCCCAGTTGCCAAGATGGCAACAGTGAGAGTTGTGATAGCAGTGGCTACGTCAAAGCAATGGTCTTTACATCAGATGGATGTAAAGAATGCATTCTTGCATGGGGATTTGCAAGAAGAGGTGTATATGTTGTAGCCACCTGGTTATGAGGATGTGAGTCACCCCGAGCATGTTTGCAGGTTGAAGAAAGCCTTGTATGGCTTAAAGTAAGCACCAAGAGCATGGTCTGATAAGATTTCTGAATATCTTGTCACTATTGGCTTTCATGTAGCCAATGCAGATTTCTTGCTGTATGTGAGACATGGTGATAGAGGAGTTGTGCTTGTTGTCATCTACGTAGATGACAACAAGCACTATTGGCTTTCATGTAGCCAATGCAGATTTCTCGTTGTATGTGAGACATGGTGATAGAGGGGTTGTGCTTGTTGTCATCTACGTAGATGACTTGATCATTACGGGGGACCATGATGCAGAGATCTTTGATGTAAAGATCTTGCTTAGACAGAAGTTCGAGATGAAGGACCGTAGGCTGCTTCTTGCTGCTTCTTGCTGCTCCAAGTCACAGCAGCACTCCCCAAAGAAAACATGAAGCCACTAGTAGATCTTCTATCTGACCATGGGTTTTTAACTTGGAGCAGCAAGGAGCAGCAAGAAGCAGCAAGAAGCAACCAAGCTACCTCACATGCTGAGTACAGAGGAGCTACTATGGCAGCATGTGAGGTAGCTTGGTTGAGAAAGCTACTTGCCGATTTGGGTCTATCAGTGTTGGATAGACAAGTTGTCATTTTCTGTGACAACATTAGCAGTATACAGTTGGCCAATACAGTTGGCCAGGAACCCAATTTTTCATGCTCGCACGAAGCATATAGAGGTCCACTACCATTTTGTTAGAGAGAAGGTCTTGGCAGGAGACCTTGACCTTATTTATGTCAGCACACAGGATCAGGTAGCTGACATCTTCACCAAAGCATTGGGTACAGAGAAGCTCCACAGATTCAGAGCTTCACTTGGTGTACATGAGATGGAGTTGAGCTCGAGGGGGAGTGTTGAGATATCGAGCTCGTCTAGTGAGGCGGTGGACACTGATGGACCGCCTAGGGGATAGGCCCCACACTTACACCACTGGCATGGTTGATGAGATCTTGGGTGATATGTGGCCAGTGGGATGACAGGCTGTGTGATAGCCATTTTAGAGACTGGCATAGTTATAGCGCCATCTCATTTAGTTGGGTTCACACTATAGACCCTTTTATGTATTTGGTTTACCTTTCATATTGTGTGTACTCTTATCTTGTATATGGTGTGTTGAGTGTTGAGAAAAGTAGAAGAAGATTTTCAGCCTCTCACCTTGTGTGTTCTCTATTAGGGTTTTGTGAGTGTGTGTGTGCTTGCAAGAGCTCAAGCTCTCTTCCCCCTTGCATCTTTTCAAAAAATAGGATACTTTGATGATTTGAGAGAGCAAATAAAATTTGCCCTACCCTTAACATATCCATTCGTGAAAAACTCCACACATAACCTTTAGTACCTAGAGTGAACCCTTCTTTTTGTAGGGTTACTAACTAGGCAACAAAGTGGAATGGGAGCTAAGAGAGTCAATTTCTTCACCTATTCAAAAGAGTGGTCTATATTTGTCACGCTACGATAGTGGGGAAACTCGTCTCAAGATGGAGGAGGAGAGCTTTGGATCACCACCCAACCATAGAGGGAATGAGGATAGGGATCCTCCAGACATATATAGTGGCCTGCCTACCCACACATATTCGGCCACTCACCGCGCAGGACTACACCTGGGCACCCTCTCCCCTGAACCCCGACTCGCTCACCGCCCATGGTCCGTCTCTTTGAGGTCAGTTAAGCTCCATTTTGCTACAATCTACGTAGCATTACTCTCCCCTAAAGAAGAGTTTTTGTCCACCGAAAACAAACTCCAGAAAGTTCTTGGGGTTAGCGTCCGTAAGCACTCCCACGAGGATGCCTCATCCTCGCAATCTTTCCACTTAACAGGTGTCTCTCGATACACAATGTGCCTTTTGTTTTGATCTCTAAATCTGAAAATACTCTTAGGTTCATGTGGAATAGATAGTGGTTCTATCAACTCCACCAAAATGCTTGGAGAAACTATGTTCTCCTTATGATCAATGATTTTTCGCAGTCTAGTGATATGAAAAATAGGATGAACTCGAGAGCTCTCCAACAACTCAAGTTTGTATGCTAATCCACCATTATTAAGGATTTTAAGGGGACCGTAGTATCTAGGTTAAAGCTTTTCACACTTTCCCGTCTTTAAAGTCTCCGACTTCGCAGGGACTTTTACATACATGAAGTCACCTTCTTCAAAGACTACTTCTCTGGAACCCTTGTCTGCATACATCTTTGCACGATCATGTGCACTACATATGCTATCTTTTGCTGCTTGCAACATATCTTACATGTCTTCAAGGAACTCATTGACACAAACTACAACTTCTCCTTCTCTACCCCTACGGCTATAGGAGATTTCAGCTAGAAGCCATACATCAACATGAATGGACTAAATCCAGTCGTGGAATGTTTCGAACTATTATAAGCAAACTCTAAATGTGGCGGGTACTCCTTCCAATTGGATTTCTTTTTACTGACATATGCACAAAGCATGTCTTCTAACACTTGGTTGACTCTTTCTGTCTGACCATTATACTAGTGGATGATCAGTCGTACTCATACTCAGAGTAGTGTCCAACACTTTGAAGACTTCCCTCCAAAAGTGACTATCGAACTTCCTATCTCTATCAGAGACTATATCTGTGCATAGGCCATATAGTTTGTAGAAATGTTTGATGAACAACCTAGCTAACTCAGGTGTTTTCATCATCTTTTTAATAGGTGTAAACTTGACCATCTTGGTCAATCACTACCTAAATCGAATCATTCTCTCAATTAGTTTTAGGTAAACCAATGATGAAATCTATGGAAATACTTTTCCCTTTTCCTTTGGGAATATATAATGGATGCAGTAAACCTCAAACCTTAAGGCGCTCATGTTTATTAACGTGACACTTCTTGTATTTCAGCACAAAGTCATGAACATCCTTAAACAAACTAGGCCAATAAAATTATCTTTTGACTAATGCATAGGTCTTCTGTATCTTGAGATGACTAGAACTCGAACTATCGTGACTTTCTACTATAAGAATTTGGGCCCAAAAATCACAATTTTTCCCCTGATGAATTTTATCACCCCCAAGTTAACTAGTGTCAAATGGTTATGAAGGGTCCACCCCTGAGCTCACTCAAAGAAACTATGTACTTTTGTTTTATTGTCTTAGTTTTAGCCTTGGTATTCACTCTTTGTTCACAAGAAGATAAAAAAGGTTTTGGAAAATAGTGTTCTCAACTAAGGCCATTTAATTATCACAATTTAAATTAGTTTCAACTATGAAAACTTTATCAATCACATTTATTTCATCTACGAAAATATATTGATGCAAGAGAGTACAAATATATACATATTGTATATCATCGATGTCAAAGGTATGGCACAACTCTAGGGAAAAAATCACAGATGTAGCTGGAAGCTCCTGCTCACCCTGTTGCCTCACTACTCTCCCCTCATGCACAAACTCTAGGCTATTGTCTTGGTATAGCTATGATGATATAGCTATGACTCAGGGTAGGGTCGAGGTCAAACAGCCACTCCCTACCTAGATAAATATCAGCTCTAGCCAAGTGCATGACTTGAAAATCCAAATAGGCATCATAGTCCTGCATAGCTAAAGGTACCCCCAAGACCACTATGTTCCAAACAATCTTATCGTGACCATTAGCCAATGCTACAGTGTACTTATGGTCGCTCTTGATCTCTGGCAATCACAACTTCTTAACTAATACGTAGTTAAGGAAGTTGTGAGTAGCTCCATAATCAATTATACAGTAAGTCTACGGCCACCTAACCTGCCATACAAACGGACCAATCTTGTGGTCTCACTGATGGCTATCACATTGGCTGGGTAACGTAGCAAGTGTGGGTACTATCCGTATGTCCGATAGTTATCTTTCTGAACTCTACAAAACTAAGAGGTAGCTGTTAGATAGTATGCAACTGTCGAGAGGATTGCCATCCTTCTTGATGTCGCTACTGGAACTACATCTAGCTCCTAGCTTTGGACATGCTGCTTTGTTATATCCAGCCTCGAAATAATTAAAGCATAGATTTTCCTTTCTAGCTCTCTTGTACTATTCATTCTTACTGGATTTAGATTGGTTTTTCTCTAAAAAGCGTCGTGGTTGTTGCCATATATATAGGCAGTGATGTGTGTGAACACACTTAGGACCGCCGGGGCACTTTTTCCCTCTTTAGGAGGTTTTTTCCCCTGGCTTGTATATACGCCCATCATTCTAGGGCTAACTTATCTTTTGTACATTGACACAATCTAATACACTTTGTGTTGTGTGCATTCTTGCTTCTTCTTCTCCAAGCTTTGTGTGCTTTCCTGCAACCCTAATTCCAACAATTAGTATCAGAGCAGGCATCGGCTCCCAGGGCTACGCCGCCGGCACCCTCCGACTCACGTTCTCCGATTGAGGTGAGCTTTCACGAGCGCTTGTAGGTCCCTATACTTTGCAAATCATTCCGTAGGACTTCGCGTTCTCAAAAATTGCATCTGAGGTCGTTTCGGGCTCCGTTTTTGCATTTCAAGTTCTGCACAGGTGTTTTCATCATTTTGTGCAAAAATTTTGACAGTGCAGTTTTTTGCAAAACAGGCATACGTATTCTATTGTGGACCGTACACGAGTTGTTTTCTGTTCAGTCTTTGCTTCATTACAGGTAGCTTTTGCATCAGTTTCAGTCAGTGGCCATGGCTGATAACAGCAATGATGTATTTCGCATGTTGTCTGCTGATGACAAATGGATGGAGACAGCAACTACCCACTTCGGGCATACATGATGCAGCATGTTTTGGTTGCAAAAGGAGTGTGGAACATTGTGCAGGTATGGATGTACGTCCAGGTTCTGTGGATGTAGGATCTATTTGTTGAGGATATTGCAGGTTCTAGCAGCTCTACTGTTGTTTGCTACTGGTTTACCCACTGCTGAACAAGCTCGTTGGGATGGTAAAGATGCACAGGCTCATGCCTTGATTGCACTTTCTGTCAAACGTAACATCACCCCACATATTCGTTCAACTAAAATAGCAAAACAGGCTTGGGATATTCTAGCTGGTTTGTATGTAGGTCGTAACGAGACAAAAATCTCTTACCTGCATAAAGAGCTAGAATCGAAGATTATGCAGGAAGATGATGACATGAATGTTTTTCTTGATGAGATTAAAGATCTCAAGGAACAGTTGATTTCTGCAGGTGAGATTATTTCTGATCATTCTCTTGTGCAGACTGTTCTTGATGCTTTACCTGAGTCGTATCAGACTTTTGCTTCCACGTGGAGACTTGTTACTGAGGACAGACCTGATGTTATCAAGTATGATAATTTAGTCAACAAGCTCTTGCAAGAAGCGCAGTCAAGGCAAAATAGGGCTAGGAAGCGTGCAGTTGATCAGGCATTTATTGCTGCCCAGTAGAGAAGAAGTGGTAAGGCAGCCCCTTCCACTGTTTCTTCTCCTATTAATAGGTCTGCAACTTCTTCTCCTTCCACAGGTAGCAACAATAAGTCTAAGAAGGCTCTTGATAAAGGCAAGAAAAAGATCAGGTGAAACTATTGTAAGGCAAATGATCATGTCATTAAGAATTGCCCTAAGCTAAAGGCTAAAGAGGCAAAGAAGAAAGAGTCAAATGCAGCCACAATAGCGATGCTTCTACAAATGCAGATTCTGTAAATGTTGTGCAGGATACAGAATGGGCGTTTAGCGTGTATTGCCAGTATGACCCATCTGTACATGATGCATGTTTGGTAGTTTCTGTTGACTCTCATGTATGGTATTTTGACAGTGGTGCTACAAAGCACATTACCTCGCATCGTGATATGTTCACTTGTCCTGAGGCTATCCCTAATGGGAATACTGTCATATGTGCCAATAATGCTTCTTACCTAGTGAAGGGCATTGGTAAAATTATGCTTACTGCTGCAAATGGCAGCGCTTTCACACTTTCAGATGCTTTGTATGTGCCAGGGATAAAGAAAAATCTATTGTCTGTCTCTGCGCTTGCTAGACTTGGACTTGTAGTCAAATTTGTGGATGACAGATGTACTGTTCATGATTTGACTTTTGGTGATATGATTATTGTATCTGGCACCTTGTTTCGTGGGCTGTATAGGCTCAATTCTTATGACAAGTGTGTGGAAGATTCAGCAAATGTAGTTTCTGATGAAAAGGCAGTTTCAGATGTAAAACTATGGCATGCTCGTTTTGGTCATCTAAACTTTGCTAAATTGCTGCGTTTGCAGAAATTTGATATGGTTGCTTCATTTCCCCCTCTTGAGGCACCATTGAAACATGTTTGTGAAAGCTGTATTTTGGGCAAAATGCAACGTTCTGCGTTTCCAAAGGATGGTTCTGTGTGGGCCACTCGCAAATTACAACTTGTACATAGTGATGTATGTGGGCCTATGCAAACTCCATCATTTGGTAAACACTTGTACTTCGTGACTTTCATTGACGATTACTCAAGGCATGCATGGGTATATCCATTGAAGGCAAAGTCCGAAGTGTTTTTGTGCTTCAAACAATTTTTGCTTATGGTTGAAAATGTATCCAATTGTAATGTGGGCACCCTCCGTTCTGATCGAGGGGGGAGTACATGTCTAAAGAGTTTGATGCATTTCTGGCTAGTCGTGGGATAAAACACCAATGTACAGTGCCGTATACCCCTCAGCAAAATGGTGTTGCTGAGAGAAAAAACAGGTCACTTATGAAGATGGTACGATGCATGGTCAAGAGCCAAGCTTTGCCACATGCATTTTGGCTTGAGGCTGTCATGTGTGCTGCATATGTACTCAACAAGTGTCCCACTAAGGCCTTGCAGTCTATTACTCCATACGAAACTTGGCATGGCACGAAGCCTTCTATTGGTCACTTGCGTGTCTTTGGTTGCTTGGCCTATGCTTTAGTGCCTATGCAACAACGCCGCAGAAAATTGGATGATAAGGCTGTCAAATGCATTTTTGTTGGTTACAATGCTGAGAGCAAGGGTTACAGATTGTATCATCCATAGTGAAAGCGTATCTTGATTAGTCGAGATATTGTTTTTGTGGAAGATGCTGTGCAGCCTTTGTTATCATGTACCAAAGAGACAGATGTGAGCTCACGGGATGTATTTGATACGTTGTTGCCTCTATTTACAGGTGGGAATTCAAATGTAAGTCCTAATGAGGCAAATACTCAGCCTATGCAGATTTCAAACGACATCATAGCCTATTTCTGATGCAGATTTACAGGATGTAATCTATGAGGATAAGGCTGCAAAAGAGCAGGCTAGAGGTATGCCTAAATGGCTAGTGCAAACCTTGCATGATAGTAAAATTGATGCACCTATGTCTAGTCGTACTCGTTCAAGTTTTCAGCATGCCTCTTATGCATCAGATTATTATGCTTTGGCTGTGTCTAGTATGTGTGAAGAGGAAGAACCTCTTTCATTTGATGAGGCACAAAAATCAAAAAATTGGTTGGCTGCAATGCAAAGTGAATATGATGCTATAATGAAGAATGGTACATGGTCTTTGTGTGATTTGCCTATTGGTAAAAAGGCCATTGGTGGATGTAAGTGGGTTTTTAAGTTGAAACGAAAGCCAGATGGCAGTGTTGATCGCTATAAAGCTAGACTTGTTGCAAAGGGTTATGCTCAAGAAAAGGGCATTGATTTTGATGAGACCTTTGCTCCCACTTGTCGTATGACTACCATTCGTAGCATTTGTGCATTGGCAGCTCATAATGGTTGGAATGTACATCAGTTGGACATAAAGACTGCGTTCTTGAATGGAGATTTGCATGAGGAGGTGTATGTATCGCAGCCTCGTGGGTTTGTTCAAAGAGGGCAGGAAAACAAAGTGTGCAAGTTGAAAAAGGCTTTATATGGTTTAAAGCAAGCTCCACGACATACATATTTGACTGCATATGGTTTTCAGAATAGTCCAACAAAAAGCACTTTGTATGCTAAACGTGTGGATGATGTACATCTAATCATTGCTCTCTATGTCGACGATGACATGCTGCTCACAGGACCAAATGAGAGTCATATTGTTGATTTTAAGGCTGATTTGAATGCCTCTTTTGAGATGTCAGATTTGGGGCATTTGCATCATTATTTGGGGATACAATTTAAGCAGTGTGATGGAGGTATTGCTTTGTGTCAGACAAAGTATATTTTGAGACATTGTTGCGGAGATTTGGCCTTGAAGACTGCAAGCCTATTGCTACTCCAATGGAGACAGGTTTGAAGTTGAGTCTTCATGATGTTGGAGATCACTTTGATGTCACACTCTATCAGACAGCTGTTGGTTGCCTCATTTATGTATGCATTACGAGGCCGGACATTCAGTTTGCAGTCTCACAGATGAGCAGGTTTATGCATAGCCCAGGGTCTCAGCATTGGAAGGCAGTTAAACGCATCTTTCGCTACTTGAGTGGCACCATATATCTTGGGTTATTTTATCCCAAGGGTGGATCATTGCCGCCAGATTTACATGCTTTTTCGGACTCAGATTGGGCTGGTTGCTATGACACAAGAGTGTCCACAAGTGGTTTTTGTTTCATGCTCGGTAACTTATGCATATCTTGGTTGAGCAAGAAGCAACCTACTGTGGCCACTTCTAGTTGTGAAGCTGAGTACAGGGCAGCTTTCACAACTATGGTTGAGTGTGTGTGGCTCAGACGGCTTATGGCTGACTTGGGTGTTGGACAGGAGTCTGCCACCTCTATCTTCACTGACAGTCAGAGCGCATTGGCAGTTGCGAGAAACCCAGTTTTTCATGCTCGCACAAAGCACATTGAGGTGCATTATCACTATGTCAGGGAGAGACTCTCAGCAGGAGAGATCAGCTTGGCCTATGTGCCAACATAGGACAACCTCGCCGATCTTTTCACAAAGGCGCTTCCTCGTGAGAAGTTTGAAGCTTTCCGCAAAGCTTTGGGCTTGCTCCCCTTTGTGGATTGATCTACTTCGGGCATGGCACTCCCCTATACATGAGTGCCAGCTCTCGTTCACACACCATCACTCCCAGGGGGAATTTGTTGCCATATATATAGGCAGTGATGTGTGTGAACACACTTAGGACCGCCGGGGCACTTTTTCCCTCTTTAGGAGGTTCTTTCCCCTGGCTTATATATACGCCCATCATTCTGTTGAGATATCGAGCTCTAGTGAGGCGGTGGACACTGATGACCCGCCTGGGGGATAGGCCCCGCACTTACACCACTGGCATGGTTGGTGAGATCTTGGGTGATATGCGGCCAGTGGGATGACAGGCTGTGTGACAGCCACTCTAGAGACTGGCATAGTCATAGCGCCAGCTCATTTAGTCGGGTTCACACTATAGAGAACCCGTGTATGTATTTGGTTGAGTACCTTTCATATTGTGTGTACTCTTATTCTTGTATATGGTGTGTTGAGTGTTGAGTAGAGAAGAAGAATTTCAGCCTCTCACCTTGTGTGTTCTCTATTAGGGTTTTGTGAGTGTGTGTGTGTGCTTGCAAGAGCTCAAGCTCTCTTCCCCCCTGCATCTTTTCATGGTATCAGAGCCTGGTTCGTGCTAAGGGCTGAGCTGCAAGCAAGAGAACCACAGGAAGCGGTACAAGGGTAAGAGCTTCAACTACTCTTCCCTATTGTGTTAGTGACTACACCCTTGTCGGGAGCTCTACGGGAGGCACCGGCAAACGATCTCCGATTGAGGAGCTTTCTTCGCGGGAGTGAAGCTATAGGGCAACTATACAGTCCTTCGGACTGAGTCCTTCAGACTGAATTTCGGGCCGAAAACGTGTTTCGGGCGCGTCTGGACCTCCGTTTTTCAGAAAGCAGGCGATTTCGAGCACTGCGGGTAAGTCATCGATTCTCTGCAGAACTCTGTTTTACGAACTGCAGGAAGACAGATTGACTGTGCAGACACTGTGGGTGCTGCAAAGAGGTCTACAGTTGCCATTGGGTGTATGTATGCACATTGAAGTCATTGTTGGTGACATTTGAGAGTACTACAGTACCGCTGTGCAGAAAATACAGCAGTTGTGCAAAAAAACCAGAGTGCAGTTTCTGGTAAAATTGTGTGTTTGGCAAGATGTCTAATGATGGCATAACACAGATTGTGGCTGAGAAGCTGGATAAGAATAACTTCCATGCTTGGAGGTTCAGGTTGACTAATTTCCTGATGGGAAAAGGCTATTGGGACTACATAGAAGGTGAACATGAAGAGGCACCGTAGATACCGGACATAAATCCTACTGCTGCAGATGTGAAAGAGTTTAAAGACTGGAACCAAGGAGCTAGGAAAGTAATGTATTGGCTTTCCATTAGTATACAGGACACCATGATTGGGCACATTCAGGATGCCAAGTCCCCCAAGGAGGCGTGGGACACCTTGGTAAAGCTCTATGAAACAAATACCAAGGCACGTAAGATACAGTTGAAGAATGAACTTCATACTGTGGAGAAAAAGAGCATGTCTGTGAATGACTATGCGCTGAAGATAAAGGGTATTGTGGAATCCCTTGCATCTATTGGTGTGTCAGTAGATGATGATGACAAGGTGGAAGTCTGTCTACGTGGTCTCGGGCCACAATACAAGGCGTTTAAGACGTCTATTCAGACTCGGGAAAACATTCCCAACTTTACAGATTTGGTGTCTATGCTGATTATCGAAGAGAAGAACTTGGGTGAAGACCAACAGTCTTCACAAAGCAAAAACAATTCAGAGCAACAGGCCTTCTACACGAGTTCAGGAAGAGGACGAGGTAGAGGAGGCCGTGGACACGGTCAAGGAGGTGGCCGAACAGGTAATCAGAATTATGGCCAGCAGCAGCAGCAACAACAACAACAGTCCCAGAATCAACAACAACAACAACACGCATGTGGAAGAGGCAGATTCAGAGGTAGGGGGAGTCAAAGAGGCCGTGGAAATTAGCAAAGGCAGTACAATGATGCACGTGAATGCTACTATTGTGGTAAGCCTGGACATGTGCAGGCAGAATGTTATAAACAGCAAGCTGACATGCAAAATGGGAAAGTGCAGCAAAATAACTATGCATCCTCAAGCAGAAAAATGAAAGGTTATTTGTTATGCATCATGTCGTGAATGCCATGTCTGAAAATGTTGATGCAGCACAAAAAGATAATGTATGGTATGTGGATTCAGGCGCTTCGAACCACATGACGAGTCATGGAGAGTGGTTCAAGGAGATGAAAAACCCGGAAAGACCAGGTTTTGTGGAAACAGGGGATGACACTGCTCATCCAATTGCCCACATTGGAGATGTGCCATTATCTATGCAGGATGGCAAAGTGAAGTACCTTGCAGATGTACTTCATGTACCGAACATAACAAAGAATCTGGTTTCAGTTGGCCAGATGATTGAGCAGGGGTTGCAGGTTCGGTTTAACCCAGATGGGTGTTATGTTGAAGATTTCAAAGACAAGTGCAAGTTGGTTGCAAAAGGCAACAGAGTGGGCAGAATGTTTACGTTGAATGTAGACATGCCTGAAATGAGTGCTGCGATGTTTGCAAATGGTTCAGGAGTTGTTGCAGACACAGACATATGGCATAAAAGAATTGGACATGTAAATGTGCAGAGATTGAAGTCTATGCAGACAAAAGAAATTGTGACAGGGCTGCCAAAATTTAAAGTGGAAGGTATGTAGAAAATCTGTGAAGCATGCCAATTTGGGGAGCAAACAAAGCATGTGTTTCCACGTAACAGATATGTGAGCAAAAATGCACTAGATGTTGTGCATTCAGATGTATGGGGTCCTACGAAGACCGTTTCTATGGGAGGCTGCAGGTACTATGTCACTTTCATTGATGACCACACAAGGAAAGTGTGGGTATATTTCATGAAGGAGAAGAGTGAGGTATTCACTCACTTTCAGAATTTCAGAGTTTTGGTTGAAAAGCAAACAGGGAAATATGTAAAGTGCCTAAGGTCAGATGGAGGGGGAGAGTACTTCTCCAATGAGTTCTCTGAATTCTTGAAGAAGAATGGTATTCGGAGACAGTTCACATGCAGATACACTCCGCAGCAAAATGGAGTTGTTGAGCGAAAAAACAGGCACATTGCTGAGATTGCGCGAGCATTGATGGAAGAGAAGAATATGCCGCATTGCTATTGGGCTGAGGCTGTTTCTACAGCAGTATACATCATGAACAGGACTCCAACTGCAGCCATACATGATGTAACTCCAGAGGAGAAGTTTACTGGCAGAAAACCAGATTTGTCTCATCTGAAAGTTTTTGGATGCATTGCATATGTGCATGTGCCAGATGAGCTGAGAACTAAGCTGGATCCGAAAGCTGAAAAATGTGTGTTTATTGGATATTCCCTTGAGCAAAAGGGATACAGGTGTTATAACCCTGCTACACGTGAGTTGAGGGTAAGCAGGGATGTTGTCTTTGATGAGATGAGCAGCTGGTATGCTGCTGAAAAAGAAGCTGTTGGGGCTGATGTGAGTGGAAGTGTGGTTGCACAGAATGCAGGTCAGCAATCACAGTCTTTGAGTGGACCAGGAGAGTCCTCATCTAGTGGGTCTGTTGATAGACCATGGAGTGGCAGGCTGCGTCATAATACCAGCCCTGCAAATGTGATTACTACATCACGAAAAGGAAAAGAGAAAGTGGTTGAGCCCCTTGGTATGCCTGACATTTTTGCAGGGCATTCTCATGTTGATGGAGAGTCTAGTGGTTCAGATATGAGCCTTGATGAGGAGCTTGGGATCCCAGCTATGAGAACACCAGGCTATGGAGGCCATGAATGAAAAGCTGCGAAGATCAGGGAGAGTGAAGAACCCTGTGCAGAGATTTACATATGATGGTTATGTGGCACATCACTATGCATATATGGCAAAGGTTGTGCAGGTTGTTGAGCCCACATGCATTGATGAGGCTGTTGGAAATGTGCATTGGGAGAAAGCTATGGATGAGGAGATGGATGCACTATATGGAAATGAAACTTGGGATTTAGTGCAATTGCCTGAAGGCAAGAAAGCCATTGGATGCAAGTGGGTGTACAAAGTTAAACATAACAGTGATGGAAGCATAAACAGGTACAAGGCTAGATTGGTAGCCAAAGGATATGCGCAGACATATGGGATTGATTATGAGGAAACTTTCAGCCCAGTTGCCAAGATGGCAACGGTGAGAGTTGTGATAGCAGTGGCTGCGTCAAAGAAATGGTCTTTACATCAGATGGATGTAAAGAATGCATTCTTGCATGGGGATTTGCAAGAAGAGGTGTATATGTTGCAGCCACCTGGTTATGAGGATGTGGGTCACCCCGAGCATGTTTGCAGGTTGAAGAAAGCCTTGTATGGCTTAAAGCAAGCACCAAGAGCATGGTCTGACAAGATTTCTGAATATCTTGTCACTATTGGCTTTCATGTAGCCAATGCAGATTTCTCATTGTATGTGAGACATGGTGATAGAGGAGTTGTGCTTGTTGTCATCTATGTAGATGACTTGATCATTACGGGGGACCATGATGCAGAGATCTTTGATGTAAAAATCTTGCTTAGACAGAAGTTCGAGATGAAGGATCTGGGGGAGCTCAGATATTTCTTGGGCATTGAGGTGATTAGGTCACCACATGGTATCGGATTACTGCAGAGACAGTATGGCTTGGACATGTTGTCCAAGTATGGTATGACAGGCTGTAAGCCTATTTCTGTGCCATTGGATCAGAATGGCAAGTTGAGTGCAGATTCAGGAGAGATCTTGGAGGATCCTACTATGTACAGGAGCATAGTAGGAAGTTTGATCTACATGACGATCACCAGACCAGATTTGAGCTATGCTGTTGGGTTGGTGAGTCAGTTTATGCAGGTTCCACGAAAACCGCATTTGGATGCTGTGAGACATATACTGAGGTATGTGAGGTCTACTTTGCATTGTGGACTATTCTATGAGACTGGGACAGAGATATGTGTACATGGGTACACAGATGCTGATTGGGCTGGTAGTATCTCAGACAGAAGATCTACCAGTGGATTCATGTTTTCTTTGGGGAGTGCTGCTGTGACTTGGAGCAGCAAGAAGCAGCCTACGGTTGCTCTATCGAGTACAGAGGCCGAGTATAGAGGAGCTGCTATGGCAGCATGTGAGGTAGCTTGGTTGAGAAAGCTACTTGCAGATTTGGGTCTATCAGTGGATAGACAAGTTGTCATTTTCTGTGACAACATTAGCAGTATACAGTTGGCCAGGAACCCAGTCTTTCATGCTCGTACAAAGCACATAGAGGTCCACTACCACTTCGTCAGAGAGAAGGTCTTGGCAGGAGACCTTGACCTTGTTTATGTCAGCACAGAGGATCAGGTAGCTGACATCTTCACCAAAGCATTGGGTACAAAGAAGCTCCGCAGATTCAGGACTTCGCTTGGTGTACATGAGATGGAGTTGAGCTCGAGGGGGAGTGTTGAGATATCGAGCTCTAGTGAGGCGGTGGACACTGATGACCCGCCTGGGGGATAGGCCCCGCACTTACACCACTGGCATGGTTGGTGAGATCTTGGGTGATATGCGGCCAGTGGGATGACAGGCTGTGTGACAGCCACTCTAGAGACTGGCATAGTCATAGCGCCAGCTCATTTAGTCGGGTTCACACTATAGAGAACCCGTGTATGTATTTGGTTGAGTACCTTTCATATTGTGTGTACTCTTATTCTTGTATATGGTGTGTTGAGTGTTGAGTAGAGAAGAAGAATTTCAGCCTCTCACCTTGTGTGTTCTCTATTAGGGTTTTGTGAGTGTGTGTGTGTGCTTGCAAGAGCTCAAGCTCTCTTCCCCCCTGCATCTTTTCACATTCTAGGGCTAACTTATCTTTTGTACATTCACACAATCTAATACACTTTGTGTTGTGTGCATTCTTGCTTCTTCTTCTCCAAGCTTTGTGTGCTTTCCTGCAACCCTAATTCCAACAGTGGTTTCTTCACCCAGCGCCCACTCTGCCCTCTTTGCTCACTCTGGACCCCTTTCCCCCTGTCGCCCTAAAATAGTTTCCTCTTAAAGCCGGATCCCTCTTTACCCTAGTTATCTTGCTAAGATTGGATTTAGAGCGACATGAAATGGCCTCATAAAAATGCACATACTTTATGGCCTCGCCAAAATTTGTCGAGGCTACTTAGGCCCTACAAAATCCTTATAGTCTGGGTGTAAGCCTCTCATGAATCCACATAAAGCCTAGAATTCATCGATTTCCTTTAATTTCAACACAATCTCGCAACAGTAGTTGGAGATGTACTGTGTGAGAGGGAGATGTCCTACATCGAGTATAATGGGGTGATTCTTGCACTTGGTAACACCATTTTGGTACGGAGTAGTGTGAGTAGGAGTGAGCTACCACTTTATGCCTCTTTCCTTATAGAAACCCAATAATTCATCAGATATGAGTTCTCCTCCTTAGTCTATTTTTTTTAATTTTTTTCATATCTCAATTTTAATCAATGCAAGCCATTCCTTAAACTTTCCAAAAGATTGAGAATTTTCCTTTAGAAATACACCCAGATCTTCCTACTGTATTCATCTATCAATGTGAAAAATACACCCAAATCTTCCTTTAGAAAATACACTCAAATCTTCCTACTATAATCATCTATCAATGTGAAAAATTATAAAGAACCTCCAAGTGTAAACCTCTAAGTGAGGATGTAATACCCTTAGTAACAAAACTATCATATTTAGGTGGTAATACCCTTAGTAGACAGTGACGAGTGAGATCCAAGGAGAGCATACTCATGCTAACCATTTGGTCATGGGAGATCTTTGATTTAGGTCTCCACTAATTCACCTTGATTAAGCTTCTCTTATTGAAGTTGATTTTTGAGATTGTGAACACTTGAGGGATTCATAGTCTCATATTGGCTCTATAACAAAGCCCATGCTTCTGTACCCATGAAGACATGCTGAACCATAGTTAGCACACTATCTTCCATGCTAGTGGTGATGGCATAGAGAGCATTTGCATCCCTACATCTCCATGCCCTCCTTTGCATCCCTTGGTGGTGGGGGGAGGAACATCAACACCAATTATGGTTTCCCAGAGCTCATAAGAGGAAATAATAACCTTAAGCTTGGACTTCTAGAGAGGATAATTGGTTCCATTGATCTTTCCATTATCATCACAAATAGTGGTGGTGGAAGAGGTCTTATGGAAGATGCCATTTCTCCTAAGGGATTGCTAAAGAAGTTTTATCCCAAGCTGGAGCTCTAATATCATGTAAGAGGATATAATGTATGGTGGTGTATGTAGGAGAACACTCACAAGAAGTAGGATCTTTCCAACACAAAAGTTTAAAACTAAAATTGCACAATAAAACAAAGATAGAGAAGAATACTATGTATTACTAAAGTGATACAATAGATCGCAAAGCCTCATACCCCCATGTGCTCCTGTGGTGAAGGGAGCCTCGATGGCTAATCTAAAACTAGTAAGATGGAGGTTATATACTAGTAGAAGCTAGGGAGTAAAATCATAGTGATGATTGGTGAACTTTGTGGAGAAGGGGCTAACTGTGCATATAGGCATGTATACAAGGGGTAGCCATGACATAACCGTGTAGGTCTATGGTCATAGTTAGTGCCACCATTTGTTTTTAGAATCGGCTCGTAAAGGTAAACTAAAAGTTGCTATATAGGTATGCAAATCCCCTGCCATCTAGGCTCATCTTAGGCCCTGTAATGTTAGGGATAATAGTAAAATTTACCCACTTTATGTGTGGGACCCCTGTGGGACCGTTATGAGATAATGGTCTAGTGTAGCATGTAGCCTACTTTGGTAATGTGCCAAATCTAATCCAAGCCATCTTTAAACCATCTAGCCTAGTTGCTATATGCAGCTATGCAAGTCCCCCACATTCCATGGCCATCCGAGCTCATCTTGGGCCTTGTAATGTTAGGGACAAGGTGTCCCCAATAGTAAAATCTACCTACTTTATGTGTGGGACCGTTATGAGATAATGGTATAGTGTAGTATGTAGCCTATTTGGTAATGTGTCAAATCTAATCCAAGCTATCTTTAAACCATCTAGCCTCCTAGGCCACCTTCCCATGTGAATATAGGGTGTCGAGGATGTGCTCAACCATAGTTAATCCACATGATGGGGGTCGTACAAACATGAGCTAGCTAGTGCCTAGACAATATAATATGAGGGTGGAGCATTAATATCCAGTAGTAGGAAGAGTGTATCTTGGACACCCTATCATGACATCGTGGGGCCTAAACGAGGCCCAAAATGAGCCTAGATGGAGCCTTCGGAGGTGGGACAAATGCATAGTAATTAGTTTCTAGTAGTTCATGGCTAACACCACGAATGGTGGCACTATGATCACATACCAACATGGACTAGTCATAGGTGCCTCGTGTCTCTAGGCCTATATAGATACATTGTCACTCTCCTATCTCTACCATCAGTCACTCTCCTATCTCTACCATCAGCACTCTCTGTGTTTACCCCCTAACCACTCTCTTAGCGATTATAAGAGCCACGTACTACACACTCCCTTAATCCTCATATCATTATCTTTGCCCGCTTAGTTACTCTAAGGCAACTAACCTTTCTCTGTGAGAGGGTTTCCCTTAAGGTTATGCCTTGTTATACAATTCATAGGCTTGGAACCAAGTGTTCCATTAGAATGACTATGTCAAGCCCAAATGCAAGCTCAAAAGTTGTGTAATTTTGACAGCCACCTTGTATGTGGTGTGGTAGGCCCATAGATCAAAGTACAATAATGTGCTCCCAATCGCTCATGAACAATGTCTCCATCATCTTCAGTGAGAATAGTGAACAATGGCTTGTTTGTGCATTTAACTTGGCCATTTGCTTGTTGTTGTGGGTAGTAAGGTGTTGATTTTTTATGCACCACAAGGAACTCTCTGAGCAAGAACTATGTATATATATGCTTACACACACACACAAATGTGTGTGTGTGTGTGTGTGTGTACACATGTTTTATTCTTCTTTTAGTCATATATACATGAAAGTCCTTTGACATATACTCCCCCCCCTTGAACTGTAGTACAAAGGGTGCTAACTTTACATGAACCATAAAAACAAAGTGTCTAAAGCATAAAAACCTCTAACTTTTCTTTTAATGGATACACCCAAGTGTGCCTAGATTAGTGATCAATAAAAGTCACCAAGATGAGAAATACACCGACCAATGGTATCATCATATGACCATATACATCAATACAAGTCACTAAGATGAGATATCCACTGATCAATGGTATCATCATAGGACCATATACATTACTATGTATTAGCTCCATCTTTTGGGAATGATGATCGTTGCATCTTGCCCAAAATGCAACCCTTATGTACATGTTTGATAGGGGCCTCAAGATTTGGCAACTCTAGCACTATCCCTTCTCAAGACTTGTTACTCCTTTTTTGTACTCTTTGTAACCCTACCCTGCTTAGGTGTTTCACATTGTATATAGCCAAAGGTTCACCAATATAACAAAAGCCGGCCCATATAAGGCTTGAATTTATAAGTGTGGGCAATTGAGCAAAGCCCACTTGCATACAAGTGACCTATGGGAGTGTGTAAAGACACTTTTTAAAATACAATCTTTAATTGAGCTCAAGCTTGGGATCTCTTTCCTTCTTAAATTTCTTATTCCTTTCCTAATTCTTGCATGCTTCTATGCTTATGTTTATCATTAGCTATGTTTGAGTTGCTTGCTTTCATCATGTATAAGTTCTTGAGTGTGTGTATGCTTGAGATAAGCTTACTTGATTATTACTTGCGATTAGCTAGATGTGGAGTGTGATTGATTGATTGATTGAGAGAGAGAGAGAGAGAGAGAGAGAGAGAGAGATGATGTGAGAAGAGAGGAAGATTACCAGCTTCTCCCTTATAAGTGATTAGGTTACGAAAGTCCAAGCATTGGATTGGTAGACCTTAAGGGCTTGACCACTCGTGAGGTTTCCATTTGCATTTTCAATGTTTTTTCATGCTGTAGACGGTTTGTATTCCTTGGTGAAGACAAAGCTTGTTGTGAAGCTACAACTTCCCTAAATAAGAGGTGCCACTTTTGTTGAGGAATATATGCTAGAGTGAAATAAGAGCATTCTATTGATCCATTATTTGTTTTAATTTTCCCGTGAGTTATAAAACTTGTGTAGATTGACTGAGTGTTGAGATTTTGAGTGATTAATGTGGTGAAAGTGTAATAAGAGTAGGAGTTTTATGTGATTTTTGCTAACTCTCACCATCTTCGTTTCCCTGAGTGTTGAGATTTTGAGTGATTAATGTGGTGAAAGTGTAATAAGAGTAGGAGTTTTATGTGATTTTTGCTAACTCTCACCATCTTCTTTTCCCTTGTTTTCTTGATTTTGATGTGTGATAGTGGAAGAAGGAAGGGCAGCCTTGCTTCAATTTTGTCTCATTTTAGCTTAATTTTATTGGTAGACCTTAAGGGCTTGACCACCCTTGAGGTTTCCATTTGCATTTTCAATGTTTTTTCATGCTGTAGACGGTTTGTATTCCTTGGTGAAGACAAAGCTTGTTGTGAAGCTACAACTTCCCTAAATAAGAGGTGCCACTTTTGTTGAGGAATATATGCTAGAGTGAAATAAGAGCATTCTATTGATCCATTATTTGTTTTAATTTTCCCGTGAGTTATAAAACTTGTGTAGATTGACTGAGTGTTGAGATTTTGAGTGATTAATGTGGTAAAAGTGTAATAAGAGTAGGAGTTTTATGTGATTTTTGCTAACTCTCACCATCTTCTTTTCCCTTGTTTTCTTGATTTTGATTGTGTGATTTAGGCTAATTAGGAATGTGAGACCCCCACCCCTTACAAACACAAAATAGCTACAGTGAAAGACTAGTGTAAGGATAGAGCATCTCACTTGGGGCCTTGTCAACACTATCGAGTCCGTCTATGGAGTGAGAAGATTGGGTTATCAATAACTTACCAGTGTGTGAGCTTGCAAGATGCACTAATGAGATTCACATATTTACTAAATTGCCTATATTTTTTGATAAAATCAATTTCATAGATCATGTAACACTCAAAATATACTAAGGGTAATATTGAGGCAAGAAAAAATAACATTATAATGCTAGTTAGGAGAATCTAAAATAGATTACATTTCATGATGATGTCAAAAAGTTAAAATTTCTACCATATGGAGATGCCTATCCTCATAGTGATATACCATGTATTCTTGGTCAACCAAAAAGTACTACAATATCAAAAGAGGCAACTGAACTCTGGCCTAATATGAAGTAGTAGGGTAGCTCATATCTTTTATGGTGAGAATGTCCTTCAAAACATGTTGAGCTATTTTTTCTTCATGGATGTGCATATGGTTATTCACATCTTTCCCAAGCACCATCAAAAACACAAAATATATATGCTTGCAAGATATGTCTTCGTGTTGTTTACCATTTCCATAAATGCACCACATGAACATAAGGATTGCTTCTGTATTACCACTTCGAATGGTGGCAACCCCTTCTCATCAGCATCCTTTGTTTTTATATAGAAAATTTCTTTGACACCAGCTTTGTATACAACTCCACCAACAATCTCACTTTCGTGTCCAATGCTTGCTGAATCTATTCAAATGTTACTTTAGATACACCTCTTCTATAAGGAAACTTATGGCTTTCTATCCCAAGAGGTCACTGTCACCATGTGAAGTTGTGGATGTTGGGAGATCCTCCAGTGAAATACTAATATTAAAACCTTCACAAATAAGATTTTGTGCTTCCCCAATTTTCAAGAATGTGCCCATTGCAATGGGACATACATCATGACTAGTAGGGGGTGGATGTAAAAACATTGTTTGAATCTTCCATGTATGTCTAACATCAATATTGTAGAAATATCATATCTTATCTTTTGTCCATCGTGACTGTAACAAAATATGAGAAGCATGATAAAGCACCGAACAAAATATGAGAAGCTTAAGGGCTACGTATCTTCCTTGATAATGCCAGGCTATTGATGATGTGGAAATGTTGTAGAGAAGACAACCTACATGGAAGGGAGGAGGAGCACCCCCAAAAAATGCAAGCACCAGCTCAGCCTAGCAGAACGCCAAGGTGGGGTGGCGGAGGTGGTGGCCAGCAGGCACACACTGGAGAGGGCCATGCGGGTGTAATTATGCCATGGAGAGCACTTGTTGCTGTGCAGCACAAAAGGTACGCCTCCCAAAAAAAACACAAGAGTAGAAGCTCATTTACATGTGGCCAGTTTGGCCCAATAGACCATCAAAGTGACAAGGAGGTGATGGGTCGACAGCTTTGTCAGGAGGATGATCTGAAGCTGCATTTTTTCGTTTGTTGATGAAGAGTACAGTGTCACCACGCTTTACTGAAGGCATGCCACGAAGGGCTAAAGACCGCGTGCATTTTGGTTATCTTGCTGATTGTGTTCATCAACGGGGCTGAGGTTGGTGTAGGAGGGAAGATGCAGCCCAACAGGTGGGTGGTAGTGGTGCAGTTGGGGGCCCATGCATGGCACAATTGGGGTAGAGGGTGGCTCAGTCAGTAGTATGAGCAGAGCTGTGGGCACTAGCACCGTCCCAGTGTGGCGACTGGAGGGGGCTAGTCATGATAGCAGAGCCCTCTATAGTAGCACTGTCGGCTAGGCAAGTGGGGCACCGGCGGAAGCCAGCTCTGGGGTGGCTGAGCTAAGCGGCAACGAGCTATGGGGGCAACGCTCACAGAGAAGGAAAACATAGTTGATGAAGAAGATGGTTATGGAGATGGTATTATAGCATGAAAATACAAGGCTTCACACGTAGAAGAAACAGGATGATAATAATGAAAGCAAAAATCCAAGCTCTAATACCATGTTGGCATACACAGGATCACACATGAAGCTATGGAGGATGAAATATCATCATCATAGTGGAGTGTGTAAGAGAGAGAGAGAGAGAGAGAGAGAGAGAGAGAGAGAGATTGCACAACTTGAATGGTACTCATATTGTGTGAATGAAGGACCTAAGTACATGATTTTATAGGCACCAAGGCCTTTGTCTTTTGACCCTAAACCTAAATAAGGGGTTTTTACACTTAGAGGGTGTTCACACCATAAAAGACACTAGACTAGAACCCAGACTAACTCTGAAATAAGGGGTGTTTACACTTAGAGGGTGTTCACACCATAAAAGACACTAGACTAGAACCCAGACTAACTCTGAAATATCCAACAAGGAAGTCCTTTTTAAAAAGGCACAAGGCTTCAACCAAGTGCATAATAAGTGCATTTGTGTGCTCAAAATAGTAGAGGGGAACTGAGCTTCAATGGTATCAATAGTAACTACTTTCTAGATGGAGGCTTATTTAATCTCCATTAAAGAAATCAATATATAATCCATGAATAAAAAATGTCATAGTTGTATATAGATTCTCTTATCTCATCATTCATGCAGCCCTTTATTGGTACCAGTAGCATGCACTATCGCATATGTGCTGAGGAATATATAGATTCTCTTCTTGCATCATTCATGGAGCCCTTTTTTGATGCCATTATTATGTACTATTGCATACATTGTAAGGAGTATATACAAAACGTAAGGCAAAGAGTTTAATAATATATTCTAAGAATCTTGAATAAATAATGTATCTTGAAAACTTGTGCCAATCGTGCAACTTCAACCCAATTGATCGATTGTCCTTTACCCTCATTTGAACGATGCATATGAATAGTTAGAGTGTGAAAGGAAGCACCACCTTATTGCCTATGGTACATTTGGAAGCATCACCTTATTGCCTATAATGCATATGGACTGTTAGAGTACATAAGCCTAAGCTCTCTTCCTTCACAAAATCTTCATCAACCTTGCTCAATTCCAATGGTGCATTTGGAAACACCACATATATTTTTGACTATCTGTTGAGGCCATTCTCAAAATCTTCCTCAACCTTTAGTAAATTTAGAAGCACCACATATATTGTTGCCTATTTTTTTGAGGCCATAAATGAAGCTATCTCTTTCTTCACAAAATCTTCCTCAACCCTACTCAAATACCAATGGTGGATGTGGAAGCACCACGTATATTGATGAAACATGCCTGTAGACCCATGGGCATCTCTTCACACATCTCCATCCACCACTCTAGCACCATAGCAGCCATCACATTGAAGGTCACTATTAGTTGATTGGTTTCAAACATGCTCACATCGTGCTTGCCACCACGAGCTTGGTGGGGGCAGCGCCGGCCCCACAACCAGATGGGTGCCTAGCTCTGTAGGGTTGTCCAAGGCATCATCCAAAATGAAGAGTTCAACTATGAACTTGACGAGGGGTTTCATGCAGTTACTCTTACCATTGGCCCATGTGATGCAGGCTAGCAGCTTGACATCTGGCTTGAGCAAGATGTCAGCCATCTCCCGTTTGGCAGGTCGCAGAAGTGGGACAAGAGCCAAGAGTCAATCATCGCCTTCATCAAGAGCAGGCTATTGGGTACGTTGGTGGCACGGAAGCGGTAGAGCTGTCTACGCCCTTATAGCATGCCACACTTCCACACACGCATGCAAACACACCAGAACACCAGACCAAAGAGCATGAACAAGACTCATATTTCAGAAAAGACCTTGACCTTTACAGAGGTGGATATCCCAAGATATCCCAGACACCAGCTACACCAAGCACCTGCTCACAATCAGCCTGCTCCAGCTCCTGGTCGATCCAAATCCCTTCGCTCCTTGCTTCTCTGCAGCAGCCCTTCTCGCTCTCTGCTCTGCACCTCGGCTGAGGTCCCCTCGGCTACACCTCCAGCACACTGCCGGTCCTCAAAGGATAAAACCAGTCATCATCTCATCTGGTCACCATCCCAATAACCAGCCCAAACCACACAATACCAAAGGCCCACCAAGCCTGCGCCCCTCTTGCTTGTCAACTTCACTCCACTCTGGCACCAGCCACACCAGTCTTCACAGCAACTCGCTTCTTCCCCGTCAGCTCCTCCCGTCTCAGAGCCCAAGCTGCGCCTGCTCAGCAACTACCCACGAACACACAGCGGTGGCCTCCTGCCCCCCGTCTCTGTGCCCACTTCTCTCCCCGCTGCTCCTCTGCAGCCTTCCACTCTGCAACACGGCTTCCAGCCGTCTCCCTCTTTCTCTGCAGCTACGCCGACTGCTCCTCTGCAGCCCTCCAACGAGACCCAGAGAGTTCCCTAACTCTCTACTCGTCTCCCCTGCGCAGCAACCACACCCCTGAGGTCCTCTCCAGCTCCTCTCCTTTCAAATCCAGCAGCGCTGACTACTGCAGCCCACAAAACAAAACACACCAGGGGCCTCCTTTCCCCGTCGGCTCCCCGCCTTCCTCACAAAACAGCGCCAGCCATATCAGCCTTCACAGCAGCTTCTTGCTACGCTCGAGGCCCCTCCTCAAAGCAACCACCCCCACTGTCAAGCACACACACTCTCACCCGTGGTTCTCTTCCCCGTCGGGTCCCTGCTTTCTCCACAGTCCCGGCTGCACCCTGCGGCCACCACCTCTTCAAAACTCAAGGCTCCTGACCAGTCCTTCTCTGCGCCCAGCTGCGCTGGCTGCGCTTCCTGCAGCCTCACACCAACACACCCGGCGTCTTCTCTTCGCTCCCCGGGGCCTCCTCAAACCCACGGCGACTTCGCTTTTTTCTGCAGCGCCGACTCACCACCCATCCAGAAGCATGCGTTAGCAGCAGGTTGATCTTCCACGCCACTCTCATGCCAGCTGGCCATGTTAATATTCTATATATTTTTATTCCCAAGGCCTACAAAATGGCCATACTCTCCTTTTCACACCAAAACATAAAGGCCAGCTCACCAATTGCTCGCCGATGCTCCACACACCTCTCTCTCAAGTGCCCGCTTATATTTTGACGCGCCCACACATATCCAAACATCCAAGCCATCGAACAACTGATACTGCCTTCAGCAACTATGTTCCGAACGAGCCTGTACTTCTAGAATCCCTACATTGTCCCTTTACACACTTCCATCAAGACCCTATGTTTGACTGCCGCATCCTCGACGCCCACACCAAGTCAATGGGTGCCCCCATGACTTCACCACAACACTGACGACACTCATGTACACATGTACAAGTTGAGTTGGAGGTTCCCAAAAAACAACACACATATTTAGCAACCCCCTTTCTTCTGCTGAGACATTTATGTCCAGCAGCTGCTCAATCAGAAACTACTTATCCACCTGGATCAAACAGAAACCTTGGTGGATCTTCCTTCCAGTCGACACACCCTGTCATCGCCTTCCATTTCCAGCAACCCCCTTGGCTCTTCATATATGGCCTCACCACCATCCACTGTCACACTTCCTCCTCCAGACCAGCTCACATAACCTTGTGAGGGAGACAACCACTTCTCACCTCTACTCTCCTCTGACACATCTGACTTCCACTCATAGTCGAATACCGAAATAACACACATCTCATCATCAACCCCCATCTCATGGTCGCTCAATCTGCTGCCCTCATCACTGGCTTCCAACCCTTCCTCTAGGCAACTTGCCAGACTCGAACTACAACCAAACCACTCATCCATTTGCTGAGCATCCACACGTGGTGTGTTCACCATACACTCACTTCCCTTCAGCCCATCAACATCACACACAGCAACCTCGTGCACTGTAGACTCATCGTTGTCGCCTTCCTGCAGTTTCTCCAGCTTCAAGACCATTGGCGATCCTGCAAGATACTCCACATCTTGCACAGGCATCCCTACCAAGTCTAAGCTCCCCAAACCCCCAGGCAAAGCATCTTGGTCCCCCTGACCAACAACAATAGTCTCACATGCATCCTCACCACTCACAACCACCACATCCTCTTGGGCATGACAAGGAACACACACCTTGTGATCAGCATCCACACCTGCGAAATCTATCGCACCATCAACCAAAGGAGCATTCAGCTCACCATCAGTCACACCATCATTCTCTTCCTGCTGCACAACTGGCATGCAAGCACTCTTCTCCAAGGAAGCCATCTCCAACAGATCATCCAGTGCACTATCCAGTACACTGTCCAACTCACCATCCACACTCTCACCACAGACTGCAATATCCAACTCATCACCCGGATCATCCACATGGGCTCCATCCACAGCATCTCCACTAGTAACACCTTGATCATCACACTCCACCTTGACTGGCTGAAGTACTGGCACCTGCTCACAATCCACAACATCATCAATACTCTCATCCTTCTCCTCCTCACCTTCTGAAAGCTCTTCAGGGCTGATTCCAGAAACCTTTTCCTTCTCCATTCCCAACAGGCTAACCTGTCCCATATCCTGCTCTCCAAATGTGACCTTATGGACCTCACAAACACTGGGCTGAATTGCATCTTTCACCTGCATATTAGGGCCACTCACCCTATCACTCATTCCCATAGACAATTGATATATGCCACCATTAGCTTTGGCTGGTCTCTCACATTGTGGACTCATATGACCCCACTCACCACAATTCCGGCATTGCACATCACACAGATACCCTTTCCCTCTTCCAATATCTACTGAATTTCCTCCAAAACCAGATGATGCATCAGGCTTCTTTCCCATATCACTGATGCCTCGTCCTCTTCCTGTGGACTCTATCCAATTCACACTTAAAGACTTCATGAGCTCCACTGCATCATGAACCTCCCTCTTCAATGAGTCCTCCTGTCTAGGAACAACAGCAGTTTTTCTTCCAGGATGCATACTCTCAATCTGTGGCACCTTCACAAACCTCTTCGGCTCTTCCTGCATTCCCATCTGCCTCAGACGTTTCACCTTCCACTCCTTCTCACGAGCAACTCTGACAGCCTCCTCAAAGCTATCCAGGTTCTTCAGCTCCACCTTCAGACGGATCGTTGGCTCCAGACCAGCCACAAATCGCTCCCTCTTTATCATCTGCGGGGGTACTTCAGGAATCAGAGCCTCACACCATAGACTCCACAGTCTACCAAACTCAAACAGATACTGATCCACATCCTGACCGTCCTTCTGCTGAATGTTACACAATTCCTTCCACACTTCATTCGGACTCTTCACCTGGACAAACTGTGCCAAAAATGCAGCTCTGACTACACGGTACTCAGGATCCTGTCGATGAACATTCCTGTGTGCAGTCACAAACATCTGCAGCCATACTTTTGCATCACCCTGCAAGCAATAAGCCAAAATCCGAGAAAGGATCTCCGGGGTTGCCCTGTCTTTCATCAAAGCTGTAAACTCCATTTTCTCCAAAAACCTGGTTGCATTTTCCTGTGGCAATCCCCAATACTCCGGAAAATCCTGAGCCATTTCCAAATCCTTCTTCACACAGCCCCTATCTTCTTTCACGAACCAGAGGAAATCTGCTCCTCTGTGGAGGCACCAAAAAGTGGTGGCACGGAAGCGGTAGAGCTGTCTACGCCCTTATAGCATGCCACACTTCCACACAGCCGTCACCTGGAACCTGCACTGCACTGCGCTTGTGGCTGCAGCTAGCCACAGCAACACACACAGCTCTGTCCTTACACTCTCCCTCAGAGTCTCTGTCGTATCCACGTGGCTGCTCCAGCTCCCATACATAGGCACCAGCGCCCAGAAAGAAAAGACACACACCCTCTTCGCCTTCCAGCTGCGCTCCTCAATGCTTGCAGCCCACACGTCAATCTTCAGACCAATCGACGTCCCTTCCTCCCCGTCGGCTCCCTGCCTCCACTCTAACAACACGGGCCCTCTTTCCTCGTGCTCTCCCAGCTGCCACCTGGCGGCAGCTTCGCCTGCAGCCTCACACCAAAACACACAACACCAGCCGGGCTCCTACCGTCCAACCGTCCACGCACTCTCTCCCATGGTCAGCAGCGCCGTCTGCAGCAGCTCACACACAACACACCTGGGGGCCTCCTTTCTGTCGGCTCCACGCCTTCTCTACGCCTGCACGGGGCTCCTCTCCAGCTCCTCGCTAGACCCCCCCCCACCACACACGGCGGCCTCACTCTTTTCCAACCCGCCAGCTCGCCTTTGCGCCTCCCACGGCTTCATCAAGCTTCGAGAATTCACGCTGGCGGTAGCTCCAAGCTCCACGCATAACTTTTCTTTTTTTGGCCATATAATATAAAATTTTTATTTTTATTCTACTTAAGATGGCCACCCTCACCTCATTCACACCAAATGCCCATGGCACATGGCCTCTTCATATTTATTTGCCCACCATGCCATATCTTCAACACAAACCGACTAGTGCCCACTTGTATTTTGACGTGCCCGCACAAACCAAACGGCCGCACACGTACGAGCCATCAACACCAAAAGCCTGACTGCCGCATCCACGATGCCCACACCAAGTCAATGGGTGCTCCCATGACTTCACCACAACACGAACAACACTCATGTACACATGTACAAGTTGAGTTGGAGGTTCCCAAAAAACAACACACAACGTATTCCAATCTCCCATTCGGTAGGTCACAGAACCGGGACAAGAGCCAGGAGTCCATCATCGCCCCTTCAATAGCTGGCTGGTGGGGTGCATATTCCAAGTTCATGGGGCACTCAATCATTTGACAAGCACTCAATCATTTGGTGATCATTGCCATGGCTTATAAATGCCATGGAATTTATAAATTCCATGGCTTTATAAGCTATGGCATTGTATATGTGGCCTTAGTCAGGGCTTGTAATAAGAACAAAGGCATACTCTAAGTGAGCACGCAATCATTTGGTGATTGCCATGGCTTATAAAGCCATGGCATTTAATCGCGCTCACTGTGATTGAATGCCATGGCTTTATAATGTAGCATTATATGGTAGTGATGTGTGTGATTGAATGCCATGGCTTTACAATGTAGCATTATATGGTAGTGATGTGTGTGAACACACTTCGGACCGTCGGGCCACTTTTTCCCTCACTAGGAGATTTTTTTCCCCGTGCGTATGTACACCCACTTATCTACTCATTTTGGGGTGTGTACTTATCTTTTGTATCTACTGGCACACATTTGTTCATTCTAATCTAGTGAGTTTGTGTGCTCTCAAGCTTCTCTATCTTGTGTGTGTTCATTGTTGCAACCCTAACCCTAATTCCAACAACTGGTATCAGAGCTAGCTTCCTTGACACTTGATCTAATAGTCTGCCTCCCTCCTCATGACCCTGTTTTTCTATCTCCGATTGAGATATCCTCTTAGGAGAAGAAGTTATATATTGTAGTGTAATGTATACAAAGTATACAACGTTTTTGGGGTCCGCAACACGATTCGGGTGCGTTTTGGACACCGCAAGGTTTTTGCAGACGTTCTTGAGAGGCTCATTTTGGATTGGTTCTGCTCAATTTTGGGTGTTTGGGCTATGTAGCGGAAAAGATTTGGTGTGCAACAGCATCTACGGTGTCTTCAACAACATCGACCATCATACTTTCGCCCAGTAACACTCTATTCTTCTGTACTCTGTGCTATTTTTCTTACATTTTGCAGGTGATTCAGTCATTGGCAGCCATCCAGGGTTGCATTTAGTGAATACTGAGTACTTACAGTGTGTTGAAAGATTTTGCATTTGGTAGAAAGTCATGGTTGGTAGTAGTGATGTATTCAACATGTTGTTTGCTGAGGAGGGACAAACTTAATGGGACTAACTACCCATTGTGGTCTGATATGATGAGGCATGTACTGGTTGCTAAAGGCCTTTGGTCAGTGGTAGTGAAACTCGTCCTGTTTCACAACTTAGTGCAACCCGGTGCTGCAGGTACATCTGAAGTAGAATCTGATGTAGATGTGGCTCTTACACATGCACCACCAGTACCTCCCAATGTTGCTCAAACAAGATGGGATGGAAGAATGCACAGTCACATGCATTGTTTGCACTTTCTATGAAGGGAAGCATTATTCCTTGTATTCGGTCATGTGAGACTTCAAAACAGGCATGGGATGGAAGAATGCACAGTCACATGCATTGTTTGCACTTTCTATGAAGCAAAGCATTATTCCTTGTATTCGGTCATGTGAGACTTCAAAACAGGCATGGGATGCACTTGCTGCATTATACTAGGTGTGCAATGAAGCACATGTTGCATATATGTGCAAAGAGTTGGAGTCTGAGCACATGAATGAGGGAGACTCAATGGACACCTTCTTGACCAAGATCAAAGATTTTAAAGAGTAGCTTGCTAGTATGGATTAGATATATCCTGAGAGTACATTGGTGCCCACAATTCTTAATGCATTGCCGGATTCTTATCAGAGTTTTGCCTCTACCCTTAGATTCATGATGAAGGGAAATCCAAATGCCCTTACATTACTCTTGCAAGAAGAGCAGTGTAGGAAAAACAGATTTGTTATGCAAGTTGGTGACCAAACTTTTATTGCTAATCAGAAAGGCAAAGGTAAAGCTTCCTCGCATGGTGGCTATAAGCCAAAATCCAAATCCTCATATAAGGATGTAGATGTCAGGTAAAAATCTGAAAGGGTTTTTTGGTCAGTGTACATATGGTGCGTGTGGTGTGTGAATAAATTTTGCCCTGAATGCCCTGGCAAGTGTACAGGCCGAGTGGTTTGGTTGTAAGCTGGAATATGCACGTGCTTTTTTGGGAGCACACGCTGGAGATCTGGAGTTTTATTGCATCAATATGGTGTGCAGATGGATACTAAATGCAGGGCACCGACGACTGGAATGGTAGTGTTTGGAGATGATAATGATGCTGATGAAGACGGGGGACAGCTCTCGCTCTTATTTTGGAAAATTATGGCCGCGGCGCGATGACCCAAAGTGCAAGGAGAAGGAAAGTTTTTTAGCATTAGTGTGGCCATTACTTTGTGGCTTTGAGGCTTTTAAAAAAATAAAATATAATGTAATATGGCCACCTTCTAAAGGGCCACGTGGGAGTGTTATGGGCTGCCAACTCATGGTCTAGAAGACGTGAAGATGTGAGGGAGGTGGCGCTTCGAAGGTAGGAGAAGGGGTCGTCACCGAAAGGAAAAGGAGGTCACCTTGCTGAGAGGTTGAAGCTGCGGGAGGCAGAGAGAAGGCTGCCTTGGTCGACTGGGTGCAGGCGCTTGCTGTAGAGAAGGACCGGGTGCAGTGAAGAGGACGCTGACACGGAAGCACTGGCGAAGGGAAGCTGAAGAAGACGCCTGGAGAGCCTGCAGAGCCTGCAGAGACCAGAGGCAAGCTGCTGGCGATGGGTGCTGGTGACTTCAACAAAAATGACAAGGGCGCAACAGAGTAGGTGACGGGAACCGGTGGGGGTCGTCGCCATGATGAAAGTGATTGTGCGTAAAGAAGAACCGCCTTGCTAAAGGTGCTGGGCTGGTGATGAAAGGAGCCGTGGTGGCACCCTCTGGAAATTGCAGAGGCACAGCAGAGGTGACGAGTGGCTGAAGCGCAAGAAGAGAAGGTGGCGCCGCATGAGATTAAAGGGGCCGGGTTTGTGAAGAGAATGCTGCAGGGCACAGCTACTGGGTGAGGAGCGCAGTTTAAAAAAATACAGAGGCTGGTGTGGGCCTTGTGTGTTGGTTATAAAAGGGTTGATGACTGTAGAGAAGAGGCTGCAGGCCTATGGGTGATGGTTTAGTATGGGCTGGTGATTGGAGCAGTATAAAGGGCTGCTGTTAGGAAGGGACTGAGAAGATGTGGCTTGGGCTAGATATCTGAGGATGCTGCGGTGAGCAGTGGTTCGTGGTGAAAAGATTGTGCAGAGGCTCTGGTGGTTGGTGAAGCTGCTGGTCACGACATACAGAGAGTGGGAGCTGCTGAGAGAAGGTTAGCTGGTGTGGGCACCTTCTGGAGAGAGTAGCTGGTCTTGTGTGGGCGATGATTGCAGGCAGTGCGTGGATGCTGACCAGAGAGGGAGCCTTGGGTTTTTGTGTGGATTGGTTGTAGTAGAGGTGCTGATGTGTGGGCTGGAGACAGTGGGGCTCGCCTACGACAACTGGCAGGTAGCAGCAGCTGGGGACAGAGAGTAGCCGGGCTACAGAGAAGTGAAGAAGGGTTGCTGGTGTGGGCGCCCTCTGGAGATTACAGAGATCGGGAGACAGAGGCTTGGTTGTCAGACGCAAGGGTGTATTTCCCTTAGCAGTAAATCCTGGCCAGAGTCCTGGTCTTTGGTGTATTTGCTGAGTTTGTACATGGTTGATGTTGTATATATTTTTTGCTGAATGATCATCTGTCCTTCTTCGTGGTTCTGAGCTGTCTTTATGGTGTGGGTGGGTGGCGAATGTTGAGAGAGTGTTCCAGCCGGTGGCTGGTGGTGCTCCGTTCGTGGTAGTGTTTCCAAGTTTGGGAGGTGGAAGAGCTATAGAGGCAGGTTCTTTCTTCTTTTTTTCACCTCACATCCTTCTGGTGCCCCCACTGAGGCTTGCTCAGAGATTGTTCCACTGAGGAGTGGCTCTTTCTGGTATAGTTTGACTGAGGATTGCTCAGGGATTTCTCTTACGAGGGTGTATGCCCCAGAGTGAGAGATTGAAGGAAGGTGTTTTTGGGTTTTTGCTTGGGATTGGAAGTGAAGTTTTGGGATCAAGATGATGTCTTATCCAGAGTTTTATGGTGGTCCGAATGAGGATGTGGCAGATTTCTTGGAAAGGATGGAGGTTGCATGTATAAGCAACAATATTAGTGAGTCGGTACAGGTGTTGCGGCTACTAAGCATTTGCTTGAAGGGAGATGCAAGAACCTGGTACAGGGCTTATGAGGAGTCATTGAGGGATGTTGTTCCACGCATTGAGATGACTGAGGATGGATTGAAGACAGCACTGGGTCTTGGGATATTGGAGACTTTGGTGGGTTTCTAGAATTCACATTTCAATGATTATATGAAGAAATTTTCTTTGCTATGGGAGACTCTATGCAGGGCTTTAGGGGAAGACCAGGTGCCGCCTGATATGATGAAGAAGAACAAGTTTGTAGCTGGACTTAAGAGGAGTATTCGCTGGAAAGTGGAATTGAAAAAGCCCAGGTCTTATGAGGATGCGGTGGAAATTGCTAAATCAAAAGACTGGAAATTGCAGCGGATGAATCAGCTAGGGATGATTCCAGTTGCAGCACAACCGGAGATTCGTAGAGTGGAGGCTACACCCATGAGTGCAGTGATCGAGAGGATGAAGCCCGCTGAAGCCCAAGCTATGCAGATGGTGCCTCAAGCTAGTCAGGGAGTACCTATGGTTCCTGCAGGTTCTGATGAGGGATTGCGGCACGATATGAAGCAGATGGTTGATCTTATGAAGAATTTGAGCTTAAATTTAATGGGAAGTACAGGTGGTGGACGTGGTAGAGGCCGAGGTAATAATCCTGAAGGGGGAGATGGACGTGGTCACGGTAGGGGCCGTCATTTCATCCCTACATGCTGGAACTGTGGTGAACTTGGTCATCTGAGTACAGATTGTGATAAGCCTCAGCGTATGGGTAGTGACATGTACCCACTACCTTCACATCTACCTGACAGGTCAAAGGATTATGGTATTGATATCAGGGATCAAGCAGGCCCCAGTGGAATTACAACTGAGGAGAAAGGTAAAACTAAGGTGATAGATGTGGTCACCCTTGAGAAGATGAAGGAGGCAGAAGCAGATGTGATGCCTTTGGGGAAACGGACGTCACAGGAAAGGGAAAGCAAGGATGCTGCAGGGCCTAATAAGAAGAAAGGAAAAGTAAAGGAAGGAGGAGATGTGAAGGTCAAGCCGAAGAGGAGGTCTCGTAGGAAGTTTCAGGTAACTGATTTTCCACTAGGGGCTGGGCTAGGGGGTGGGCAGGAGAGCTACAGTTTGCAGGAAGACATGGTTGGAAGGAAAGCTAACATTACTTTTGGGCAATTGATAGAGTTAGCTCCTAATTTGAAGCGTCAATGGAAAAGACTTGTGAATCCGAGAGAGAAGGAGCCTGCCAAAGGGATAGTGACTGTTCTATCTGTCCAAGAGTTACCTGACATATGTCCTGTGGTGAATGTGTGGTATAAAGGGAAGAATCTGGGAGAAGCATACATAGATGGTGGAGCACAGATTTGTGTGATCACATTAGCAGCTGTGGAGAGGCTTGGTCTTGATTTCACTGAAGCATCTGGATTTCGAATTCGGCTAGCTAATCATCAGAAGGTCAAATGCTTAGGTATAATCAAGGAATTGGAATTGCAAGCTTTTGATGTGAAGGTGCTTGTGGATTGTCATGTTATGCCTGCAGGAATGGGTGCATTCCCCATCATTTTGGGAAGACCATGGCTGAGAGCAGTGAAGGCTGTGCAGGATTGGAGGAAAGGGGTCATTACTCTGTATGACAGGAGAGGGGATAAGAAGCAGTTTAATATGGATAACCAGAAGCCTGTCACAATAATGAAGAGGAAAGTGAAGCTGATTCGAGTGATGATACGACCAGTAGCACCACTACTAGTGAGGGAACAGAGGATACTTCATCCAGTGAGGAGGATGCAGAGATGGATGCCCTGGTTATTGATGAAGAAGTGCTTGCTGATAAGGTTACTGAACAAGAAGAAGCCATACATGAGGAATGTGAGGAGGTACAAGTGGATCCTGAGCAAAGGTATGCATGTGATATGAAAGAGCTTGCTTTTAAGTCTTTGGATAATGGACCTGTGTGGGATGAGTGGGAAATAGACAGTCTACAGGATGAAGAGCCTGAGTTGGAGCTCGATGATGAGATGTGCATGAATGTTAAGAAAGCCATGACCAGAATTGAGGCTATGAAGGAAGAGAAACACCAGAAGACTTTGAATGATGTTGCTGTTATAGATGAGACTATGGATGCTGTAATGGATGAATCTCTTGGTGGCCTTGATGAAGATGAGCATACAGGAACTGAGGTGGATGCTTTGGCAATGGTGCCTGTTGAAGAGGAGTTTGTTTTGCCTGTGGTGGCTGGTATTAATGGTGATGCTTCTTATGCTGATGGATAGGAAAATGTTATGGTACAACAGGTTTTTTTTTATGAGGCTTTCATCAGTTTTTACCCTAAGCAGGAGCTGCTGCACTGGTTCTCCGATATTGGTGCTGATCGTATCAGGGATTTTGGGTTTGAGATGAGGCAGGATGGTGTGTATGTCAAGAGCTTTGTCTCCAGAGGTTCTGGTGATCTGTTGTGCACTAGGGGATGGAAAATTATGCCTGTGGAGGATGATAGAATTTCTTGGATCATTTGGAACAGAGATGTGTTGGTTACACTGTATGATGCTTAGAGAATTGATGGAGGGAAACGTGGTCATATGCTTTCTGCTGATCATAAATGATTCAGTAGGCTAGGGGTTGGGCAAAGTATGTCAGGTAAAAAATCTGAAAGGGTTTTTTGGTCAGTGTACATATGGTGCGTGTGGTGTGTGAATAAATTTTGCCCTGAATGCCCTGGCAAGTGTACAGGCCGAGTGGTTTGGTTGTAAGCTGGAATATGCACGTGCTTTTTTGGGAGCAGACGCTGGAGATCTGGAGTTTTATTGCATCAATATGGTGTGCAGATGGATACTAAATGCAGGGCACCGACGACTGGAATGGTAGTGTTTGGAGATGATAATGATGCTGATGAAGATGGGGGACAGCTCTCGCTCTTATTTTGGAAAATTATGGCCGCGGCGCGATGACCCAAAGTGCAAGGAGAAGGAAAGTTTTTTAGCATTAGTGTGGCCATTACTTTGTGGCTTTGAGGCTTTTAAAAAAATAAAATATAATGTAATATGGCCACCTTCTAAAGGGCCACGTGGGAGTGTTATGGGCTGCCAACTCATGGTCTAGAAGACGTGAAGATGTGAGGGAGGTGGCGCTTCGAAGGTAGGAGAAGGGGTCGTCACCGAAAGGAAAAGGAGGTCGCCTTGCTGAGAGGTTGAAGCTGCGGGAGGCAGAGAGAAGGCTGCCTTGGTCGACTGGGTGCAGGCGCTTGCTGTAGAGAAGGACCGGCGGGTGCAGTGAAGAGGACGCTGACACGGAAGCACCGGCGAAGGGAAGCTGAAGAAGACGCCTGGAGAGCCTGCAGAGACCAGAGGCAAGCTGCTGGCGATGGGTGCTGGCGACTTCAACAAAAATGACAAGGGCGCAACAGAGTAGGTGACGGGAACCGGTGGGGGTCGTCGCCTTGATGAAAGTGATTGTGCGTAAAGAAGAACCGCCTTGCTAAAGGTGCTGGGCTGGTGATGAAAGGAGCCGTGGTGGCGCCCTCTGGAAATTGCAGAGGCACAGCAGAGGTGACGAGTGGCTGAAGCGCAAGAAGAGAAGGTGGCACCGCACGAGATTAAAGGGGCCGGGTTTGTGAAGAGAATGCTGCAGGGCACAGCTACTGGGTGAGGAGCGCAGTTTAAAAAAATACAGAGGCTGGTGTGGGCCTTGTGTGTTGGTTATAAAAGGGTTGATGACTGTAGAGAAGAGGCTGCAAGCCTATGGGTGATGGTTTAGTATGGGCTGGTGATTGGAGCAGTATAAAGGGCTGCTGTTAGGAAGGGACTGAGAAGATGTGGCTTGGGCTAGATATCTGAGGATGCTGCGGTGAGCAGTGGTTCATGGTGAAAAGATTGTGCAGAAGCTCTGGTGGTTGGTGAAGCTGCTGGTCACGACATACAGAGAGTGGGAGCTGCTGAGAGAAGGTTAGCTGGTGTGGGCGCCTTCTGGAGAGAGTAGCTGGTCTTGTGTGGGCGATGATTGCAGGCAGTGCGTGGATGCTGACCAGAGAGGGAGCCTTGGGTTTTTGTGTGGATTGGTTGCAGTAGAGGTGCTGATGTGTGGGCTGGAGACAGTGGGGCTCGCCTACGACAATTGGCAGGTAGCAACAGGGGACAAAGAGTAGCCGGGCTACAGAGAAGTGAAGAAGGGTTGCTGGTGTGGGCGCCCTCTGGAGATTACAGAGATCGGGAGACAGAGGCTTGGTTGTCAGACGCAAGGGTGTATTTCCCTTAGCAGTAAATCCTGGCCAGAGTCCTGGTCTTTGGTGTATTTGCTGAGTTTGTACATGGTTGATGTTGTATATATTTTTTGCTGAATGATCATCTGTCCTTCGTGGTTCTGAGCTATCTTTATGGTGTGGGTGGGTGGCGAATGTTGAGAGAGTGTTCGAGCCGGTGGCTGGTGGTGCCTCGTTCGTGGTAGTGTTTCCAAGTTTGGGAGGTGGAAGAGCTATAGAGGCAGGTTCTTTCTTCTTTTTTTCACCTCACAGTAGAGAAATAAGGTGATAAGCCTAAAAAGAAGGGCAAGTGCCACTATTGTAGGAAACTAGGGCACTACATAAATGAGTGCAAGAAAAGGCTAGAGAAGGAGAAAAAGAAAGAATTGGGCATGGCTATGGCTGATGCATCTACACCAATGCAGAGAAGAAGGAATTTGCAAGTTTTGCTCAAGATGATTGGGCATGGACTGTACATTGCAGTTATGACCCTTCTGTTCATGATGTATGCATGTCAGTGGTAGAATCGGATGCTTGGTACTTTGACAGTGGTGCTAGTAAGAACATTACTTCACAAAAAAATTTGTTCTCATCTCTAGAATCTATCCCAAGTGCAGAAACTGTCACATGTGCAAATGGTTCCTCCTATCCTATCAAAGGAGCTGGTAGAGTTGTGCTCACTGCTACAAATGGGGACGCATTTACTCTTTCTAAAGATTTATATGTGCCAGGCATTAAGAAGAATTTGGTGTCAGTTTTAGCCTTAGCCTTGTCAGGCTTGACGGATAAATTTATGAATGACAAATGTACAGTTCATGATAGAAATGATGGTTATTCTATCATTGCCTCAGGTACCTTGTTTCATGGCCTATACAAGATGGATGTATTTGAGAAGTTGTAGCATGATGCTTGCTCAGTCTCTATGACTCGTGCTATCAGTGATGTAGAATTATGGCATGCACGATTTGGCCATCTGAATTATGGCAGTTTGTTATGCCTTCAAAGGCATGATATGGTGTCTGAGTTGCCAACTCTTGAGACTCCTACTAGACATGTATGTGAGGGGTGTATTCTTGGTAAAATGCATCAGGGGCATTAGGGGAAATTTGGACTATGAAATGGGCCCTGTAAGAAGAGAGAGAGAGAGAGAGAGAGAGAGAGAGAGAGAGAGAGAGAGAGAGAGCCATTGTGGATAACACTGGATTGCATGCATGTTTATTATGTGGTATCCGTAGTGTTAATTTGGGCCACCTTCCCATGATGTCCCCTCTTGTCCTCTCTGACCACCACAATGAGTGTGTAGTTCTGTCTGATTTAGGCAACACCCAGCTCTAAGGTTGGGTCTCCTTTTTCATTTTCTAGCATTCAGTTGTCATGTATAAGCATTCATATAGGCCTTGCTATAAACTAGGTGCTTAAAATTAAAGATATATAGTGTCCTACTACAAAGTAGTATTAAGATCATAAAAGATACCCTTTTACATGATGAGAGAGTTCTTACACATGGAAGGAGAGAGTTTGATTAATGTGAATCATAGATAAATACATTTTTCCCATGATGAGCTACCGATAAAATGAAAAATGTGGGGCCTTCACACTGGCCTTGACATCACCTAGTTATTTAGAGTTCAAAGTAAAATGGTAAAATGTTGGACCGTTCCTCTGACGCTGACATTGGAAGCATATTTTGAGAACTATCTATATCATACATTGTAAGCATGTATCATTTGAAGGCCTAGAAAAGCAAAAAATCCCCAACCTGAACAAGGCGACTTTTGCCTAAATAGTAAACAGGCTTCCTGTCTAGGCAAAAGTCGCCCTGTTCAGGTTGGGGGTTTTTTTGCTTTTTTAGGCCTTTAAATGATACATGCTTGCAATGTATGATATAGAAAGTTCTCAAAAGACTTTATATTCTTGCAATGTATGATATAAATAGGGCTCACTTTGACAATTTAATTCTATAAGATTTAAATCACCATACTGTACATGGATTCATCAATAATATGAATGAGTAGCTGTACAATGGTATAGTGAACATCACCATGAAGTGGCCTTTATGATCCTCCATATATCATCCATGCTCAACACTACTTTGCCTTCGACACCTCTAATCACCCATGCTCATTCCATGCCTAAATCTATGATTTGAGTACATGGACACCATGTAAATTTGTGAACTGACACTTCAATATCTGTATGTATCCAAGGTGCTTTAAAGATACTTTGAAAAATTGAACCCCATTTTATGAATTGATTCCCATTTCATGGTGAAAATTTACACAGAGGAGGAGGTTTAGGCTCTAGGCCTTGCTATGACCCTTCAAAAACTGATCCTCTTAGACATAAATTAAAAATTTTCATTCTTTTACATTCAAAAGTTGATCCCAACGAATTCTAAGTGAGTTTTTACACTGACAAGGGGGATTGGATGAGGTTTTTTGACAGTAGCCTTGTTATCACCAACAATTTACAACTAAATGATATTAAAATAAAAAAATATTGACACATATGGTTGAGAGGAAGGTTTACAAAAGCAAAAAGACCCCCAACCTGAACAGGGTGACTTTTGCCCGGACAGGCTTCCTGTTTGGGCAAAAGTCAAGTTGGGTTTTTTTTTAAACTTTTCTAAGCCTTAAAACCATGCATACTAGCAAGTGAAATATACAAATCACCCTTGCAAATGAAATATACAAATCAAATACATTTAGATTTTTTTTATACAATTTTGATATAGATACACATGCAATAAAGGCCTTGATGGACAACTTGAGAAGCACCAAAAAAGAATATATTAAGTGAATTTTTACATTGTCCAATCATGTACATCATAAGGGGGAATATTCAGACATTATCACGTCGAATGGTGCGTGCCAACTTCATGTCTTTACACATGATTGTGACCCGCTTTGCATGGATTGCACACAGGTTAGAATCCTAAAAAATGGTGACAAAAAATGTCTCTCTGCTACTTCTTGGATTGTAGCCAAGGCAAGGCTTTTCACCCTCTTGTCTCCCCCCCTAAAATCGTATAGTATCTCTTTGACAAGACGTGAAAAATGAGCTCTCGGGATGAGGAGGTCAACACTCTTCTAGAACCTCCGAATCTCCTTTAGAGCTACCATGCCATTGTGTTATTTCCTCCTGGGGGCACCAGGAGGAGGGTTTCTTGTAGGTGGTCAAGGAGGACATGCATGAGCACTCCACTCTCGTGCACGTTTATGCCTAGAGGATGATGGAACTCCTTTAGCTACTGCTGCTTCTGTTGCTGCCGCTGCCACCTCTTCTCCCCAATTGTGGAACGTATTGGGGGATAGGAATATTTCCCCATGGCTCTCGATCAGGGTCAACATCACTCCCTGTCTCTTGATCAAGGTCAGTGGTGGTGGCGGGTTAGTGGTGTCCGGATGAGGGGGAGAGGGAGGTGGAGGTGGTGGTGGAGGACGATGAGGTGATGGTGGATGCTTACGTGTAGTGTTTTTCATGCGAGTCATGGCAAAAAGTGAAGACAAAATATAGAAATAAGAATGAATGAGACTATTACGCCTTTATATAAAATCATTTATAATGTGTTCAGATAGTTTGAAACTGGCTAAAAATTACAAAACCACCAACTTAGACACGTTTAACCCAATGTTTGCCATGTCTTGCCATTGTGACATGCCATTATGTGACATGGCCTGCTCTTGAATGTCCATTCCACTTCTCTATGTTTGCCTCCTTCCTTTTGAGTTATGCGGCTTTAGGCAATTGTTGACATTTGAGCCTTTTCCTTAGTAACATTTCTTGCAAGATTGTGTGATAGAACCAATTAAACATTTCCACAAGATAATTGCTACGTGTCTTCCCTCCACCATGTTGAGTATTCTCGAAGTACACTCCTTTGTGCTGAACATATCCAAGGACCCGTATTTTTGTAGAAAATACGGTCCATGTGCATATACAATGTGCTAGGAAAAAATGTCCAAGTAAGAAATTATGAAGACAAATGTTTAATTTATGGAATTTTAGTAAGCAATTTCAATGGTAATTAATGAATGGCAATAATTAAGATGAAATTATCTTACCATGTAATATGTAATGGAGGTATCTCCCTAACTCTCACTAACAAGCTTGATGAATTTTGTCACATCTATTTTGAACACACTTTGTTCTTCTTGAGTTGTTGTGCTCTTTAACATAGTTGTCGCAACCTTGTCAAAGTAAGCCCACACCTTCTTTCGCATGTTTTGTAGAGTTGGATCCTTGTTGAGATCTGTGGTGCACTTGCAAAGATCTTTCCAATGCTCCCATCGTAGGCTCCTCCCCCCTCAATCGTTCATAGGATGCAAGAATCGCCTCGTCTTTGCACCGCTCGTTGACACTTGTTGAGCAACAATATGATGTGCCCTAGACTTCTTAAGATCTTTCACAATCTTTACATTCCTGCCATGCACTCCCAGAGAGCTGAGGAGCTCCTCCACTTGCTTTATTGCTTGGGCTGAGCATAGTGAATGCATAGTCAATGTGAAGCTTAAGCAACCTATCAAAAATCCTTATCATGGCATGCAATGTGCAAAAGTGTATACTTTTCATTGGGAAAGGAATAATTAATTCCCAATTTGGTTCCTTTGTGTCCTTATTGGGTGTTGCATCTAAATCGGAAGACAAGATCCCCTCCACCCACCATCGAAGCTCATCCTCGCTCTTTGGCTTGAGAATTGACCGCTTCATGCACAATGGACACGGATGGAGGCATTGTGTACTATTGTCACAATTACACATGCATTTTATGGTCTTCAAATCACCACCTAGATACCAATCCACACGAAAGGAGCCCACACCATCCACTTCAAGCTCCTCCCCATTCATCTGTTGTTTGATGACTTCCAGAATTTGAAGGCATCGTTGAAGCATCCAATTCAACACCTCAGTGTTCTCCTTTGGAACCTCAAAGGCTCCAAGCCACCAATTATCCTTCTCAGATTGAACACTAAAAAAAGGGATTTTATCCTTGTCCTTTGCATATGCCATTGCTTCATTTATATATGTGACTCCCATTCGCTCCAATCTTTTCCCTTTTACTAGTTAAGCCTCATCCAACTTTAGTATAAGCGATAGGACTCCCTCCGATTCTACATATCACATAAAACAAGCCAAACAACACAAGTAATTCATGTCATTCATAAGGAAAATTTACAAGTTAAGCGATAAATGCTCAAACCCAACCTTGATGTGAAACCTTATAGAATCGGATCATATGTCGTTGAAGGTTCTTTAGGTCCACAAAGAGGTTGTTGTATGTGTTGCATTGTACTTCAAGCCTATCCTTGGACTTAGGATCTAAAACCATTGTTCTTTTTACATGAGTATACTCACCAAGGATTGATTTAACATCTGCATTGCTTGCCTTCTTTTCTAATGATACTTTGTAGGAAGGAGGAAGAAAGTTCCCTTGAATCCCTCGGGCACGAAGAGCTCCTTTGATGACTCCATAAATTCCCTCATAACCCTTACTGATGCCAGCTTCATCACATGCATCTTGTACATCCCTCGCACTAATAAGCCCCTTGATGTCTTGCATAATGTCCTTTGTAACCCTTAAGGACCCTCTTGTAATTTAGATCACGGATGATTGATATTATCTCTTTGTTCTTCATACAGGCTTTGAAAACGTGTACAGTATCTCCCACACCAGATGCATCAACTAAGAAATTTTTAGGACATAACAAAACCATCATTAGATCTATCAGGAAAAACCTTTAAATTAACACATACATTAAAAATACAAACAAAAAAATCCATGGAAACATACCTTATTGCCATGACCCTGGGCCGCATTGCACCGGAAGATTTTCAATATTAGAAAGCTTTCGTTTACACTCACGTGCACCAACTAGTGTGTGCTTCAATCTCCTTATTTTTCTTTGTAACCTAGACAATTTATCTCTTTGTAACCTAGACAATTTTTTTTTTTTTCCGAGAAAAGATCCTTTCATTAGTTATGTAAAAAACGCCCGTAGGGCTACAAAAGAGATCTCTCCTGCTCCTAACAGAGAGAAGAGCAGTGAATACATCATGGCAGCCCGGGAGACTCTCCCTAGGTGCTGCAAAATACAAGCATCAATCTAAAGAACTGAGCGGCTAAATCATACAATAGGGGGGGGAAGAGCCAAACAGGTGGCCTGTAGTGCCAACGGGGGGATCCCGTGTGTAGGGTGTAGAACGGGCCGCAGCGCCAAGTGGTGTGAAAGGCCTGGCACCGTAAGATCGCCTCATCCGAGTCTCCCCGGATGCGGTCGTACTGTCCTCGCAGGGTGTGGATCAACTCCTGCCAAATCCCCCGAACAGTCTCTGCTGGTGGCTCTAATCTCCCCTCAAAGGCCGTAAAGCACCGGGCCCTCCAGGTGAACCAGATGGTGAGGCTGCTGAGGAGCTCCCATCGTAAATCCCTCTCCTGTGTCTAGCTGGCAGACGAGAAATCCGGTGCCGGAACCAGGCGAGGCTGGCCCCTAATAAATCTGATGGCCTGACTGCCCTGCTCCATCTCATAGCCCATAGCAGGCCCTGACGAAGTCGACCAAGCAGTGGCACCCCACGTAAACATACCCTCTGGAGAGAGGGGGGCCAGAATACGCAGCATCCGCAGCCAAATCTGCTGTGCCTGAGGGTAGTCCCAAAGGCAATGTCTCTGTGTCTCCATAGGGTGGCCGCATCGGACGCAGGCCGCCGGAAGACCGCTGTAAACAAGCCAAGTGCCAACTGTTGAGCCCCTGTGGGCGACCAGCCACTGAAAAGCCGAGATCCTGCGGGCCTGTCGACTAGCCCAGAGCCGAGCCCAGAAATCCTCCAAGAACTCCTGTGATAGTCCCTGCAATCGCCAATGCCCCGCTGCCGCTGGAGAAACCGTCCTCCTCACCGTCAAAATATGTCGTCCCAACCGAACAGTATACTGGAAAAAGGTGATCTCTGTGGCCTCAAGGGATGCATAAGGATCATGCCACTCGTACTCCCCGGGGTCCCACCCTCTCAATGTCCTCAGCGAGACTGGGATCTGCAAGTACCCTCTCTGGGATCCTCAACTGCAAGCTGGGCTCCCGTGTCCCCTCCTCCAATGTCAATATAACTGGCGCATGATCTGAAAATGAGGTGCCAGCAAGAATGCCGACGGAGCCCCCTCGCTCCCCTAACCAATCGCCCACATAAAAGCGATCAATCCGAGATAGATTAGTCCCTCCCTGCCGGCGATCCGACCGAGAGAAACTAAGACTGTCCTGAGACCGGGAGAAAGCCCCATGCTGCCATGCATCAGTGATCCTCAGTGACATGCAAAACCGGTCCCAAGCTGCAAGCTCCGTGCCATGCACTGTAACATGACTGCCTCCCACCCTATCTGCCGGGTCCTCGAGCATGTTGAAGTCTCCCCCAACACACCAATGTGCGGCCTCTGGCAATGCATCTATAACCTGAGTCCAAAACTCTGCTCTGGCACTAGCATGATTGGGCGCATAGATGTTGAGCACACCCAATAGCTCATCATGCATCCTCAGAATGACATACTGTGCTCTACCAGGCACAATGATCCCTCGATCCACAATGGCCTGCCGCCATACATCTGCAATAACCATGCATACTCCTCCCTGTCCACCCAAAGGACCAAACCCTGCAGACCAAAAAGTGTCCCATCTATCAGGCATCACCGAACCATATCTCCGGATCCTGCTCTCACCCAAGTGGTGCTCCTGCATCATCAAAATGTCAATGCTGCCACCAACCAGGCATCTCTGAAGCTCCTGCCTCAAGCAACCTCGATAGCGTATAAAGTGTGCTCCGCCAAGGCCCTGTACATTCCATGAGATGATCCTCATGGATGCCTTGCTGAGGTGGATGCTGTCTCAGCCGTACGGCGGGCCTTCGCAAGCGGCTTGGATGGAGAGTAGTCCCCATCCGAACGGCTGCGAATCTGCCCACCCGGTGTACTGCAAGAATCCCGGATCAGGCGCCAGTGGCTGTGGCCCATGGCGACTGCCTCCTGCTCTGACAGAGAAACCTCGTGTATACTCACATATCCAGGGTCGCGCGCCAAGTCTGCCACTATGCGCACGACCAAATGCCGAATCCCTGAGGTATCCACACTCCCGGGATCCAAGAAAAAATGAGCCAACTCCCAAAGTCGGCCTATCACATCAGTCACCTCCAAATCGCTCATGTGGTGAGAAAACTCAACTGCTTGAGTCTTCAAAGTGCTGAGAGCGAGCTCTAGAGTCCACTCCCGATCACAAGGTCCACATAGAGGGAACGAGAAGGCCACCGCTGAGTCTAGTGCCTCCTCCCCGCGGGCCGGAGGTATCACTACATGAACTCGAATGGGTGCTGGCTCATGGGGGCCCTCTGCTCCAAAAAGCCGTGTAAAGGTATAATCAAAGGCCTCCGAGCGCTGTCTAATGCCAAGGCGACTCAGCCGACTGCGGATAGATGAAATCCGTGAGGCCCTAATCGGCATAGGTCTCCTCTGTGATGCTCGAGCGAGGTCAGTGCTCAGCGCTCTCCGGACTGCAGGTGAGCGCCAGGGAACTGCCAGGGTCTCCCGGGAAGGTGAGGCGGGCGGAGGGGGAGGAGGGGGAGGCGAGGGAGGTGGAGAGGGAGCCGCTGCCGAAACCGGAGCGGAGGCGGGAGGAGGCGAAGGTGGAGACGAGGCGGTGGGAGGGGACGGGGGTGGGGGGTTGAAGAAGGGGGAGCTGGCATCTCCTGGTCCTCAGTCGCTGCAGGGGTCTCCTCCTGAAGGGGAGCAAAGCTGTTCCTCACAGGAACCCAGTGAGGCTGAGACTGTGGCTGCTGCTGCACGGTCTCTGGGCGTGCTGCTGTGGCTGTCTCCCTCGGCGGCGCCCCTGTCCAGGCTGCCACTCCGAGGTCTCTGTGGCCTGAGCAGGTGTCCCGGAGGCAGCCTGCCGAGCCGAATCTGTGGGCGGGCCATCAGTAGCCTGCTGCTGTGGTGGTGAGGGTCGGGGTCTCCTGCGAGGGCAAGCCTTGGCCAGATGACCGACCTGCCTGCAAATGAAGCACTGGTTCGGGAGCCCCGAGAACTCCACTCTCTGATCTATCCACCCCCCCCTATCCTAGGTAGCTGAATGACCTTAGGAAGGGAGGAGATATCAGATACCAACACTCTGACCGAAGGTAGCCCAGCTGCTCTGGCCACCACTGAAGCTGCTGAGGGGCCCGTCTCAAGAACCGAGCCCACCAATGCTCCGAGCCTGGAGAGGAGCGGAAGATACTCCCGGCGGAGACCAGGGAAACAAACTGTAATATGGAAGAGGCGCTCTCCCTGCTCCGCAGCTGGGTCAAATCCATGCTGCCAAGGCCTGAAGAAAGCCCGAGCACCCCTGATGTCCAGAGGACTCATGGCAAGGACCTTGGCAACGCTCTGGGCGGCCTCGAACTCGATCTGATAATGTCCCCGGCCCAAGAGCTGTACATCCAGGATCTTGCCCACATCTGCTAGAAGGCGGGCCTGAAGAAGATCCCTGATCTCCCCTCTGCTGGGGCGAGTGCCGACTATACGGCAGATGGTGGAATGAGCCTGGAGGCGTTCCACCTCTGCGGTGAGGCTCGCTTCCTCTTCCGGCGAAAGAGAAAGCCTGATGGGGATGTCCTCGGGGGCGGGCGAGGGGGCTGCGGATGAGTCCCTCTGAGGCGAGGCGGGAGGAGTCTCCATCAGAGTCTGAAGCTCAAGCGAAGGCGAGGCGAAAACGGGAAACCTGCAAGAAACGGGCTGCACACGAAGAGGCGGAAGACCGGAAGAAGAGGAAAAAAACAGAAACCCCCCTGGGGGTGAAGAAAGGGCACGAAAGAGCAGGGAGGGGGCGAACAAACCCCAAGGAGAAGCCCTGGGGGGGGGCAGCAACAAGAAGGGGGGGGGGCGGGGCACTACTGAGAGGAGGCGGGCGCGAGCAGGCGGAGAGGGGGGGGACGAATCAGGCGAAAAAGGGGAGGGAGGGCGAATAGGCGAAGAGGGAGGGGGGGTGAGTCGGCGCGAAGAGGCTAGGAGGGGGGGGATGAGATGGCGAGAAAGGGGGAGGCGCAGCAGCAGCGAGGAGGGGGGGCGCAAGCAGGCAGGACCGCGAGAAGGGGGGGGCGCAACGGCGAGTAGAAGGGGGGGAGCAAGAAGCGAAGGCGGCGGCGATGGGCGAGCAGCGGGAGCTTCAGCGAGCGATTCCAGCCGTAACCTAGACAATTTATCTCTTTGATTATTTATAAGTGTTTCTTGTTCCTTATTTTTCATATCTAGGTCATGTGAATGTTTTTTCAAATCTTCAATACTTGATTGAAGACTTGAATTAATTGAGTGTAAGTACTGGTTATGAAGACCACCACTAATAGAAAGTCTTTTACAATAACCTAAGAGCCCATTTTCCCCATCACCTACATATCGAACAAAACTAGTCAAGTCACGAAATGGTGGATTGTACAAGGTCAAAGGATCATAGGGGAAGAGATTCCCATCCACCCAAAGATCAAAATTCTTCTTCCCCTCATTTCTTAGTGTGGACATGGTTGAATTAAGTAATGGTTGCCTAACATATGGACGTTTTGCTAGTGCATAATCTTCATCTATACGAATATGAATGTCTACTTTATGCTTTCTACCATTCGTCGCATAATATCATCTAAAGGCATGCCTAATTCAAGATGACAAAAAAATAAGATTAATAGAGGATTAAAAGAGAGATTTAAATTAGATAATAATATTCTAACATTTGGAATGATCCTAGAGAAATATATATTAAGAATATATCTCTCTAAAAAAGCCATTTTTGACACTCCAAAAATAAAGATTCCAGTCATGATAAGGACGTATGATAAGAATGAAAGGAGTGGGGTGGTTTTTTATCTCAAAATGATAAGTAAAATTCAATTTTGAGCTTATATATTTTTTAGGAAAAAGTTTTACATGAGAATACATCAAAATATGAAAAATATCTAAAAGTGAAAATTTTTAATGGCCTTTAAAAACAACCTTCTTATTTTGGTATTAAAAAATAGATGAAGAATAGTGCAACCTTACAATGATTAGATTTCTTGCTTTAAAATGAGTACTGGTTTGAAAATGACATTAAAAAATAAACTTATATATATATATATATATATATATATATATATATTTGGGAGGAAAGTTTTACATGAAAATGCACTAAAATGTGAAAAGTATCAAAAAGTCATTTAGTGGCCTTAAAAAATACCCTTCTATTTTGGGATATAAAATATTAGAATGCATCTGTAATCATTAGATAACATAGAAGTTAGGAAGATATGACAAAAGTGAAGATTCTGAGGAAGTTATGATTAAGAAATGACATAAGAAATTCACTTTTTGGGTATATATATGTATAAGGAGAGTTTTTTTGATGAAAAAAATAAAAATTTTAAAAAAGTCAAATTTTTGGGCACCCTTCTGGCCGAAAATTAAACTCTTGGAAATGGTGATGCAACTTGCATCCTTAAAGACATTAAAAAATAGGTTTTTTGAATTGATATATATTTGGGAGTTATAGTTTGAAAATGACATTAAAAAATAAAATTTTTGATATATATATATATATATTTGGGAGGAAAGTTTTACATGAAAATACACTAAAATATGAAAAATATCAAAAAGTCATTTTTTAAGAGGACTCAATAAACGCTCTTCTATTTTTGGTATAAAATATTAGAATGCATCTTGCAATCATTAGATATCATAGAAGTTAGAAAGATATGACAAGATTGTTATGAGGTAGTTATGACTAAGAAATGATATTAAAAATTCACTTTTTGGGTTTATATATGTATAAGGAAAGTTCTTTTAATGGAAAAACTCAAAAAAATAAAACTTTTGAAAAAGTCAATTTTTGGGCCTCCCTTATGGCCGAAACTTGAAACCTTGGGAATGGTGATGCAACTTGCATCTAACAGTAGTGGGTTAAAATATTCCAAAACTATAGACTATAAAAGTATGAAAAGCTAGTGAGAGAGTGGATACAATGTAGATGGTAGGACCTAAAAAGTCTATTAAAAATAGGAGAATCATTTGCTTTGTTTCCCATTATGGGATCAAAATTAGCATTTTAATCAAAAGATTACTAAAAAACTCTCTCTCTCTCTCTCTCTCTCTCTCTCTCTCTCTCTCTCTCTCTCTCTCTCTCTCTCTCGCATATCATGGCTGGATAGGACAGAACTACATACCCAATGTGGTTAGAGAGGACATGGGATATCATGGGAAGTTGGCCCAAATTAATCACTACTGATACCGCAAACTAAACATGCATGCAATCCAGTGGTGTTATCCACAATGGCTCTCTCTCTCTCATATCATGGAAACTTACATTATTCAAACTTTATGTAGACAAAATCCACTTATATTTATAAAAAGGAGTTACATTGATTGTCTTTAACAAAGTAGTAGTGTCGAACACAATATCTACGATAATTTTCTAGTCTAATGCATAGTGTTCTCTTGATACTCCTAGCTATAGTCTTGCGCCTCTTCTTGCTAAGTGAAAGGGTAACAATATGGCATTAACAACACAATCTGGGTCCTTCTGACCAATACTCTCCGCAAATGCAGTGTGTGCAAGCACTTTAGAAGCATAACTCCCTTGGAAGGCAGCATACGCTGTAGCCTTGTTGATGAGCACTATCTTGTCAGTGTTTCTTAGAATCGTTGACAAGCATAGGAACTTGCTAAGGACTTTGAGGGCTAACATGTAGAAGCTTGCCATGGGGGTGAATGCATTGTGCACCACAACAAGGTGTTGAGGTGAAATACGGGCCAACGCAGCATCTCTTCGAAAACCCTCGCGTGTGTCACCTTTACGTTGAGCCCAAGCATCTACAGAGACTATATGATGCACACAAGAAAGAGGATTAGTGGAATTCTAGTAGTATTATCAATTATATTATTAGATTCATACATAATTTATCTTACCGGATGTTTGAAATCAGAGCCAACCACCTCAGGCTTGCAAATGTCAATGGAAGACTTGTGTTCCTCCAATGACACTAATGTAGCATCCTGAAACTCTCTGGTCGGTGCGATAATTATTCCTGAGCTTTTCTAAATTCCTCCTCAGTCACAAGGCTTTGATCAGCCTCTGCAGTTGTTGATTTCAGGATCATCATTGACTCATGCACACCACCCTGCACCAGAACAAGCCCTTATTTTGCAAAGCCTCCGAGCCCTTGTCGATGGGAAATTCATCATTCCCAGCTAACAAGGAGAGGCACTCGGCTTGGTTGAGCTTGTAGACCTTTTCTAGGTCATGTAAAAAGAGGAATTCCTCCCCTTCAATCACCACACAGAGCTAAGCTTACTAAGCTCAAGCTCCGACATCTCATGTGTAACCTCCTTTCCCTTGCCCACTACATCTCGTACATCTAGGGTACCCTCTATAGCACCCTCCCCCACCTCTTCTCCACCTTCTGTTGTGGATGAGGCACTTGCCGAGCTCCAAAGTATGGCATCAATGCCTTTGATGAGGATGCTTCACCAGATTGAGGTGCCTCAATTTGGAGGAGGAGATCTTTGGCCCATAACGGCCTCAACAAGCTGGTTGAGGACCTCAGGTTTAGGATCCTCTATTTTATAGCTAAAGCTAGTGGATAGAATGTGCACTCCCCCCCTTCCCATTGGTGGATATCTTATTTAGCACTAATTTTTCAATTAGTAAAGGGTCCATTTTATAGTCCATTTTCTCCCTAATGCATCATTTCCAAAGGATGGATCTGGAGAGACGGAATAACTCTCTCACTTGTAGCAAGAGTAGTATGATCCACACTTAGCTCAATCCAATGGGATTTGCATCCCTTTCGGAACTAGGGATTCAACCCGTACCGGTGCACAAAAGCTTATCCATTTGATGGAGAGAATGCTAAGAAAACTACTACTATTGACATAGACTCAACACACACTCAAGCTCAATCTTGCCATACTCACTCAACTCCACATTCCATTCATCCATACATCCAAACAAGAAGAAAGCCTAGCTATTGCTTACACATGATCAAAGCATTCTTCATTCTCAATACTCATTTCCCTAGCATGCACACAATCCTTTAAGCTATCAATAAGAAACATGCATACTAGAGATTTGACAAGAGAAGAGAGACAAATATCAACTCATTGCATTGAATTAACAAAAGAATAGAACTTACAACAATGTAGATGGGGAGTGAGAAGAGCTTGCACCTCTATGGAAGAAGAGGGAGAGCTAGTCTCAAGAGAGCTCAAACATGAGTTTGCCCAATGTGTCCATGCTCTCAAATGAGCCACCTTTTATACAAAAATTCTAGAACTCTCAAAAGTTCCCATGTGGGATTATTGTGAAGCCCTCTCCCACATTCATCTACAAAGTGGAACTCTTTACAAGAGCCCTAAGTATCTTTTTTGTTGCTTCCTTGTATTGATCTTCATTTGCATGCAACACTCCCCCCTTCCTATTTTGCGCACGTCCTCGAGCGCGGTAGTAGCAAGAGCTGCAACAAAAAAACACTTGATACATTGAAGTCTTTTATTGAAAAAGAAAAAGAAAAGAAAAGAAAAGAAAACTCAGCAATGATAATTTTTACACGTGAGCATACAAGTGCAAGGCTGATTAAAGTTTTAATGAGTACTAAAATAGGTGAGTAAAGACTAGATAAAGTGAGACTTAAGTGGTAGATAATGCTATGCAAAGGCAAGTGTGCTTTGTACACCGCCGGTTATGACCGCAGTCTCAATGTCCTACAAGTATGTAAGTTATTCCTAAGTGGCATACCTACTCCTAAATATGAGCAAAGGTGATTGGATTTCTCGTTTTTTTTTCTTTTTCTTTTTTTTTATTTTCCTTTTCTTTTTTGATATGTGTGTAGAAGGTGATAAAGATTAAGGTTCTATCCCAAAGAGACCCAAGCAATGGCCAAGAGACCTCCGCCAAGAGAATCTAAAGACCGCTAAGTATCTCAAGGGCGACAGACCCTTTTTCTTTCTATTATGACCTAAGGAGTACCCCTTGAAGATGAAAGTATCGATCTTGAGGGCCCATAGTGTACCCCCGAGTCCTACCAACATCTATCAAGGCGATAGATTCCTCAAAGTTCTTCTTCTGAAGTTTTTAAACATCAGTGTTCACCCCATGGAAACCAAGGCATCGGCCCCAAGGTGCTTAAGACAACCTCAGGTCCTACCAAGCATTTCACATGGCGGTAGACACTTCCTGTCTCAATTTATTTTGGATATATATTTTTTAGGGCACATTTTCGTAAATTTTTATTACTCCTAGCACCTAGCTCATATCTAAGAGGTAGCTACCACTAAGGATAACTAATATACCTTGAAAACATAAGTACTTGGCATACTCCATTGGTATATATCCTACACTGTCTTTAAATAGAAATATCTTTTACTAAGTCTTCTAAGACTCTAGAACTCACTCACCATATTTTAACAACTAATCAAAAACTCAAACCAGCCAATATTGTGTGAACATGCAAACCATATATTCGAAAGATAAGAGCACAAAAAGAAGTAGAGATTAAGATTTGAATACACCTGTTGTAGTGCCCTGTTGATGTTGTTCGTTTGCATTGATGCATTGCTGATTTTGGTGCAGATTGCTCCTCCTTGATCTTTGTAGGCGTAGCATGTCTCCCCCCTTCCTAATTTGTGTGCAAGGTAGGTGGACTAGTGGGGCGTGTTTGATGCTCTTGTTTTAGCGAGGATCTCTGTAAAATTTTTATTAACAAACAAGAAAAGAAAAGAAAAAAAATAAAATTTTCTATTGGTGCCAAACACCGAATATAGCCGAGGGGAAAAACCCAATGGGAGAAAAGTGCCCTGGCTTGTCGATCTTATTGTGGAGTCGATGTGCTTACCCTTGCGCTGGTGGTGGATCCGTGTCCTCGTCTGCTGGAAAGATGGTATCAATTTCCTCAGGATGCAGAGACAACCCCTCACAAAAACCTGCCGCGCTGGAGAAGGTGGTAGAGGAAGGAGTGCTTCCTCACTAAAGTATGGCATTGGTTCTATGGGAAGGTTAATCAGACAGTTTCGATTTTGGAACTGTGCAATGTAGGTACTCATATTGATCCAATATTGACATGTGGGGGCTTGGGGAAGGAGGGCTTGCATGATCGGTGGTTGCAAGTCATTTAGGCTTGTATCCCTCCATTGTTGTGCTTGAACCTCCTCAGGTAATCGTCGTTGATTTGGTCCCCTCTCTGGTATTCTCACATTAAGAAGATTATGGCGTTGGGGTGTAACTCCCACAATTTGCTTCATTAAGCCCGTGCCATATCGTCTAAAGTAAGAGCGGCATATCCAACAAATATGTGAAGCTTCTTCTAATACAAGCCGTGCACACTCTTGACAATGTGGAAATGGGTGATGCTCTTGATAGAATAATGTGACAAAGTGATGCCCACAGCAACTTTCACCTAAGGGAGCATAGAAGTACCTAGAATGTGTTTGAAATGGAGGAGCACTATAACCCCCGCGATGATCTGGTCGAGTACTATCGGGGTCAATGCATGGTGGACATGTATCTCGCCAAATATCCATCAGGAGTTATCTTATCCCTCGCCGCTCGCCTGATTTCCCGCCGGCGCGCACGTGCCGCCTCACAGTTTCGCCTTCGCCTCGCCTTCTTGTGTGGCCCACTTTTCTCTCCTCGCCTTTACTTCCGCTGCTCTGCAGTCGCCCTTCCTTCCTCTGAAGCCCGTCTGCTTGCGCTCTTCGCTAGCTGAGGCTTGTCGCCTTCGCAGCTGCTCGCCGACCGTCTACTCAACGCCTTCTACGCCGACCACTCCTTCTACTGCCACCTCCACGGCCCCTCCTCTTCGCTCTCTTTCCACGCTGATGCCCTGCAGTCGGCCTCCGTCTCCAGGGCCACTCTACAGCAGCAGAGCAGCCGCCTCTGCTTCTTCTTTCTCTTCGCCGCCCTGACCCTTGCTGCTCTTTCAGTCTTCAACTCCTGCGCTGGCTTATGCCAACACAGCCGGCCGACACTGCTTTGCTGTCGCTGCTGCTGCTGCTGCCGGTCTCCACACCAAAGTCAGCCAGCAGCCACTTGCGCCGACGCTTCTGCTGCAGCTGCCTACTCGGACGCTTCTCCTCCACGATGCAACTCTGAACGTACGACGCCGACTGCGATGCAACGTTCAACGTATTGTAAAAGTATAAATATATATATATATATAGATTTATACTTTTTCTTAAGGCTTCCTTCTCGCTGCCTTTGCAGCGCTTCACCCACTACAGGCTGCTGCCACGTCACCTTCAACTGGGCGCCTTCGCCTTAGCTCGGCCACCCAACAACCTTGTGATTATATATATATATATATATATATATATATATATTATTGCCGCCTTCAACGCTCTTTCAACGGCCACTCAATACTTCCACGCGGCCATTCTCCACGATGCAACAGCCTATGCCTTTTGTGTGTTTTTTTTTAAATATATATATATATATATATATATATATATATATATATATATATAACAAAAATACAAATAAAATTTGCAACCACTCTCCTCCTTTTTTTTTCCTTTCTCCCTTCTCTTTCCCTCTCTCCTCTCTTCCTTGAGCGGGCTCCACGCTTGGGAGTCTATGGAGCTTGCATAAGCTATGGAAGAGCTTAGCAACGCACCTCTTTTCTTTTTTCTTTTTACTAATCACGTGTTAACAAAGAGCATGAAAGCATGAAATGGCAAAAAACAATGAATGTAAACATAATGACGGTACTTGAAAAGGAATAAAATCAATAAAACTTAAAAAACAATGCGGGAGAAACCTCAACCGCTCAATAGTTTTTTTCTTATCCTAACCTTATCTACTCATACCGAGATCGCACACCCGAACTTAACCTAATCACTCAATGGTTTTGCAACCAAAAGAGGAAATAGTGGTGGTTTCCACACACTCTCAACCGGATTTGAGTCTTCTCCCCGGCAGCGGCGCCAATGGAGAGACGGAATAACTCTCTCACTTGTAGCAAGAGTAGTATGATCCACACTTAGCTCAATCCAATGGGATTTGCATCCCTTTCGGAGCTAGGGATTCAACCCGTACCGGTGCACAAAAGCTTATCCATTTGATGGAGAGAATGCTAAGAAAACTACTACTATTGACATAGACTCAACACACACTCAAGCTCAATCTTGCCATACTCACTCAACTCCACATTCCATTCATCCATACATCCAAACAAGAAGAAAGCCTAGCTATTGCTTACACATGATCAAAGCATTCTTCATTCTCAATACTCATTTCCCTAGCATGCACACAATCCTTTAAGCTATCAATAAGAAACATGCATACTAGAGATTTGACAAGAGAAGAGAGACAAATATCAACTCATTGCATTGAATTAACAAAAGAATAGAACTTACAACAATGTAGACGGGGAGTGAGAAGAGCTTGCACCTCTATGGAAGAAGAGGGAGAGCTAGTCTCAAGAGAGCTCAAACATGAGTTTGCCCAATGTGTCCATGCTCTCAAATGAGCCACCTTTTATACAAAAATTCTAGAACTCTCAAAAGTTCCCATGTGGGATTATTGTGAAGCCCTCTCTCACATTCATCTACAAAGTGGAACTCTTTACAAGAGCCCTAAGTATCTTTTTTGTTGCTTCCTTGTATTGATCTTCATTTGCATGCAACAGGATCTATGATAGCTGTTAAGAAATTACAGCTTATACATAGTGATATATGTGGTCCTATAAGGACACCATCTATTGGGGGATATTTCTACTTCATCACTTTTACTGATGATTACTCCATATATAGCTGGGTGTATCCATTAAAGCAGAAGTGAGAGGTTTTTATGTGCTTTAGGCACCTCGTATCCATGGCTGAAAATGCATGTGAATGTAAAGTTGGCACCCTTTGTTCAGATCGAGGGGGGAGTATATGTCCAAGGAATTTCATGCATATATGGCTAGAAAAGGCATAAGGCATCAATGTATAATGCCATACAAACCTCAGCAAAATGGTGTGGCTGAGAGGAAGAACATGTCTCTCATGGAGATGGCACGATGTATGGTGAAAGCCCAAGATTTACCTCATGGTTTTTGGTTAGAGGCAACTATGTGCGCAAACTATGTGTTGAACAAATGCCCTACCGAGGCCTTGCAGTCGAAAACTCCTTATGAATCTTGGCATGGCAGGAAGCCTTTTGTGTCCCGTTTGCATGTTTTTGGTTGTCTTGCTTATGCTCTTGTGCCTGAGAAACAACGTAGTAATCTTGATGATAAGGTAGTTAAATGCATATTTGTTGGATACAGTTCAAAAAGCAAGGGATATAGACTCTACCATCCGGCCTCAAAGTGGATTTTAGTAAGTAGATCTGTTATTTTTGTCAAAAACTCAATTTAGCCCATGCTTTCATGCAAAAAACAGCAGAATGTATGCTCATAGGACATGTTTGATTCGTTCCTACCTTTGTTTAATGGAGGACAGCCATCTGTAAAGCAATTGAATGCTCAACCAAGTACTAAAATTCAGCCTTTGCAGGTGCAAATCAGCTTGTAAATCAGCCTTTTGATGAGGCAATTATTGAGAGGATGTAGTGGATGAGGAGAGAGTAGCCATAGAAGAATCTAGGCATATGCCAAAATGGCTTGTGTAAACATTGAGGGATAGCAAGTTGGTACCTCCTTTACCTAGCAAAACTCGTGCAGGTTCTCATCATGCAGATTATTCTCTTGTGGATGAGGAGAGAGCAGCCATAGAAGAATCTAGGCGTATGCCAAAATGGCTTGTGTAAACATTGAGGGATAGCAAGTTGGTACCTCCTTTACCTAGCAAAACTCGTGCAAGTTCTCATCATGCAGATTATTCTCTTATGGATCATGTTCTTATTTCTACTTTATGTAATGAGGAGGAACCTGTTTCCTTTGAGGAAGCACAAGATGATGATCATTGGATGCATGTTATAAAGAACGAGTATAACTCTATACTTAAGAATGACACCTGGTATTTGACAAATCTACCTCATGGCAAGAAGGCCATTGGTACTAAGTGGGTTTACAAGTTAAAACGCAAAGAAGATGGTAGCATTGCTCGCTACAAGGCCAGACTTGTTGCAAAGAGGTATCCCCAGAAAAAGGGCATTGATTAAGATGAGACCTTTGCACCCACATCTCATATGACTACCATTAGGTGTCTCATTGCTTTGGCAGCACATCATGGGTAGAATGTACATCAGTTGGACATTAAGATTGCATTCTTGAATGGTGATTTACATGAGGAGGTGTATGTATTGCAGCTTCCTGGTTTTGTTTTGTAAAAGGAGAAGAGTCTAAAGTATGCAGGCTGAAAAAGGCTCTTTATGGCCTTAAGCAAGCTCCTAGAGCATGGTATGAGAAGATTCGTATATACTTGGTTGCAAATGATTTTTGCAACAGTCCAACAGAGAGTACCCTCTATGTGAAGAGGAGTAAGGACACATTTATCCCCGTGGAGATTTGCAACAAGGAGGTTGCATAGAAGCTCCCCAAGAGAGTTGCAAATGGGAGTTTTGCAACATGGAGAGCCTGCTCTCATCATCAAAGAAGTTGAAAATGGAGATTTCAGCAAGTATGAAGATTATGGAGTCTTCGATGTCAACAAGGAAGCTGTCCCAAGGAGATTTGTGAAGGTATTTTTGGTGTTTTTACCTTTAATTTGGTGTTTGAGCATGGAAGAATGATCGTATTTGAAAAGGGTTGCCATGTTGGAATTTGTGAATCCTATGGTTCTTTGCACTTGGGCAAAGAGAATGTGTGGAGGTGCATGCTTGTCGAAGGTGGAAAGCACTAATGGGCTACTATGGTAGTCCTTGTATCGTAAGGGATATTGCTCATTGGTTTGCTCATGGAATGTGGGCAATGTTGGTGAAGTCCTGCGGGAGCTTCACATGGTTGGCACCTCGGGTTTCTTGCAAAAAATCCATGTTGAAGGCACCCTTGGAGCTACTACATTGCGAGAGAAGCGGCATGCTTGTCAAAGGTGAAGACAAGTGGATTTGGAGCTCAAGTGTGAACTCAACATGGTCATTTTGAATACTATAATGAAAGTCATGGTTGGATGATGGCTCATGGGAGATTTGGGAGTAGAGCTGGCGAATTGCCATTTTGGCCAAATCTTCATAAGGGTAGCAACAGAGAAGGAGCTAAAATGAGCTTCTATCTCCAAAAAAAGGCAGCAAAATGGCTCTATTGGAGAGCCTATAAAGCCATATTAATGGCTATAGTTTGGAGCCTGGTTGAGAAAGAGTTTGCAGCAGCAGCAAAGAAGAGAGAGTCGACTATGGATCTTGGCAAATAGTGTAAGAAAAGGATTTGATGCACCTAGAGAAGCTCTAGTTCTGGCAGACAAGACAAAAAAAGAGGCCGAGAACCAGTAGGGGGACGAGCAGGTTGATGAGCGGCTAAAGCAAGCAAAGGAGCAACAGAGAGCTTCATAGCAGCTATGGACATGGGAGAACCTATGGAATTTGGCACAGCAGAATGCACATGAAGAGGTACTGCAACTCAACGAGGAAGAGTTGGAGCTGAGAAGGAAACCGAGTAAGAGCAACTATAGCCATTGAGCATGGTAGTGACATCAGCCCGCAGAGGGAGCACAGTAGATTCGAGGGCATCAGATCAAGTCAGCAAAAAGAGATTTTTTTGACAGCACATACACTTAGAAAAGAACACCAATGTATTGGATATGGCGGATGATTGTACCAGAGAGAATGGAGGTCACCATGGAAGCTCAAGGAGCAGCATAACAGAGCTTGATGAAGAAGACGATGACCAGAGCGGGTCCCGTTTCTGCAAAAGTGATGCAGAGTCCAGATTCATCGGTGCATAGTCATGCTAGCATGTGGACTGAAGGTGGTGATGCCGAGTTACGAGCTGCAACCTACACGTCTAGATTTGCAGGCGGTGTTTGGAGTGTAGCCAAATTTGGTGCTTGCTAGGTGGTGCGATCACTTGCAGACACACAATCAAAGCGAATTTAAATTTTTTTAATCTTGACCCTTATAATATGAAGGGTTCATTCGCACATAACCAAATTTTCAAAACCTTTAGAAGATGTTTACACACACATTCTCAATTTAATCCTTGGTTACATGATGAGATAATGTGAACCAAAGACGATATTCACATGAGGGTCCGCTGCTCGGCCAAAAGCCCTTGTAATTTTTATTTTCACTCATAATTGATGATGGGAAAATCGTCCCCGAGCCTGCGTGCTCAAAACAGAAAAAATTTGTAATCACCCATAATTGATGATGGGAAAATCATCCCCGAGCCTGCGTGCTCAAAACAAAAAAAAATTGTAATCACCCATGGTATGAGGGTTGCCTTGCCCGAGCTCACCTAGAAGCTCAAAATGGTTGTCGTGTGATGTATGCACGAGCAATGCACTTGTGAGGTGCATGCGCATGGGTTGGTTCCCACCCGAACTTCTATGTTTAAATTGGACTCAGTGGTTCCGCTATAAGCGAGTTGGCTCAAAATGGACTAGGTGTCTAAGATGGTAGACACGCGCACACATGTTCGTTTGATGGACACTCCAATGTATCATTAAGGGGGAGTGTTGAGAGGTAGAAATTGCGGTTGTGCAATGCTGCATTGATATGGGTGATGGGTGAGTTGTGGAACACCTCGATTAAGAGGGGGTGTCGAGAGATGTAATCGTGGTGTTGTGTGTATGTGGGAAAGCACCCTAGAGGTGCAAGATATTATGGAAAGATAAGAATACCACATGTAATATTGTATGGTGTGTGACTATTGACCAAAAGAGTGGAAAAGGGAGTGCCACATGCATGATGATGTGTAAATTGGGATAAGGCTAGAAAGCCTCTATCATTGTATGGTTCAATTGAGATATGTAATAGAATTGAGTGTTGAGTGTGCAATCTCTCTCTCTCTCTCTCTTGTTATGGAGTTCTTAGTGTGGTTTAATCCACCTTAATCATGTTGCTTAATCTATGTCTATCACCATGATCAATCCCATTTTTGGATTGTTAACATTTGTGTGCTCTCAAGCTTCTCTATCTTGTGTGTGTGCACTGTTGCAACCCTAACCCTAATTCCAGCATATAAGCCTTGGAATTGTATTTGTGGCCTTACTCAAGGCTTATAATAAAAACAAAGGCATAGTCCAAGTGAATGGGCACTCAATCATTTGGTGATGCCATGGCATTGTATTTGTGGGCTTACTCAGGGTTGTAATAAGAACAAAGACTTCTTTAGAGGCACTAGAAATCAGATTGAAAAGGACATTGCTCGAGAAGTGCTCGAACACTTTAAAGACCATGTACATTGTCATGTGGTGGTTTTCATGGCTTATAAAGTCATGGTATGTCGTAGGAGCATGCATGTGATTAATTCCATGGGTATGTAGCAGGTGGCATGCATGTGATTAATTCCATGGCTGTATAATAATGCCTCAATGGGTTAAAAAAACAAAAATCCTACATGAGCTCGTTTGTTTTTTGCAATTTAAAAAAAGTGCATCTTGCCATACCCAGAGCTACTAGTTCAGTAACTTTGAACGCTCTAGTGATGGATATATGGTGCACTTTGCAAACGTAAAAGCATTACTTGACATGCATAAGAGCAGGGATGAATCTCTTAGATTGCACTAATAATAGGATATGCCCAAGAGAAGCAAAGCCACGATGCTTTAAACTATTATGAGAATGCATATAACATGAGGGCATCCCTCTAACTGTTATGAGAATGCATATAGCATGAGGGCATCCCTCTAACTGTTATGAGAATGCATGTAGCATGAGGGCATCCCTCTAACTATGGTTACCTATGCCTACATCTTGAAAGCATATGACACCATAGGAGACGATTAAAAGGGGAGTTCATAGCCACCTTGCTCTACATTACCATAGCCAATTAAGATTGAAGAGATTAATTGTGATAATCTAGAGGCTCAATTGGTTAATGCATCCATTACTAAACATGGTCAAAGGGCAGTAGATATTTTATATGGTCTTGTTGCTCTAAACCTATATGTTCATGTGATAACATGGAGGTTGCTTCTCCTAGATCTAACCGTAAGTGCAAAAATATTATGCAAGTCAGAGTGTTGGTGCAAAAGATTCTTCTCTAGTTGGTCGAGGTTTATTTGGACTTAAAGAAGCAAACATTGACATTGAAGAGCAGCTTCTTATTGAAAGAGCAGCTTCTTGTTGAAAGAGAAAAAGGGCAAAAATATTATGCAAGTTAGAGTATTGGCGCAAAAGATTCTTCTCTAGTTGGTCGAGGTTTATTTGGACTTAAAGAAGCAAGCATTGACATTGAAGAGCAGCCTCTTATTGAAAGAGAAAAAGGGGAAGGATGTTATGGAGAAAGAGAAGGGGAAGAAGGTGAGATATTTGGTAAGCTCTTAAAAACTAGTATACCTTAAGGACTCCTTGAGAGAATTAGGGTTCATAATTTGTCACCTCCACCAAAAATACCTCTATGTAGGCTGATTCCAACTAAAGCAATCAAAAAATTAAGTCCATCTACATAAAAATCTCTCTCAGGGTCTTTTATGAAAATGGGTGATTACTTGGAAAGTAAGGGTGCATTCATTGTTTCCATCCTCAATTTGGAGGGGGAGGAGTCACCTCTTATGTACGAGAGGAGGAGCCTTGGAGTGATATCTACCTCATGCATGATTTCTCCCTCATCCAAGGGCTCCTCAATCAACACTTGGTTGATTTTGGCCTGTGGTGGCTATGGGCGGCGTAGAACAGGTGGCGGAAAGGCGACATGTCCTACATTTGGAACATCCCTCTTGGTAGGTAGGTATTTGGCTGCCCTGCAGGCACATTGGTTTGCACTAGTGGTGCTGGCAAGGCTAGCGGCACTCTCGGTGCTGGCAGTTGTGCTAGGGGCTAGACCCTCGGATATCTACACATGGCAGTGTCATGGTTTCCCAATCTCTCACAGTGAGCATAATAGAGTAATTGCCTTGGTCTTAAGTGAGGGCATTCGATGCTCATGTGATTTTGTCTGCAAATTGAGCACCAAATCAATTCTCTTCGGGAGATGAGCATTCCTTGATGCTTCTCTCCAATCCTTGACGTTTAATTTCTCCAAGATTGCATTAGTGAGTTCTTCCACTGTTATATTGCCAACTTGCTTGCTCTTGATTCCTGTGTCCTGATGATGACTAGAGACTCATGATGTTGCCACTATTAAAGCTGCCTTGGCATCTTCTGGTTGCGGCAACTCAAGCATATTGTCCTCATTCAATTGCTAGCTTACAGCAGCAAGTATCTAAAGTAGCTGGTCAAGCTAACACTAGATAATCATACATCTTATGATCTCGAACTCCTCTCCAAAAGTAAGGCAATAACTGATCATCAATTAGTCTATCCCTCAACTTGCATCTTGAATTCAAGTGCTTGAGCCGAGTGATTAAACCGAGAAACATAATCGCGCATGGACTCATTTTTCTTTTGCTTGATATTGTGGAGCTGAGACACAGGACTCCATCTATCACCACTTCAAGCAAAGCTCGGTATGAACACATTTTTAAGTTGAGTGAAATTGACTTTATCCTTAGGTTTTAGTGTTTGATACCATTGGTAAGCATTCCCTTCTAGGGTCAAGAAAAAGCATGTATCATGGTTACATCGCTCACTAGCCCCCACATGTTTGGTAGACTCAAATACTCTACATGTTGGATCGAGTCCCCATCTCCCGAGAATTTTTGCACAAGCTTTAAAATAATATTTGGCTTCACCTAGATTCCAGGGTAGTGCCTAGCTCCCTAACCATACCTCGGCCCATTTTCACGGCCATATTTAGCAAATCTGCCCCCCACCGTGATCGCGTTTAGGTCTACGTTAGGATCCACAATTGGCCTCCAAGGATCTACTCCCCCTACCTAGACCGCATCCTTCCTGGATAGGGTCTTCTAGTCAATTCGGGTCTATGGCTAGGTTCGGGTAATTCCTCGTTGCTTGGCTCATTATTAGCTGCCTCAGCCAGTCTTTGTTTATCGATGAGGAGTTTCGTGCTCTGCAAGAATGTGGGATCATTAATCATTTCTTGTATATCCTCTCTTGTATACAGATGATCCTCACCTCATGCAGGTGCCCTAGGTAGATTGTCCTCCTCTTATTATGTTTTAAGGCTTTCGTCAACCCTTGGTTCATGTGTCCTGATGACTCAAGACTCGCGATGTTGCCACTACTGAAGATGCCTTGGCATCTTCTGGTTGCGGGCAACTCAAGCATATTGTCCTCATATTTAATGTCCAGCTTACAGTAAGTATCTAGAGTAGTTGGTCGGGCTAACACTAGATAATCACGCATCTTAGATCTTGGACTCTTCTCCGGAAGCAAGGCAATAATAACTGATCATTAGTCGGCCTATCCCTTAACTTGCATCTTAAATTTAAGTGCTTAAGCCAAGAAACATAATCTCGCATGGACTCATTTTCCTTTTGCTTGATATTGTAGAGTTGAGCCACAGGACTCCATCTATCTCACCACTTCGAGCAAAGTTTGGTATGAACACATTTTTAAGCCAAGTGAAATTGACTTTATCCTTAGGTTTTAGTGTTCGATACCATTGTTAAGCCTTCCCTTCTAGGGGGCTAGGGAAAAAGCATGTATCATGGTTACGTCGTCGCTCACTAGCCCCCACATGTTTCACCACCAGTAGACTCAAAGACCTCTACATGTAGGATCGGGTCCCATCTCCCGAGAATTTTTGCATAAGCTTTGAAATAATATTTGGCTTCATCTGGGATAGTCTGGATTCCAGGGTAGCGCCTAGCTCCCTAACCATACCTCAGCCCATTTTCGCGGCCATATTTAGTAGATCTCCCTTTATGGCTATGTTTAGGTCTACATTAGGATCCACAATTGGCCTCTGAGGAGCTACTCCCTCCTACCTAGACCATATCCTCTTCTTGGATAGGGTCTTCTATTCAATTTATGTCTATAGTTGGGTCTGGGTAATTCCTCATTGCCTGGCTCATTATTAGCTGCCTCAGCCCGCCTTTGTTCGATCATCAGGAGTTCCATGCTCTACAAGAACGTGGGATCATTGATCATTTCTTGTATATCCCCTCTTGTATAGAGACGATCCTCACCTCCTACAGGTGCCCTAGGTAGATTGTCCTCCTCTTCTTATGTTTCAAGGCATTCGTCACCTCATTGATGGGTTCTAGAGTTGGTATCACTCCTTCTGTTATTCCCATCCACATGCTATCAGTGGCATTTCTAGATGCTTCTTGTTCTTTGCCACGTGGTCAAAACGGATTCAAATCCTCCATTTCCCTCTATTTCTCCCTTGTTCTTCGTGTAGCGAGCTCTTTTTTTCTTAAGCTCAATAGCTGTAATTGTCACTATGCCTCAGCCCTCTTCAAGACTGTTTCCATTTCCTCTTATGTGGGAAAGAAGACTTGACCTGTCTTGACAGCACTTTCCTTATCCCTTCTAACCCTAGGGGTTATCCCACTACTCCTCAGTGTGTTAGCACTCCTAGGGCCAGAAGGTTAGGTTTATAAATCCAGTCTTAAACCATGTCCTGCACTTGTTGACGGGCCTGTGCCCACAGATTGCGCTTCATCTTTCGTGCCATGCTTTGGAGACCAAAAAATCCCTTGGCCATGTTGAAATATATGATGTACAAGTGATAAAGGGTGAGAGAAAGAGGTCATGTAGGTGTGAACACATCCCAAATAAAGTGGGCATGTGGGTGGAAAAGGGATCTAGGGTTGGCTTAACCCTAGCCCTTGGTGGACCCTATATAAGGGCAGGAGGACTAACTTGTTGTAACACAACACAACCTAATCAACACATGAAGGTGAAGGTTAAGCCAACTGTGGAGTGGCTGAAATAGAAGGTAATATAGAATCTTTCTATACATCTTATGTTCTTTCTCTCTCTCATATATGTTGCTCTATCTTGCCACTTCCATTGTTCATACTCCCTATAATTTTGACATGGTATCAGAGCCTTGCAAAGGCTAAGTTCTCCCTTCAATACCTTTTTCTTTCTCTCTCACTATCATAAGCCATTCACATCCTCATCAAGAAGGACGGTGGTTGAAGAAGGTGAGAAGCAAAAAGGTGTCAAGAAAGAAGGCAACAAAAGAGCTTCATCAAGGGGATATTATGTCATCATCAACAAGTTTTTGAAGCTTGGAAGAAGAAGAAGACGATACTCATCATCAAGAAGAAGAAGAAGAATAAGAATGGAAAAAACGCAAGCAAATTAGTTAAAAAATTTATGATTTTATGTCGTCATCAATCTTCTTCGACGATGTCAAGGATACATGGGAGCTTCTTTGTGTTTGGTTGAGGATTGCTGGGTATGCTCTCTTAATCAACAAGGAACTTCATCTTTCAACATCATCATTAGCGCATTTTTTTTAAATAAAAATGCAGCTCGGTTTTTTTCCATCATCCTTCCGTCCACGTTTTGTGTCGACGACGGTTTCTCTTTGAAGCGTGAAGAAGAGGTTGAGGGATTCTCTTTTTGAAGCATGTAGAAGAGGTCAAGGGAGTCTTTTGCTGTTGATGCTGTGCTCTTAGCCCCATATCAAAGGAGGCAAAAAAAAAAGGGCAACAACTCTCTGCTAGCCGCGTCGACGTCCATCTCTAATAGTTGTCGTCCGTCGACGATGATGACGAGATTGGTCCATCGTTGGCAGCCTCAACTGCAGCCTATCGCCTAGTGCACAGTGTGCATGGTTTGCTCTCTGTTGCTTAAGCAGAGCGACAACAGCAACAAGCAGACTGCAGCTCGTCGAGGTGACATCTGCTTTTTTTTTTCCTAGAAAAAAAAATTCAATCGTTTATTTCCTAAGGTTTAAAAAACCTTTTTGCTATCCAAAGTTTTTATATAAAAAAACCTTCTCTAAGGTTTTTGAAACCCTTGGAGGGTTTTTCCAAAGGTTCTTTAAACCTTTCTATTACGTTCTTTCTAAAACTTTTTACTCTAAGCTTTTGCAACCGGTTTTTTTTTCTCCAAGGCTCACAAAGCCAAAGGTTTCCAGAGGTACTCTTGTTCAACACAAATCAAGAGGTTTTTGGTTGTTCATCAAAGATCACTCGTCAAACTTGAATTCTTATTTTACCTCGTAAATGGAGTTAGACACTACCCTTGTTTTTTGCAAGTGGTAAGACCTCTCCTACCCCTATAAATCATGTCAAAGGAGATTGGAGCCTCGATTAAGAAGTTTGATGGGCGAGGGTTTCCATACTTGGAGAGTTCAAGTAAGATATATGCTAATAGTCAAAGCAAAGGGTGAATCTACATGTACATCGAAAACTCAAGCCATTGTGATGAAACATGGTACGTCCAAATCCAACTTGAAATGTATCTTTTGTAAGAAGATGGTTTCATCAAAGTGAAGGAGCAACAAGGGTGGTGCACGAAGCCACTATGGAAGAGATGGTACCAAAGATGTCACTAAGGTTGAGCGGAATTTTGTAATTTTCTCACATGTTGAGCAACTCTTCTAGTTGAGGAGTGAAGCATGTTTTCTAGAATTGGGAGCGAATCACATTTCTCTATAACTCATCACTTTTGTAAAAGCCTAATTTATAAAGGCTACCTACCTTGTCATCTATCTTATGGTTGAGAGGGGGTCATTTTGTTCTTGTTTATCCAATAATCACCTTGCTCCATGTTTGCCATTGTCCCACGGTGGCATTGAGAGGGGGTATTTAAATATATGATGTGCAAGTGATAAAGGGTGAGAGAAAGAGTTCATGTAGGTGTGAACACACCCTAAATGAAGTGGGCATGTGGTTGGAAAAGGGAACTAGGGTTGGTTGGCCCAACCCTAGCCCCAACCCTAGCCCTTAGTGGACCCTATATAAAGGGTAGGAGGCCGAACTTTTTGTAACACAACACAACATAACCAACATATGAAGGTGAAGGTTATGATTACTTTGGAGTGGCTGAAATAGAAGGTAATATAGACACTTTCTATACATCTTGTGTTCTTTCTCTCTCTCATATATGTTGCTCTATCTTGCCATCAACTATTGCTTCCGTTATACATACTCTCCATAATTTTGATAGGCCATATCAAAGATTCCACTGGATCTCACAGGAGAAGAGGATTTTTCTTTCTCTCCAAGGCCAAAGAATCTTAGCCCTTCTTCCATGGATTCCTCACTACTTGTTTCTATGGTGGTCAAATTCCTCCAAGAAGCTGAAACACTCAATTGAGTGCTCGCCAAGCGGCATGACCCAACACTTTTTTGGTAGGAAGAACTCGAGTGATTTTATGCACTGTCGTCGGGGTAAGGTCGTGTCCAATGAGTTTCCCGGACCTCAAGTGCATGAGAATGTGTTTCAACAGGAGAAATCACTACTCCAACCGTTTAACCTAGTTTTCTGCCGAACTGTCTTTTCTGGTCATGAAATAGCAGATCTCCATAAAATAACAGTCAATGATTCACATCGTAAAGTAGCAAGCAGCAGTTCACGCCATGAAATAGAATATTGTTCTTCACGTCGTGAACTGTTTTTCATGCTGCGAAAACTGGTGTTTCATGTTTTGAATTTTAACCTCAGAATTACTTTAATCTGAGTTGGATAGACTCCAATGTTGCAATTAGGGTACTCTCTTATCTCTGGTCTAACAACCCTTAATTCGTGAACTAGCAGTCCGTGAAAGGTTATTTTGTGAATCGTTAATACGTGAAGTGTTAACCCGTGAAGTAGCAGGTTATGGTTCATGCCATGAAGTAACAGGTTGCAGTTCATGTCGTGAAGTAGACTATGCTTCACGCCGTTAAACAGAATCTTGTTCATGTCGTGAAGTGCTTCGCCTGCTATTTCACGAGATAAGATTTTATGTTTCGTTGTGTCATATATGTCAAGATAAGGCACCCTAATTTTAGTAAGGTAATCCCGAGATTCCCGGTGCTGATTGTAGAAAGTGTTTCATGCCGTGAAGTAGCAGATTATGTTTCACGTCGTGAACAGTTTCCTGCACTATCACATGTTTATAGCCACGTCGACAGAATGATGGTTAGGAAGTAGCAGATTATGTTTCACGTCGTGAACAATTTCCTGCACTATCACATGTTTATAGCCACGTCGACAGAATGATGGTTAGAAGGTGATTTCCGTATCTAATTGATCTAGAAGTCTTGTAGGCACTGCCTAGAATCCAAAGATCATTTCACCCAGCATTTTTTCCAAACAACGAGCATCCACCTCAATCGACCTTACATTCCAAATAGTCCTTATCTCTCTATCAAAGAAAAACCTAGTGCATGAGAAGGGGGGAACTCCCAGATTTGTCAAAATACATGTCAATCAATTGGGCCAGTATTATGCGAGTCATGATACAAATGCTACAATCCCAATTCACCATAATGGGTACCAAGCACTGGCTATCCTGGATGGAGGAGCAAGGGTGAGCATCATTACCAAACAATGTTAGGAAAACTAGGGTAAACCAACATTGGAAAGAGCAGATCTAATCGTCAAAATGGCAGATGAAACATCCTCAAGACCAATGGGGTTGTTGAAAAACGTAAGACTTAAGGTTTTTTGTTCCGCTTCTCCGGTCTTTGCTTGATTAAGAGTTCCATGCTCTACAAGAACATGGGATCATTTATTATTTCTTGTATGTCCTCTCTTATATAGAGACGATCCTCACCCCCTGCTGCACAGGTGCCCTAGGTAGGTTGTCCTCCTCTTCTTTTGTTTCTCAAGGCTTTCGTTAGCCCTTGGTTCCTCATTGATAGTATTACTTGGTTTCAATAGGAACTCTACTGTTGCTTTACTGCACATAGCCCTTCCATCCCTACCCTTGGCATATTAGTTACACCCACACTAACCATTCAGGTGGATCCACCATCAGCCACCATAGTGTTCACCCCTGCATAAAATTGGGTCGATCTAAACAACAAAGCTATACATATTACTTGCTCTCTAATGGTTTGTAGAGTCCTAATCGGAGGATGGGTGCATTGGGTTGGTGAAATTGTGCCTCCATGGAATAATTACAATGTTGGAGACGAGAAAATATACAAGGAATTGCTAACAGAGTTGGTTTTTAATAATGGTTGTGCCCTCATATAAGGAGCTTATATGCAGCCAATTATGCCGCCAATAGTAGTCATTTGTACGGATGGGAGCTTATACTAATGTGCCCTCATATAAGTAGCTTATATACAACCACTTATGTCACTAGTAATAGTCATTTGCATGGATGGGAGCTTATAATAATGCAGACCTTGAGGTGCAAAACAGAGGTTTGCATAATCCATGGAAGCCATGATTTTCTTAGTAGTCTTGAATCTCAAAAAACTGCCACAATAATAGTTTTGATTTAAAACATCTTTATGTTTTTGCATTTTGTAGACTTATAATCTCGTACTATCCTTCTTTATGAGGGCATCATTGATACTGTCTTATGTATACCCTAAGCTAAACTATTGGAAAGATGAAGGCGGAGCAAGGGAGTGGGAAATAGACAGTAATGTATAGAGGTGGGTGTTTCTTTCTTAAGTTTAATGAATGGATGTACCTTAGAATATTGGTGGTAGCTTGATAAATTTTCTATGTTCATAAACAGGTGGGTTACAACATTTTTTAGAAGCAACTATTGGAGTACTTAACCATTTTCCAAGATATGTGATGCTAGACCTCTTTGTTGGGACTAGAGACCTCGTGAAAGTTGTGAGTGGCCGAAGGAGGGACATAGTTTGTGTAAGACTAGATGAGCATATTATTAATAAGGTTTCAGTGCCATTGAGCAAATTCTAATGGATATAATGATAGACATATGAAGCTCTTTTTGTGGTTGTACTTTCTTATCTCGAGAGAGCAATGCTTAATATCAAATTGTAGAACATGCAATCAACACTAATGATGAGCACGTGTGTTTGTGTTGTCCTCTCTTCTTATTTCTCTCAATGGTTACTATAATATCCTCTTTGTGATGAAAGCGCTCTCTCTCTATTTTGTGTTTATATGGACAATGAGTAAGAGGGGGAGAGGGGGGGGAGGTACATGGAGAGGGAGAGAGAGATGATTGAAGGGTTGGGCCGAGTCGGGTTGGGAGGATTGAGGAGGAGGAAAGACGAGAGAGAATAAGTATGGAGCTGTGGGTATATATATATATATATATATATATATATATATATATATATATATATATATATATATATATAGAGAGAGAGAGAGAGAGAGAGAGAGAGAGAGAGAGAGAGAGAGAGAGAGAGAGAGAGGTTGTTAAAAGAAGCTAGCTCCAAACTCACACTCATGACATCATTGATGAGATAAAAGCACCTCTCTCTCATTGATGAGATAAAAGCACCTCTCTCTCTCTCTCTCTCTCTCTCTATATATATATATATATATATATATATATATATATAGAGAGAGAGAGAGAGAGAGAGAGAGAGAGAGAGGTTGTTAAAAGAAGCTGGCTCCAAACTCACACTCATGACATCATTGATGAGATAAAAGCACCTCTCTCTCATTGATGAGATAAAAGCACCTCTCTCTCATATATATATATATATATATATATATATATATATATAGAGAGAGAGAGAGAGAGAGAGAGAGAGAGGTTGTTAAAAGAAGCTAGCTCCAAACTCACACTCATGACATCATTGATGAGATAAAAGCACCTCTCTCTCATTGATGAGATAAAAGCACCTCTCTCTCTCTCTCTCTCTCTCTCTCTCTCTATATATATATATATATATATATATAGAGAGAGAGAGAGAGAGAGAGAGAGAGAGAGTGAGAGAGAGAGAGAGGTTGTTAAAAGAAGCTGGCTCCAAACTCACACTCATGACATCATTGATGAGATAAAAGCACCTCTCTCTCATTGATGAGATAAAAGCACCTCTCTCACATATATATATATATATATATATATATATATATATATATATATATATATATAGAGAGAGAGAGAGAGAGAGAGAGAGAGAGAGAGAGAGATAGAGAGAGGTTGTTAAAAGAAGTTGGCTCCAAACTCACACTCATGACATCATTGATGAGATAAAAGCACCTCCACATTCTCCTCCATGATGATGTGCACCATGACATCATTGATGAGCTTAAAGTGCCTCCACATTCTCCTCCATAAATCTAGGCTAATGTGGACTCAAAGTCAACATGATGGCATGCATTGAATGGTGAATGGTTTAGATAGGCTCAAGGTGGATCAACTGAAATAATAACCATCATTAGATCATGATTAGTGAGCTAGAGACATTAGTGATAATGACACACTAAGCAAGCATAATGTAGAGGTAATAATAGAGTAATCCCACATACTTCTTCATTAGAATGGGCCATTTAAGCAGCCTTGAGATTACAAATAATATGTATTTTTGCACATATTCATTAAGGGAGAGATTATGGGATTTGAGTGTGATTTAGCATTAATCACACTGACATTGTATGAATACCTTCTATAAAAGCATTTTGAGAGTCTCATGTGGTAAGACCTTGCTTACATCATGGCCATATCGTCATTCCACATTAAAAAAATCAATGGGCATGGGTTTCACACCTAGCAAGGTTATTCCACATTAAAAAGTTCAATGGGCAAGGGTTCCACACTTGGCAAGGTCAAGGTTAAATTTCAACTCATGAAGAAGAGTTTATGGGCCATTATAAATGGGAAAGAGGAGAAACCTAGGACAAGAGAGCAAGGACGAACAAAGGATGAGAAAGCCTCGCTCTAAACATAACTACTCATCCCTACTGGAGCTTAGTAAGCATCATTAGGAGTTCTCACATAACCATCTCGCATTGCCATCATAACTGGTAAGACCTATGAGCACGACATTTTAAACATAACTAGAAAGTCTAATGAGCACTAGAAATGCCATCATAGCTTATTGGGGTAGGGGATGGGGAATGTGGAATTGTCATGGATTTTGGTTGATAAGCGATTTATGGAAAATACACCCAATATCCATACCCCTACATTAAGGTTAACGGGGGCATATATGACTTTGGCATTTACTCATGTAAAAGCTCAGAAAATCACTAAAAAAAGGTGCCTACAACAAGTGGATGTGGAGAGAATTCCTCAACATTTAATGCACACCATCATGTTGACAGGGGATTTATGGAGGAGAATGTGGAGGTGTTTATAGCTCATCAATGATGTCATCTACCTTGTAATCTCAAACCATCTTTCATTGGGGAGAGGGAAAAGCTTCATGTAACTCAGGATTGCCTCTCTGCCACCATTAATGTAGAAAATGTTGATACATAGTATGAAGGTTATGTGATGTTCGCGATCGAAGTGGACCATTTTGAAGAGAGTTGCATCCAAGCGTGGGAGGTGTTTTGAGCATGTGTAATTTTGTAACGTCTTTTGTGAAATTATGTTGTTAATCCTCCATGTATCTACCAACTGTGGTGGAATGAAATAAACCCATAATTTTCTCTTGAAAATGGACTTATTAAAGGAACAAGTAAAAAGGTGAATTGTAGTGCGATGAATCTCCTTATAAGCCCAAAACTCTTTCTTCATGTGAGCTATTGCAATAGTGTGTAAGTAGCCCAAATAACACATTTCCCATTGATTAAAAAAAGAGTGTGAAAAGATTCCACACGCCCAAAACTTGTTTCTATGTGTGAGCGGCCTCTTATAGAAGACCATGTGTGAAGAAACTTTTTCCAAATGAAACAATTTCTTGTAGAAATTTGTGGTGGGCAAAGATGAGTCAAATTGAGAATTTGACTAATGATTCGGCTTGCTCACAATCTTTGTTGTTTTTGCCTTTTTGATGATTGCTATGACACCGTGCTTCAAATATCACTGCAATACTTAGTTATGTGCTTAATGAAGTGCTTAGTAAAAGTGCCACACACGTGTTTACACATTGGTGATGCCCAATATTTGGGACAACTTTATTGTGATTGGCAAAAAAATGCCATAATTACTTATGTGACTCTCCGATCTTTACACATCTCCCTTGCCCATTCTCGAAGAAACCATTTGATTTGGTTAAAAAGTGTCTACTAATTTGTTATTACCCAGGAAGCATAGGCATGAGGAGGTGTGAGCTAACTACTAGGATGTGGAAAACTTTGGGTAGCGGGAAATGTGTAAATCTAGCACGTAATCCAAGGGCTCCCCTTATTTCTAGGATGGGCTACACTCTAGTGTGGAAACACGCTAAGGCTCGAAAGATTTCCCTAGCTCTAAATGTGCCTTGCCTTATTAAGTAACTCTTTCTATATCTATTCTATATTTAAAAAAAAAACTCTTTCTATATCTATTCTATTTTTTATTCAAGCCTCAATTACTATTAATAACTTTTGGTCAACACCAATAACATCCGTGCACATTGCGACGAGTGTATTCACTTATATTGCAATTCCTGTCATTTGATGTTGTAAGCACTCTTAAGATGCTTCAAAGTCCTATACTTTAAGGTGATAACATAGGTTAAACGTTTATAAAATCCTTATAACTGATTATGTGCACCTTAGCAGGGATGACCTAGTGGGAAAAGGCTTACAAAGTATAAAGGCCAAATTCTCATGTTTGTATTTCATTATCCATATTCATGCAATAGGGTTTAATGTTTCTTTTGAATTGCATTATCCCCATTCCCTCTCACTGTGCTTTCTCTCAAATTTTTGGAAGAGGCTCTGGGATAGTTTTCGACCTCGGAAGATCACCCACTTGTTGTGGTTGATGGTTCATCGGAGTTTGGTGGTTGGCACATGGTTGGCCATTGGTGGTAGACCAGCAGCATGTGCGAGATGTGGCCATCCTAGGAGTCTGCGGCATTGTCTTTGGGATTGCCTGAACGTTCAACAGATTTGGCAGCGGATTCTCCGCATCTTCACTATGGATAGGGCCTCCCCCCACTTTGTAGCCCCTAAAGTTCTCTCTCTCTCTCTCTCTCTCTCTCTCTCTCTCTCTCTCTCTCTTTCATTCTCCCATGCCCCCCTTCCCTCCCTCAAATCACTCTCTTTCATGCTCTCTATGCTTGTCTTTTCTCTAGTCCTCTAAAGTTTAACTCCTCTCTCTCTTTCTCTCTCTCTCCCCCCCTATGGTCTAGTATCTCACACTCTCTCATGTCCCAATGGCCTTCCTTCTCTCTCTCTCTCTCTCTCTCTCTCTCTCTCTCTCTCTCACACACACACACACACACACACACACACACACACACACACACATTCTCTATGGTTTTTTTTAAAGTTCCCTAAAGTGTACACATCGCTTGCCCCACCCTTCATTTAGTCCCCTAAAGTGCACACATCTCTTGTCGCACGCCCTTTTCTAATTTTTGGTGGTCCTAAAATTTTTGAGAGATCTCCCCACACATGCTTGTGCACCCAAAGTCTCCCCCCCACCCACCATGATGCTGCAAACATGTGAAGCCCCCCTATCTCTCACTTTGTGTCACATCATCAGCATCATGTACAAGTGTCTTTTCTCTTAAAATCTATAATTGTCAAAAAAGCTCTCTCTCTCTCTCTCTCTCTCTCTCTCTCTCTCACACACACACACACACACACACACACACACTCACACACACAAACACACACTCTGATTCTCTCCCTAGACTACACGGCAGGCCTTTTAAAAGAGTTATATTCTCTTGTTTGGGCCTTGTAGTTTAACATACCAAATGACAACTTACTCCTGCAGGAGAACCTACAAGGCACATAACATACGTAGAACTGTTTGCCCAAGGCCTATGTATGGATTGTCAGAAGGCTAGCTATGGATCCTTCATGCGACCACGACACTTATGCTTCGTCTTTGGAAGAGCAGTGCAATGCCTGGCTTCTCTGCATCGAGCAGAACCTACACGACAGCTCCCTCACCTTTGAAGCCGTCCAGTGGGCACTCTCCTCGCTGCAGTCCATCCAGCGTCCTGAAACCTCAGAGCTTCTACTTGACCTGAACACGGATAATGAAAAGCTCCAGACCACTGCAAATGCACAGGGTAACCATGGTGATGGTAAACTTGAGAGGAAGGGAAAGGGGAAGGTATCTGATGAAGAAACCCGTCTTTATGACATGGGAAAAGCTCACGGGCATGTTGCAGAGGGTAATCTAGATGTCGGGTCACATGGAAGGAAGGGCAAGGGCAGGGTTTTTGACGAAGAAGCCCATCTCGTTCATCAAATCAGTCTATGTGACATGGACAAATCCTGCAGGAATGCCGCACAGGGTGAGCAAGATGATAGATCACATGGAAAGGGGATGCTTAGTGATGAACAAACCAACCTGTCTCAACACATCAGGCTCTGTGACACGGGGAAAGCAGGGGATCATGTCGCGACCATTATCAGCTATAGGTTAGATCGATGTTCATCTTTGGTAAACCTTATTGAGCACTGCCTTCTTGTTAGCTTGGATCAAGATAAACCTTCACATCTGAAGCAAACAGAAAGTGAGCAGGCATGGCTACATGCATGGCTTTTCAACAGCATATTTTCAACCACAAGGCAGGGCAAGATACAGGATTCATTACAGGATGCGGACTGGTTGCTGGCCTACTTATCAGCTACATGTCCAAACCTCTTCTTTGTCTTGCTGCTGGATGTTGTGGCGGCAGATTTCGCACATCACAGAGCTGGTTGCACAGTTGTTCCTCTTTCTACTCTTGTGAGAATGGCATTCATTTTGGAATATGTATATCTAAGGTATGCACTAAAGCACATGCATTTAGGCTTGTCATAGTTATCTGATCAAACTTGTGTATGTAGAAGAAGTTTTGGGAAAAAGCAATTGTTTTTGTTCCGTTTCTTTATAAGCAAGTTCTGCTAATGTGCATTCTTTCTTCATTCGTAGCTCTCTCTCTGTCAAGTATTCAAGCTTGGTTACAGGTTCCATGTGCCCAACCAACAGTTTTCTTCATCTTTCATGGTGGCACACCAGTTTCCACAAGATTTTTTCTAGCCCCTGGCATGTCAGAAGTTTTGTTACAGTTAATCAACTAGATGAAGTGGCACTTTGAGTGAAAGGCCTGGAAAGACCGGGAAGCCCTAGAGCTATATAGACCCTCCAAAGATTCTCTAGGCAATGTTGCTTGTAGAGGTGATTATCTGGCTCAATCAGTTTGGATTTTTCTACAAAGTGGTTAAGACTTTGCAGACTGTAAGACTGCTAGTGCTAACAGAGAGACACAATCACACACAAGTAACCTAAACTAATCCTGGTATTACAAACAAGTAAAAGGATTTACAATGAATTGTTCTGAGGTACAAATGGTGATCAATCTGCTATCCCAGCCCAAGTTGCAGAGAAAGCTGTTGGGTGGATGCAAATGCTTGTTGCAACCACGACAAGTTTATGGATAGTATGGTGCACCAGACATGAGCTTTGCAGGCAGAAGCCAATCCACCAAGCCATTGATGCTGTTACATGAATAGTGGAAAACTGATGATTAAGACGTGTGTTAATGATGCAACAATTTACACTTAAAGAGTTTAAGAGAAGAGAGATGATACCCCAATTGGGTCCCAATCCACCAACTTAAGGCCCCCACTTTGCGGTTTATTTTCTTGTATTATTGGATTATGTTGAGTACAAAGTTGTTACCAATTGAATACTTGACTTGTTGGAGCGCCTAGACCTATGAGAAGTTGCGTTGACTGATTTTGGGCTGACTGCTGGCAACCGTGCACACCAGGCTACTTGACCTTGCGGGGGCGGAGGCAGGTTGAGCCTTGGAAACTTTAATGCTAGCTTCTTGCTGGTCTTGGACAGCTCTTGCTACTTGTAGATCTCCTTGCTCGAGTGCTGAGGGCAAAGATTTCAATATATGAGAGAGGAATAATGAGATCTGTGAGCCTATGGGAGCAGTGTTTTTTCCTTGTAGGCCTGGCTGACCAGCACACTACCTCATTTGGGCACCCTCCATGTGTACACAGGCTGTCTAGCCTGTTCATAACCTGTCCACCCCTCCATGCGTACAGAGATCTCAAGTGCTAAGGGCAAAGATTTCAATACATGAGAGAGGAATAATGAGATCTGTGAGCCTATGGGAGCAGTGTTTTTTCCTTGTTGGCCTGGCTGACCAGCACACTACCTCATTTGGGCACCCTCCATGTGTACACAGGCTGTCTAGCCTGTTTATAACCTGTCCGCCCCTGCTGGGTGCTGCAAAATGAACATGCCTTTGATGAACTTGCTGCCCGGGATTTGTCTCTTTGGCTTGGCAACTCTCGTGTGGATCCTAGACTTAATCCTGATTGTGTTTGGCGCTTGGCTGTTAGACTAATAAGCTTGCTAGACATTTGTACAAAGAATAATCCAAGTGGGTTGTTCGTGTGGACAATGAACCGACTTAACACTTCCTATGGCGTAGACCGGATGGCAACAAATCACTTCTTCCTAGACTAGGGCTCACAACATGTTCATTGCTCATTCCAAAAGAATACTCGAATGTACATGTATGTCTATGTGCTCTAGTATAACAAGTACATGTGATTTCCCCTCCTGCATAGCTTGTTGATGGGTTTGTTATTGCTTCTTGACAATCGTCAACAATGTTGGGTCCTGTAGATAAAACTTCTCATCTTGCCTTGGAGGATATTTTGGTCTAGGATTGAAAATTGGTCTTCTCATCTTTTTGAGGAACGAAGACCGTGCCTCATTTGGATGAATTGTAGGCCATTATCCTAGCAATTTTGGTATCCATTTGACTTTTTTATTTCTGAAAATCCTACTAGGAACGTCTGTCTCATGTTTCCGCAATCCAAAAGTTATATATAAGCTTAGATCAAAGCTTTATTCATGAAAATTCAATGTGAGATCTAACTTAGGTGGAACAAAAGAGAGAATCCTCAACCACAACAAGTTCCTGAGGTAAAACCCTTTTTTCTTGAGTCAACACCATTGGAATATTTGATGAACTTGAACCCTTGGAGTCAATCCTAGTTAAATTACCTATCCACATCATAATTTGTTAAAATCACTGTACCTAGGGGATAACATAACATACTTCCATGTTCACAAAATTTTAGAATTATCAAGTATTTCATATGAACTATACAAGCATCCTTATCTCGGGTAGTACTCCCCGAAGAATGCTCCTATCAGGCCAAAACTGTGTCCAATCATGAATACCTCTAATAGAATGACTAGCATGAGCTGTAGTCTCTTGTATTCCAACAAGGAAATGCTAAGCCTAGATGCATGCCTTTAAGTTCTAAGTTTTGGGGAATTTGGGGTAATACCCTACAAAAACATAACCTAACACTTACTATTAGTATTATGCTTCGTATATCATAGGCAATTTTGACTTATAGGGATTTACTTCTCCCAATAAGATTGTCCCTTGGAGACATGCATACAACATCTCTACCAAGGCCATCCTTTTGTTTGCCCGACAGACCGATGATAATCATTAGGAACTCATACTCAATCAACCACTGGCTTCTTGAAGTGTCCAATAACTTCAAGTTCCTGACAATCACTATGTCAAAATGGCAAAATTGAGCTATAATAGCATTATGTGCTCTAATGGGCCTATGTAGATGTAGAATGACCCCACGAGTCAACACTTTACCACGTAGTCTTGGACATAAGCTTCATTGAAGGCTCATAGATGTGTCTCGATGAAGGTCAATAAAAAATCAGTTTTACTCGAATACAAGTGTGAGGATCCTTGGATGTCCCTATAGAAATGAGTGGGTGCCCTTTCCAAAACAACACCAAGCACACAAATTGTTGTCAAAATACGCAGCGGAGATGATAACCAAATCTGAGACCACAAGAGCAAGTAGATTGCAGAAAATAGACAGCACAAGCGAGATATGCATGTAACTCTGCTCTATATACACAAGATCCCAAAGTGATACAAGATACAATGGCAAGGGGCTATGGGGCCATTTTATATGGCCCCAAACAAGCAGTCGGCCTGTAGAAAGGCAGCCGACAGGGATTGAAATCTCCACCACCTGCAAAGTGCACCAGTCGGCCAGCTGTATCAAGTCGGCCAGCAACTGTGCGAGGTCGTGGACATGAAGAATCAGTCGGCCAGCTCATGGGCCCTCCTGCCAACACAGGGCAACCACCCAAGCCAAGAAAATAGGGAAAAATGCGGAAAAAATACGGGGAGTGAGGAAAAATGAGAAAACAGCTACAAAGGGCGGGCACACCCACAACAGAGGCCCTGGTGTCTGGTAAAGACAGGAGATGACTTCTAACACCCCCTCTCAGCTCCTGGCGGGAGCTGGAGTGCCGCCTGAGCATAGCCTGAGGTAGAGACTTCGTGGAGAGGTCCGCTGCATTGTCCTCCGTCGAACAATCTCACGTACAAAGTGATACTGTATCTCTATGTGCTTGGTCCGGGCATGGAAGACGGGGTTCCGAGCAATAGCTATACAACTCTGGTTATCACACTGGATGACTGTGGGCTCCTTCTGTGGAAACCCAATCTCGCCTAGTAGCCTCCGCAGCCACACAACCTCGCAAGTAGCACCACAAGCAGCCCGGTACTCTGCCTCTGTCGAAGATAGGGCAATAGTTGGCTGCCTCTTACTGCTCCAAGAAACTGCTCCTGAGCCGAGGGTAAAACTATAACCTGAAGTAGATCTCCTCGTGTCTGGATCTCCTCCCCAATTTGAGTCACTCCAACCTTGGAGTCTGACTCCATCCCCTCCTGTGTAGAAGAGTCCTAGATCCTTCGTACTCGGATGCTTTGGAGACAGAGTTTGAGATGACGGATCTTGGCCTCTTGCATTATTTTCTTGGCTTTGAGATTTGGCAGACCTCGAAGGGCATTTTCTTCTCTCAGTAGAAGTACACTCGGGAGATTCTCGACAGATTTCAGATGACTGGGTGCAAACCAGTATCTTCTCCTATGGATATTGGTGAGAAGCTTTCTTCACTTGATGCTTCTCCAGGGATTGATCAGGGACAGTATCGGGTTCTCGTCGGTATGGTTAACCTACTCCTGATTGGACATATGCTTCGCAGTCAGTTTATTGAGTTCCTTCTCATCCAAACCCCGTCAGCAGCATTGGCGGTGTGCTCTCAAATTTCTTCGGTACTTGTGTGGCACTTTGGATTTTGGCATCTTTTATGGCCAAGGATGCACTCTTGTTGGATGGTCTGATTCAGACTGGGCTGGAGATCCAGATACACGGCGTTCGACCACTGGTTGTGTTTTATCACTTGGGTCTAGAGCCATTTCTTGGAGCAGTAAGAAGTAGCCTACTGTGGCGCTTTCCTCTACCGAGGTGGGGTACCGTGCAGTTTGTTATGCTGCATGTGAGGCGATATGGTTGCGGGGATTATTGGAGGAGCTCGGCTGTCCTCCTTTTGGATCTACTCTTCTTTGGTGTGACAATCAGAGTTGCATCGCCATCGCCAAGAACCTTGTGTTTCATGCTCGTACGAAACACATTGAGATTCAGTATCACTATGTTCGTGAACGGGTTCTTGCTGGAGATTTGCGTTTGGAGTATTGTCCTTCCGCGGAGAATGCTGCAGATTTGTTCACCAAGGCGGTTTCTCAGGCTTCCTTGGCTCCTCATCTTCGGATTCTCGGAGTTTGTTCACATCTGGTGCTGAGAGGGGATGTTAGCACTTTCATCCCCAGTTTTTGCTCTTTTATGGTGTCCATTTGGTCCCCTTTTGTATGGCCCTTGCTTGTGGGCTGGCCACCCCTTTTTACTATTTTTCTAGGATTTTTCTTGGCCATTCTGGCATTTTTCCAGTCGGCCATGTCCAACAGCTCTAGTCGGCCTGTTTATGAGCTCCAGTCGGCCAGCACTCCCCCACTATAAATAGTGGGTGCTGGCCTCTCATTTCTCATTCAGTCTTGTACATATTTTGCTCCCTCACTTATGAGACTAACAATGTCTCTTGCTTGGGACTATTTTGGTTCAGTATATTCAGCATAGTTTGCTCCATATCTCTCTCTCTCTTGCACTCTCTGTTCAGCACACTCTAGTGCCACTCTGCTTCCGCTCTGTGCACTCTTTCACCGGGGACACCTGGACTGCACCCGTGGGCGAGTGTGCTGCACAAACTGTCTTTTGTTCACTTGTAGTGTGCGGATTTGTGCAAAAGAAACAGGTATTCAACGGCCAATGAAGAGTTATAACCAAAGGTGTTCACATTCACTAATAATGAGGTTGGGCATTCACACTCATTAAAATTAGGCCGGGCACCTTTGTTGAAGTGTGGGGCCCTTCATGGAGCTGGTCGCCGTCTTCTATGAAGCATATGAGCCATCAGAAGAACTTGTGGAGATTAGAGGAGGGGCTATCCACTCTCTACTTTTATGGCTGTCCACTCTTTGTTCATGCATGTGCATTCCTACCTACATGCATGCATGTCACATGCAAGCCCACCTACATGCCTGCATGCTACATGCAAAGTTGTCATCACTAGAGTTTTGTGAGGAGTTTTCATGTGGATGCCTGCTATGTTATATCAGAGATTTGCTTCTTGATTCATGGCTATGTATATGGTAACTTAACCATGCTTGATGAAGAATTCAGTCTTTAATTAGTGTAAGCACGCATCCGTCTTCAGAAAAGTTTAAGCTCTTACCTCTCTCACATGGGCGTAGTGACATGTCATGTCAATGGGCTATCAAGCTGCCAATCATGGCACATCACATGGGAGCTACTCAATGTGTCATGCACGAGCTGATTTCGCCGCGGTGCCGTTCCAAGCTGCCGTTGATGTGCGACCATCGCCCCTCCAGAGCATCGGCTCATCTACAAAACTTTGCCGTGCCATGCTGGCAGACTGGCAACAATCTAGAGCTGCTATGCCACCATTTTCTTCCAAACCATTGTGCCTTAATTGTTGTTCTTGACCATTAGCAATCTGGTGCCTTCTGCTCGGCACACCACACTCTCCAGCCTGGTGAGGTAATCCTGAGCATTGTTTGCTCCTTTAGATGCTCTTGTGGTTGCCGTTCAACACCATTTGTGTAACATGCAGCGGAAGTATTCGTAATTAAGGATCTTGTCACACAAGTCTCACACAGCCTTCTGTATCCTGAGTTTTGCGAGTTTAGCAATCCACTTTAAGAGATTTAGAGAGAGAGAGAGAGAGAGAGAGAGAGAGAGAGAGAGAGAGAGAAACTGAACACCGTATGGGGTCCCGAATTACCCACTAAAGGGTCCCCTATCCCCTTACCGGAATAGTATTTGTTTTATTACTTTGAAGAGACTGACTTTGGACTGATGATAAGCCAAATGCAAGATCTCGGAGGACCAAGAGTCGGGCTGAACTGTACACGGTTGTAGAAGCAACAATGATGACCAATCTCGAGCCTATGCACTCTTCCCAATGGAATGAGGGAAGGCTGCAAATCTGAGGCTGAGGTATGGGCTGATTGGGATTGTTTCTAGGCTGTGAATGAATTGCTGAAATGAATATGAATGCTGAATTTTACCTTCACCAAAGTGCTGTAGCAAAACGATGTAGATATGTATGCTGAAAACGCAAAGTACTGAAGTGCTCCTACTGGCTGAATGCTGTAGATGCTGCGTTTTGATGATGGATGACTGAATGCTTCATGCGTTGATGCTCCTTGTGCTGAGGACTGAAAACGCTGAAGGCTGAGGTGGCCTAGGGCTGAATGATCAATTGCTTATGCTCCTTGTGTTGAAGGCTCCAACATTGATGGCTGATTTACGATATGGTGGAATGAATGGTGCAAAGCAAGCCTATTTATACTAACTAGGAGCTGGTCGGTTGGCATTTAATGCTGGCCGATTGTAGCATATATTGCTACACGACTTGTTTATCATGGATAATGATATTAAATGTTGTAAAATATGAAAAAAATGCCAGATAAATGCTAATAAATATCCTAAGAATACTAGATGTTACTTCAAGGCTTTTGCAATGGTCTATATGCAATGGATGAATGATATGCAATATGCAAAGTGTTTTCTGATGCAAACCCTAAGGTTTCTACCGACTCTACATGCATGAATGATTCTCTCCAAGTGGGTTAAGGGACTTGAGTGACTGATTGACTCACTATGGCTGAGGAATGATCTACGTAGCTTGTGCCTGACATATCCTGGATTGAGGATTACAATGGGGTCACGGTGTACGATAATTAGCATCCTAAAGGGTACTAATACTGTACAATGTTGCACTGATGATGATGAGCCATCTTGTCACCATGTACTACAGTACAGAGTGCATGTGACATTCCCTCCTGCTTAGCTTGGTGACAGGTTCATGGCTTCCAAGTAGTCCGCCAACAACTGGGGGTACTCTCGAAAGAACTCCTCGTCTAGCCAAACGGCTTCGTGGTTACCTCGATCTCGGAACTTCGTATAAAATTGACAGATTCGTCAACCGAAACCATGCTTCCAATGATGAAGAAGGATGTGCTCAGGCTCAATGACTTCTGCTTCATCTACCACATCTGGCTGCTGTTCATCTGAAACATCAAACACTTCTGGTCCAACATATGGTCTTAGCTAAGAAACATGGAAAACATCATGCATTGTCCAATTGTTAGGCAACTTTAACTTCATGGAGACATCACTAATCTTTTTAACTATGGAAAAAGGTTCAAAACTACGGAAAGAAAGCTTGGGACAACGTTTGTCCACTTGTTTCAATCTCTGTTTCATAATGCGCAGAGAGACCAATGGAAGATTTGGACTGCTGACAGTATGACTTGAGAACATCAAAGACCAACTGGTTATAGATTTTTGTCTGGCCGTCTGTTTGTGGATGGAATGCACTAGACAACTGTAACTTGTGAAGGCAATGAAGTGTTAGGGTTAGGGTTTACAGAAGCTTCAAGCAGGCGTGGAAACCAAGAGAGAGAGAGAACACGACTTCAGTATATGCTTGATGATTAAAGTGAAGTACAATAGCCACATAATAGTGACCCTAAAGATAAGTGTTCACATGTCCGGCCATAAAATGTGCCGGGTGGACCAAAACACCTATAAACTGAATATAAGTGAAACTAGGCTAAACTGGGGGAAAAAACCTCCACTAACTGAAGTAAAAAGTTCCCCAGTAATCTATTGATGATCACTAGCACTCCTCTGGGTGCATACACAGCATAAAACCCAACAAACCCCCCTGGAGTGATATGTGATCACTGTACATCATCCACCAAAAGGAAACAAATTCAAAGCACTGCGGAATGCTTCAAATTTCGGACGTGGTAATGCCTTGGTGAAGATGTCTGCCACATTCTGATCTGTAGGACAGTAGATCAGACTTATATCTCCTGCCTGGAGTCTCTCCCGAACAAAATGATAGTGAATCTCAATGTGTTTCGTGCGAGCATGAAACACAGGATTCCTGGCCACAGCAATGGCACTCTGACTATCATATAGATAGGTGTAAGCTCCTCCACTGAAATATCCATATCAGTCATGAGACGACGCAGCCAAACACACTCAACAGTAGTAGTGTAGGCTGCTCTGTACTCTGCCTCACAAGACGAAGTGGCCACTGTGGTCTGTTTCTTGCTTAGCCAAGAAATGCATGAAGAGCCAAGAAAGAAACAATTTCCACTAGTGGAATGTCTGGTATCAAAATCACCAGCCCAATCTGAATCACCGTAAGCGTATAACTGCATGTCACCCCCCTCAGGATAAAGCAATCCAAGAGACAAGGTACCCTGCAAATAACGGAATACACGCTTCACAGCTTGCCAATGTGACAACCGCGGGCTGTGCATAAATTTGCTCAACTGAGAGACTGCATACTGAATATCTGGCCTTGTATTACACAAGTAAATAAGGCACCCAACAGCCTGAGCATATGTAGTGGCATCAAAGGAAATACTGTCATCTTGTAGTGACAGTTTCATCCCTGGCTCCATAGGAGTACTAATAGGCTTGCAATCCTGAAATTTAAACTTCTCCAGAAGTTTAGCAACATAACGTGATTGCAACAACCCAATGCCTCTGTTATCCTGCACAAACTGTATGCCCAAATAGTAATGTACAAGCCCCAAGTCAGACATTTCAAATGTCTGTTGCAGTATCTCCTTAAAAGCTGCAATTTTGTCATCATTTGATCCTATGAGCAAGAGATCATCCACATAAAGACTGATGACCAACAGATCTGTCTCTTCTTTCTTTACATACAGAGTGGCTTCTGATGGACTGTTCACAAATCCCTGAGTGAGTAGAAAAGCATCTATTTTTGCATACCAAGCTCGTGGAGCTTGTTTCAAACCATACAAGGCCTTTTTCAGCCTGCAAACTTTCCCCTCATGACCATGTTCTGCAAATCCCATGGGCTGAAATACATAAACTTCCTCCTCGAGGTCCCCATGTAGGAATGCAGTCTTTATGTCCAACTGGTGAACAACCCAACCACGATGTGCAGCCAATGCAATGACACACCTAAGTGTCGACATACGGGATGTAGGAGCAAATGTCTCCTCATAATCAATGCCCTTCTTCTGTGCATAGCCCTTTGCAACTAGACGGGCTTTGTACCTGTCAATGGATCCATCTGCATGTCTTTTCAACTTATAGACCCATTTAGTACCAATTGCTTTCTTGCCTTTGGGCAGATCAACCAAATCCCATGTTTGATTCCTTTTAATAGAATCAAGCTCATCCTGCATGGCGTTGTTCCAATGCACATTGTCTCGTGCATCCACAAATGAATCAGGCTCATCATCATCCTGTAAACTGGCTGCCATAACCAGATTCAAATCCATGATGTGTGCATGCTCATTGGTCCTTGTCTCCCTACGAACGACCAGCAAGAGGACCCTCTAAATGGCTGTCCTGTAATGTCCTCAAATACCATCTAGGTATGTGTCTGACCTGTGGTGCGTGCTGCCCCATATTTGGTTCAGCTTCTGGCTCATTTTGCTGCTGAATTTCTGCACCACCTACATCATTTGCTGGCTGTCCTGTACCCTCATTAGTTGGATCACCAACTGTGGAATGAAATTCCATAGGTAGTAGACCTTCAAACACATCATTTTCAGCCTGATTTGCCTCATAACCAGCCATGGATATTTCTGATTTTTCATCAAAAATCACATCCCGACTAGTGAATATCTTCCTGGATAGTGGGTCATATAACCTGTAGCCCTTGCTCTCACGGCTATACCCAACAAAAATGCATTTTGTGGCTTTATCATCCAGCTTCCTCCTCAACTCTTTGGGTATGTGTGCATATGCAAGACACCCAAAGATACGAAAATGCGATACAGAAGGCTTGCGGCCATGCCAAGCCTCAAAAGGAGTAACAGAAACCAATGCCTTTGTGGGACATCGATTCAAAATATGACAAGCACACATGACTGCTTCCATCCAAAAGATATGTGGTAGCCTTTTTGCCTTTAGCATACATCTGGCCATCTCCATGAGTGACCGATTCTTCCTTTCTGCAACCCCATTCTGCTGTGGAGTGTAAGGAGTAGTATACTGATGTTTTATACCTCTACTCCCAAGAAAGGAATTCAGCATATGTGACATATATTCCCCCCCTCGGTCAGAACGGAGAGTCTTGACCTTGCATCCTGACTCTGTCTCAGCAAGTGCTACAAAGGCCAAAAATGCATCATATACCTGTGATTTCTGTGTCAAAGGATAGACCAAGCATATACGAGAGAAGTCATCAATAAATGTTGCAAAATAGAAGCAACCACCTAATGACTTCGTCTGCATGGGACCACAAAGATCACTGTGTATAAGCTGCAACTTTGCAGTTGCTCTTAGAGCCTGATCATGTGGGAAGGAAAACCTATGCATTTTTCCCAAAATACATCCTTCACAAATGTGATCTGGAGGCTTCTCCATGAGAGGTAGATTTGTAAACATGTTATGTCGCTGCATAAGCATAAGACTACCAAAATTTACATGCCCCATGCGAGCATGCCATAACTCCGCGTCAACCATAGCTGGAGTAAGAGTGAATGCATGATAAGCAGACTGATCCACTGGCTGAAATGCATCCAACTGATAAAGTCCATGACATAATGTACCAGTAAGCATCAAGGTCAAGGCATTAGCTTTGTCTCTGACCATGCATTTATCATCATCAAAGTGGACTTGCATACCACAATGTGCTAAAGAAGAAATGGACAACAAATTCTTCTTTATTCCTGGTACATATAAGGCATCTGTAAGGCGGAGAATGGAGCCATCAATGGCTGTGAGCTGAATCTCCCCAATGCCACGAACTGGATATGAAGCATTGTTGGCACACTGAACAGTTTTGCCAACAGGGGCAGGGCCAACATGACTAAACAAATCCCTGCGAGATGTGATATGCTTTGAGGCACCACTATCAAAATACCAAGTACATGCATGCTCTGTCAAACTGAGTGCCTGTGAAGACCAAGAGGCATCATAGCTGCATGTTTAAAAACAGTAATCCCTGTCCTCAACAAAAGAAGCAGTCTCTGGAGGAGCTTTAGAAGCATCATTAACAGACATCCCAGCTTCCTTTGCCTTCTCTTTGGCAATCCTCTTCCTACATTCAGTGATGTAGTGACCTGGCTTCTTACAGTAATGACATTTGCCCTTCTTCTTGGGCTGTCCATCACCTTTCTTGGTATCCTGTGAAGAACCACCATCACCGGAATTTTGATTTGAACTCTTTGGCTGAGTTTTTCCTTTCCCCTTTTGACCTGTAGTAAATGCTTGTTCAGCATTTGTGTTCATATTCATATTCTTCCTCATTTGCTCCTCTTGTAGTAAGAGAGCAACAAGTTCCTGATACTTGAGGGGTTCAACAGCATTCCTCATGCTGAGGTTCGAAGAGGTATGAAAAGCCAAGTAGGATCTTGGCAAAGAGTGCAAGATGGTGGACACAAGCTGTGTCTCAGGAATAATCTCATCCACATTGATGAGTTGCTCTCTCAAATCCTGCAGCTTGTTTAAGTGGCTAGACATATCATCTCCTTCATTCATTTTCTGATTTTCCAGCTCTCTTTTCAAAAATGAGATCCTAGCCTCATTACGAGTAGCATACATCTGCTCCAAAGTCACCCATGCATTCTGTGAAGAGCCAGCTGAACGAATATGAGGTATAATGGACCTCTGTACTGACAATGCAATGAGTGACAAAGCTTGTGCATCCCTGGCATCCCATGTCTTTTGAGCATTTGTTCTTTGAACAGGCAATGGCTGTCCTGGAGCCTGTACCTGGTGTCCTCGTCCACGAGCACCCCCTTGGGGAGGAGTCTCTGGAGCCAATGGACCTGGACGTGGTTCATCACCACTAACAAAATCCCAAAGACCTTTTGCCACAAGCACATTTTCAGCATAAAACTCCACAAGGAGTAGTTCGTGCCATCCAATTTGTCTTCCTTAGACAAATACGTGAATACATCACTTTGCTGTTGATTTGCCATTATGCTTACGCACAATGTTGTACCTGTTTATGAAAAAACCCAATAGCAGAAACCCTGAAAATAACTGTACTCCACTGAATACAGTTCACCCAAATATGCCTGCACTCTCAATCCTCTGAATGTGCAGCTCAATGCACCAATGACTGAGTAGAGCAGCAAATGGCGTACACAATGCCAAAATGCCCCAAAAATGCCCAAATTTGCTGCACCCAAACTGTGCAAAAAACCCTGTATAGTTCTTTGCTAGAAAGTCTGCCTGTTGTGCCTGTATATTTTCACAGAGAAAATAATATTGCCCAAAAACAGAATTTTTAATGCTTACCACAGATTGACTGAGTAGCTTGTGGTACTTCTGCAGGTACAGTCCACCAAAGAGCAAGTACAGTTGACTGTACTGTGCAGGTACAGTCGACTTGTACTACACAAGACTGATGGAGGCTGCAGGCAGATTCTGTGGAGGTACTGTGCAGGTACTGTGGTCGACTCTGACAGGTACGGAAGCTGCACAGTGTCGAGCTGCACAGTGTTGAGCAAAGCGACCAGGTACTGAAGGCGGCGTTGTCTGTATACGGGCAGGTACAGTACTTGAAGGCGACACTGTACGGGCAGGTACAGTACTTGAAGGCGGCGCTTACTGTACGGAAGCAAGGCCATGCCTGTTGCACAGTGTAGAGCAAGGCGATGCCTGTTGTTGCAGCAGACGACTGAGTACACCACAGACGACCAGCGTTGACAAGTACAGTCGACGTTGACTGTACGGAGCAGGTACGGGTGCTGACAGCAACGAACAGGTACGGCAGCTGCTGCAAGCGAGCAGTTGTACGAATACTGCAGGCGGCGCTCAGGTGTACGGGCAGTGATGTACGGGTGCTGTACGGGCAGCAGCAACAAAAACTTGGCAGTGTACGGGCAGGGCAAGGCAAGCCTTCAATGCTCTGATACCAAATGAAGGCAATGAAGTGTTAGGGTTAGGGTTTACAGAAGCTTCAAGCAGGCGTGGAAACCAACAGAGAGAGAGAACACGACTTCAGTATATGCTTGATGATTAAAGTGAAGTACAATAGCCACATAATAGTGACCCTAAAGATAAGTGCTCACATGTCCGGCCATAAAATGTGCCGGGTGGACCAAAACACCTATAAACTGAATATAAGTGAAACTAGGCTAAACTGGGGGAAAAAACCTCCACTAACTGAAGTAAAAAGTGCCCCAGTAATCTACTGATGATCACTAGCACTCCTCTGGGTGCATACACAGCATAAAACCCAACAACTTGGTTTCAAAGTTTTCGAATAATGCCCTCCAAAAATGTGAGGTAAACATGGAATCTCTGTCTGAGGTGATGGTGCTAGGCAAACCACAAATGGGGTACCAATGTTTGAGAAAAAGACGGGCTACGTCCTCAGCTGTGGCCGTATACGTGCATGGGATGAGCATGTAGATCTTACTGAAGTGATCCACAATGGTAAAACACTGAGTGTTACATGATCCGGTGGATTCTGGTAGAGTCCTACAAAGTCCATAGAAATCTCGATAAAAGGTCCGTCGGGGATAGGCAAAGGTTAAAGTAACCCAGCCTTCTTTGTATGTGGAACCTTAACTTTTTGACAAATCTTACATGCTTGAACATGTGAATATACATCACGTCTCATTTTTGTTCTAATTTCTCGAGGGTATTGTTGATACCTCTATGTCCTCCAACTAAGGAGTCACGAGCATCATGGAGAAGAGTTGATTGCTTTTCCTATGATACAGAGGCGGTTCTTGAAGAACAACCTACCGTTTTGCATTGAATAATGGCCAGGCTCAGAAGTGAGGGCCAAATTGTATTGAGTACCAAACTCAGGGGAGTCGACATACTGGTCTTTCATGCTATCTAAGTCTTTCCCCGTGATTTCGAGAATGGTAGACTCCTGCATTGCCTGGATGCTGACCTTTCGACTAAGAACATCTGTGACGACTGGGTTATACTTACGAGAGATGTACTCGATCATTCCTCCAAATCGTTGGAAGAGCTAACTGCATTTGGCTTGCCGATCACTCCACTGGGCACTTGGCATGGTTTGAAGCCACTTAAGTGCTTGGTGGTCTGTTTTGACTGTGAAAACTTGTTCATAAAGGAAAGCCTTGCAATGTTGGAGCGCTGTGATCACACCCAAACGCTCTTTGTCATAAACCGAATAATTCTTTTCGGCGACATCCAACTTTCTACTCTAGTAGGGTATGGGTCTATTGTCCTGCTGGAGAACTGCACCTATGGCTACATTGTTGGCATCAGCAATGACCTCAAAAGGTTTATCCTAAGATGCTAACTTCAAAACAGGCGCTTCTGAGGAGGCAGCTTTCTAGAGTGCACGGAATGCATCAAGCACCTTGACTGTGACTGAGACTTTTTGTCTGCGAGTCTTCACCCCCTTGAGCAAGTCGGTGAGAGGGCTGCAAGGTTGGAAACTGGTGAACATGGGTGCTCTAGGCTTGACAAAGACCTACGAAAGAATGGATCTCTTGGGCGGTCTAAGGGATATTCCAATCCAAGATCTCTCTTGAACCTTTGAGGGGTCCAATCGAATCCCATTGGAACCGATGATATAGGCCAAGTATTGAACCTCTTTAACGTCGAAGATAGACTTTTTGGCATTTATGTAGAGCCCATTATCTCGCAAAAGTTGCAAGACTTTCTCCACATCTTTCTCATGTTGCTTCGCAGTGGCTGAGAATACAAGTATGTCATCAAGAAAGATGAAGACACACTTACCAATGAGGACTGCGAAAATCCTGGACATCATTTTATTGAAGGTTACGGGTGCATTTGTAAGCCCAAAAAGCATGACTACGAACTCGTAGGTGCAAGAGGACGCTCCTCAGTGCCATCCACATACAACCATACATTTTTGGCAACCAAAACATGACGCATCATATAAGCCCAATAGGGTAGTTGTCTCCATTGAGCTTGTCCTCTTGAGATAGCATTCTAAAGAGGTCATTATTACTGTTGGCCATGATAAGACAACAAATCTGTCACAAGTCACCACGAGTATGCAATGTCCAACAAAGCCGTAAGAATGCGGGAGATAAATAGCAGGATAACCAATGGACTGAAAGGGAACTCCTTCGCCACGAGAAATACATATGCATGTCCCAAATCTGCAAGTGTACTGCACGATGATGCAAATCTGTCAAAGTGTCCACAATGGCATACATATACTGCAACAAACCACAAATGTATACATGTGCCGTGAAAAACACAATCAGCTGACACCTGTAAGAGCTGCAAGTGCTGAAATCCTAGCAGATCAAATGTAAATTGGTCGAATGCTCCAAAAATGGGCTCAATGTAGAAAAGCCCTAATTTTTAGGCAACCAATTAGACCACATTTGAACCGGATCTGCACTTGTAAATGTGCTAATGCGATTGTCACCTGTACCAAGTGTTGCAATGCCCAAAAATTGGGGGAAATGCCCCAATGCCAACCAAATATGCCTGTAATACCCAAAAATTTGGGGGAGATGCTCCAATGCCAACCAAATGTGCCTGCAATACCCAAAATTTGGGAGAAATGCTCCAATGCCAACCAAATGTGCCTGCAATACCCAAAATTTTGGAGGAAATGTCCCAATGCCAACCAAATATGCCTGTAATACCCAAAAATTTGGGGGAAATGCTCCAATGCCAACCAAATAGTGCCTGCAATACCCAAAATTGCCTGCAAATAGTGCCAATTTCTGCAAAATCGAGTCAATTTCTGCAAAATCCCCAAATTTCTGTGCAATTATGCACCAAATCTGCTGAAATCAATGCCAATGTGTGCCAATGTTGCAATTGGAGGCTCAATGGTGAAAAGCCCCAAAATTAATGCAACTAATTTGCTAATTCTTAGCAATTTTAGGTCAAAATCTGCAAATACCACAAAACTGAAATCTGAAAGGGCTGAAATTTTGAAAAGATGTCAAATGCCCCAAATTTCTCAGATTTGTACTTAGGGCATGGCACAAGGTAGTATGGCAGGCAGTGTTGTGCAGAAAAGCCCCACTGTTCGAAGGGGGGCGCACAGCAGGCAGTGTACAGAAAGCGAGGGCAGGGTGGCGCAGTACAAATCCCAAGGAGGGCGTAGCTTCGAAGGTACAAGCGAAGCTTCAAAGGTATGCTCGATGGGTGGCGCCAGCAAAAAGTACAGTCGGCAGCCCGCAAGGTCGAGAATGTGACTGCGGTCGTGAGTGACACATGGCAGCAATAACGCACGTGGCAACAACAGCACAAGACAGCAGGTCGACACAGACTCACCAGGTACAGTTGGGCGGCGGCATTGGTACAGTTGACGGGCAGCAGGTACAGTCAACGGGCTTCAAAGAGGTGGCGCATAGCAGTTTGGGCAATAGGTAGAGTCGACTCAGGTTCAATCAACAGGCTTCAAAGGCAGGTGATGTGCAGAACAAGTCGGCAGTTGCACAGCAGGTATACTTGCGCTAGACAGTTGATGCAGGTCAGCAGCTTCAAGAGGAGTCTTTCTCGTCTGTGTGCAATAGGCCAAAGCTAAGCAATAAGAGCAAACCCTAGCTCTGATGTGTAACCCTAACCCTAACCCTAACCAAGCTCTGATACCAATGTTGGGTAGGAGGGAAGCTAGCCTGCACACACACACACACACACACACACACACACACACACACACACAACCTCAAGCACAGAGAAACGTGAGTGCTGGAAAAGATGTACTCAATAAATGATCTGAAATGAAAGTACAAGTGAGTACTAAAAGGCCTAGGGCAAAGTGCCCAACACACATAATTGTGTTCACACGGGGAAAAACCCTGTGTCCAGTCATAGGGAAAAAATGCCCGTGAGTAAGCTGGGTTCACACCTGAACTAGCCAGGAGTGGACATGACCAACATTAAGTGGCCAGTGCCCTTGGATTGGTGGATTCTGAGCCGACGTATGGTCTTCCTCGTCCTTGCGTTGGGTGGTCATAGATCTTGTTCTAAAGCATTGTACAACAGCTCTCCAACGAAGTAATATACGCAAATACTCCTGCTTGCGGGGGTGGAGGGTCTTCAGTGGGTATTTGGGACCCAATACTGTGTCATCCTCTCTCTCTCTCTCTCTCTCTCTCTCTCTACTCAATGAATGGATGCTAAAGATCTCACCAAAGTAAAGGTTTAAAGAAGGCTTTATTGTGCGTTACCACGATCAACCTTTGTGTGTCGTGAATGCAAGTGCTCTAATGGTCTAAAATATCAGGTCCATTGCATACTTATCCTTCATGGATAGAAAGTACTACTTTTCATGAATTGGATTGGAGGCTGCCTGCTAAGGGCATCCACAACCACATTCTCCTTGCCAGTGCTACGTACCTCTCAATCCAACTCGTGAGGAATCAGATAATTTGACATCAAAGAGACAATTGTTAGATGTAGTTTGAGTTTCCCCTGTTTATTTGCAAGACTAGGAATGTCTTAGACTTGCGATCCAGTTTTTGCTAGTTTACAACATAGGTTTCCTAGTTTTCTTTCTTAGACAAATTTTGTTTCCAAGAGTGGAAACGTTTGAGGAGGGGAAGTATTTTATGTACCTAGGACTAATCTTTAGGATTAGTGGTCAATCCAGCAAGGTTAGGGTAGCGTTGGGATTAGAGGAAGCATGTTGATATAGGCGGCTAAGGCTCATGGTTAATAATATGAAGTATACTGGCTATTTATGATTGGAGAGTTATTTATAGCAGTAGTAGCCACTATATAAGTGAGACTTGGGTTATTGCTGTTCACATAGAGTTATTCACAGTGTGGTCTATGATGGACTAGGATTACTGTTGGGAACATGATTGGATTTGGCGGATCACGTACGGTCATGCCGAAGGCCTCCGCAGGCTGGTATACCAATGTTGACCAATGTTGACTGGCATGGTTCATGGGATTGGACCTTAGCCTTTTGGCTTGAGGGAGGTTTGCAGACGCGAATCTACGGTTGGGTGGTGAACTAGCTTGCACCCCTCTTAGGGGGTTTGTACTAATCACTCTTGTTTTGGGTTTAGGAGATCTGTGGGGTTGTAACAGCCAGGTAGGTATTCAAAAGTCAATTGCTAAAGGGTTTGCCACTAACGCAACTGACAAGGTGTCAAATGTTGCTAAAACTTAGTGAGCGAATACCTGAGAACAGGTGTTGCAGGTTTCCATGGCAAGTATACGAAGAGGAATGGTGTTGGTTGATGCAGAAATCTTTCTTTTGGTTTTTGCGTGTTTTTTATTGAACTGGTAGGCACTTTTTCTCATAGCTAAGTGGGTCTAAAATGTGGCAAAAATAATCCATTTCATAAAACATTGTGACTTGTTACCTTGTTCTTTTTCTGATATGTTTTTTAAAAGGAAGACTTTAAACTTCATTTTCTTTTTCTGAAAGAGATTTTTTTTTGCATGCCAGCATCCCTGTTGTGTTCTCTGTTTGAAAGCTAGTTTCATGAAATCGATTTGAGCTTTTACTTAGCTGCTGATTAGTACATGGGATTTAATGACTGACAGATATGGAGAGCTTGCTGCTTTTATCTTCCTCTCTTCCTATCAGATCTTAATTGAGTCCTCGAGTGCATCAAAAGAAACATATGCACTGAGCTTATACAAACCTTTAGCTTCAAATGGAAGCTGTCTCATAGGCCTCTGGCTCATTATGGGATTTCTTTGCCCTGGTCTTTTTAGCTGTTGCATTAACTTGCTGGCTTCAACCTCAAATACTGCTTCGATTCACAGATGGTGGCATAAGTTCCAGTACTGGGATTCAGAAGCACTACCTTTATCTGCTCTTTCAAGATTTTTCTCTGTGAGTTAAATAAGATCTCCTTTTTTTTAACATTAGAGTTGCCATCTTTGTATTTAAATCAATGGCTTGGGTTAATAAACAGAAAAACTAGATCATGTTGCTAGTTTTAGAATTGGTGGGTCATGTGGCTTGCATTGACAGCTAAATTTCATCCTAATGACAATGTCTGTGTGTTACATCGCAGACATGACATCGCACTTTTTTTAGCTATTTTGTTTTTGGGGATGCCCTTGTACTTTATCGTGTGTTTGGGTGCTTCTGACATGGTCTCTTGCACAGTGAGACAGGCAGATTGACAGGATGGGACAGGCAGTAGTAACATTTCATTGTCATAATAAAATAATGTCAAATTCATATGGTTGCAAAGTCTAGAGTCTAGACACTGTTACAACTTACTGGATGTACTGCCTTGGAAATGTGTATCTAGAAAATGCTCTGAACCACAAAAGCTGAAAGCTGGAGCTCTCCCGCTGTACGTGATCTGTCTGCCCTGTCCCCCTCCTGCCTTTGTCGCCTTAGCCTCCTCCTGCCACCACCCTGTCTGTGTGCCCGCCTCCCCCATCACCCCCCCCGCCCGGCTTCTGCCCACTGCTGTCCTGCTCCCCTCCATCTTTTCATGCGCTGTTTAGCTCCACCCTTGAGGAGGATTTCATGGCAGCGGGTCCATCCCTGTCCGATGCCACCCTCAACTGCCCACTTTCGGATGCGGAACTCCAGCTTTTGGCATCTTCTATGGCTTCTCTCGAAGGGAGCACCTTGGTGTGCAAGTGCACTGAGGCTCAAGGCCAGATCCGTGATCTCCTCGTGGTGGTGGCTGTCATTGCTGCATCTGCCTGCTTCTTTATTGCAGTTTTTAGTTATTTGCCCTTTCTTGTTACAACAAAAACATTGAACTATCTTCTTTCTTTAAAGTGTTAAAATCCTTACCCTTCTCCTTTGTGTTAGTGGAGAAAGCGTGGTCACCACCATTGCGACTCTGCATCCACATTTCCTCTTCTTGAAGTAGTGAGCTGAACTTTTCAAAGGTGAGAGGAGTCGATTTAACACCAACATTCAAAGAGGTAACAAAACTATCATACTTAGGTGGCAATACATTGAGACAGCTACGAGCACGCCATGTCATGCCGATTGTAGCCATGGTATCCAAGATCTTTGATTATAATGAGGAACATCTCCATGGCTTCACCTTCATTTAGCTTGTCTTGTTGAAGTTGATTTTGGAGATTTTGAATCCTTTCTTCCACACTAGTGAGGATGATGCAGAGTGCATTTGCATCACTTCATTACCAAGCTTGAACAAGGTCGGCAGTAAGTGGTACCATCTTTTCTCGTGCATCCCTCATTGGTGGAGGTGAAATATCAGTGTCACCAAGATCATAGGAGGACAAAAGAGCCTTGAGCTTGAACTTCCATAGAGGATATTTAGTGTCTTTGTGCTTTTCATTAGCACCGAATGGTGATGTCACCATTTGGCCACCCAACTGATCCACCCGTGCTTTCTCATCATGTGAATACATTGGATTGGCATTCATGGCTGTTATGTAGGTGATTGATGGCACTCATGTGGATTTGGCTTTCGGTTGGGACTTTCGCCTGTGTGTACATGCCTGGAAATGCCTGGAGGATTGGTGTTCCATTGGGTCTGGTATCTCGTGTACTTGCCTAGAATATGTCTATTTTGGTATAGTCTCATGAACGGGAATTGTCCATACCAATGTTGCATTGCATAGCATCTTTACGTGCTTGCCTGCAAATTGAATTTGCATGCTGTTTTCATGCTCGCCTGACTAATGTGTAGTTTCGGGTAAGGGGACACCGCCATGAATCATGCGTGTGAAATTGTGTGCTGACATGGTTATGTGGCATGTGATAGGTGGTAAGTATTGGTCGAAACCGAGCCTTAGAAACTAGCATTAATTTATAAGTGAGTGTGTACAGACTTTATTAAGTTTTGGGTGAGCAAATCTTGCTTATAAATTATGACCAGCCCCTTGTTCGTACACACTGATGTCCTGAGATGGACAAAGCGCAATGTCCACCGCCCAGACCTCATCCCCTTTGTTCACAGAGAGTAACTAATGTGTCAATCCTAGCTTGGATCCCAACTTACCTTCCCTCTGTGCTTGACATCGTGGATGGACATCTCATTATCTCTCTCTCTAGAAGTTGGCACTCACTTCAAGAGGCTTTATGGCTGTATTTTTTGTACTTTCTCCTTCCCTACACCATATCTAAGCTTGTTAGATTGTTTTCCAAGCTTCCAAGAGTGTTTCCAGGCCGTATTCACTCCCGTATTCACTCTCAAGGCACTCCCAATGGCTGAAATTCAACAAAATAGTCCTTTTCGTTGCTGTAATTTTTGGTCTTTTGGCTGAAAACCCTAATTTCAGCCTTCCTTTCTCAAGTTGAACCATAGGGGAAGCTTTCCCAGGGTTCTCTGCATCCACTTGAAGACTTGTTGTGAAGGATTTCGACATATTGAAGATTTTAACACTCAAATCACTTCCATCGCGAAGACTCCTGTAGACATCGACTCTATCTGCAATTGGTAAGCTTTAATGCTCAATTATGGAAGCAAGTAGCAGGAGTGAGGAGTAGGACTCCATGTTCACATACCATGTGTAGTGTTCTCTTGTTCTACGTACTCTCTTGCAGATTGTTTCTACCATGTATGGGTGAAACAATAGAGAGCAGATGGTAGGGAACATTGGCACTTAAGAGGGTAGTGTGAGTTGAAGATCTTCACCAATAATCATATTGTTTGCAATACTATATTCATATGCATGGTATGGAAATTTGGTTAAAAAATGCCCATGACACTATGCGCTTGATTCCCCCAAGATCAATATACACGATTTGAGGGAGGAGCCGACCGTTCCGGCTCATTGTGCGTCTCTTGTCAATTCAGCAAATTATATCTTGTATTGTGCTTGTTGTCCTTTAAATCTTAGTGTATCGATTAGTGTTTTGTTCAACCAAACATTCCACACCGACCAGTGGAATTACATGTGGTGGGCAAGGTCTTGTAGAAGATGCCATTTCTCCTAAAGTATTCTTAGATAGCAACTAGCAAAGAAGTTTTATATCGATCCAGAGCTTTGATATTATGTAGGAGGATACAACATGCGGGGTATAGAAGCAACACTCACAAGAAGTAGGATCTTTCACAGCATAAGACTTCAAACTTAAATTGCACGATTACATAGATAGAGAATAATATTATATTACCTATTCTATACTAAAGATGGCAAAGTCTCACACCTCTGTGCGCTAGTAAAGGGAGCTTCGAGGCCGATCTAGTATTGTTGAGACGGAGGCTGTATGCTTATGGAAGTTAGGGAGCAAGCTCATAGTGATGGTTGATGAATTGTATGCTGAATGGGCTGGTAATGTCTTTATAGGCCTACATACATGGAGTGGCCATGACTAGACTGTGTAGGTTTGTAGTCATAGTTGGCTCCACCTCTACAGTGTAGATTTGTTTCACATTATTCAGGCTCATCTTGGGTTCCATTTGGATCCATAATGTTAGGATAGGGATATCACTTGTGAAGTCTACCTACTCCATGTGTGGGCCACTATGGGAAAACGGTCCACTCTAGCATGTAGCCTATTTGGTAGTGTGTCAAATCTTATTGAACCTGTGTTTGAACCTTGTGGCTTTCTAGGCCACCATTCCATGTGAATACGGGGATCCCTTCAACCATAGCTACTCCTCATAATGCGGGGTGTATAAACATGAGCTAGCTGGTGCTCGAACATTACAATATGAGGGTGGACCATTGATATCCAAAATTTTACAGCAAGGTGAATAGCAGCTTGTGGTTGACATGTCTTGGATGCCCACGTGGGAAGAGTTGATCTCAATAATAAGATCGACTTTGGCTGAATATAACAGCCAACCAACCCACGACTATCTAAGTTGCTGACCAACAACATAAGGCTCTATAAAAGCCCACGATTAAATCATCATAGGAGTCAGCATTTCAAAGAGCTCTCTACGCACCAATCCTCGGTGGACGTTGGTCCGAGCATACAGGGCCAAAGAGTTAAGGGTGCTTTTAAGTTTTTACACCAGTTCTAAGGAATGCTGTCTATGATTCGGATTTTGTCATCTGTAGGGGTGCATGGAATTGGGTCCAAAAAGGTTTGGTGACCCATGTGAGGAGATAAACTAGTGGATGGAGTTTGTGTGAGAGTGTCCGTCAGGAATGTTCTCCATCAAAAGAAGTTTCTTATATAGGAGGATGTCCATGTGGCTACTACATCTTGTGGAGGAGATTGGTCAGATTGGTACCAACGAAGCAAGGATGGAATGCTAGCCTCTGTGGTGGACACAAGATGGTCTCCCAACTTTCTGGCCAGTCAGTTCCTTAGGGGTGATTGCATTTTTTTTTGTGCGTAGCACTTTTTTGGCCACCACACTGCCGATGATGGCTGTAGATTTTTTGGGGAGGAATATGACCCACTTGCAAATGTATTATGGGGATTGAGACTCCCCTGACTGTGATGACCATGATCTCTTTGATTGAGCATCCTGTGCCCTTGAAGATTTTTACGCCTTTTCTCAATTTTGTGTGCGCTCAGCCCACTACTTGAATTGTGTTCATACTTACTTTTTGCATTTTATAGATTTAGATACAATATCTTGTTGTCCATATACATCCTCAATAATCTTGACTTATTTCAGCCTTCAGGAGATCTAGGCATTTCAAATCATTGGCTGAACTGGGATATTTTTTCTGTTGAAGCATGTTCTTTTTTGCAGGATACAGATTCAAAGAAATTCCAAGGCTTGAAAGATTGGCTGTGTGTCATTCTGAGAAGAAGGTTGGCTCTTTTATCTACTGCTGCTTCGGATATTGTCCTGGTTTTGAGTCATCTTTGCGATGGTTCTAGTGTTCAAAAAAACTTGGAGATAGTTCAAACTGCCCACTCTTTGCTTGAAGTCATTTCGAGTGAGCTCTGCCAAAGCATGCTGCAAAGAGTATCTGGTATAGATGCCATGTTTTGACATTTGTGATGCTTTTTGCTTTCTCGCATGTGTTGAAAGATCCCAATGTCTTTTTTTTTTCTTATTTATAGGTCTCTTAAAATTTTGTAAAGAAAAAGTTCCAGGTGGCTATCCTCAACTCAGATGTGGTCTCACAGACCCCATGCCCCCATTCGGGTTGGAGCTCTGTGATAATTACTAGACCATCTTGATACGGCCCATCACCAGCCTTGTGTGCCTCCATTACCAGTGCCATCCCAAGTTCCCTTTGCTCTGCTGGCAACGACGACGTGAGGTCATCCCTAATGTCTTTGTGCCCCATAGGAGGGGTCTGTCCCTTCTCATATCCTTGCTGGCTCTCCATAAATTGATGAAGGGTGCTTCTTCCACCCATCTTCCTTGGGAGATGCCCGTCTGGGTATCCCTGTAATTCTTACAGTAAGTACTTTCTATTTCCTTACAACCTGGGAGATTGCCTCATTGTCCTGTGCAAGCCTGCATTCTCAACCCTAATCTAAGATGTGGTTACCTGTATATCTTCTTGGAGCTTTGCATCTGTTTCCTTAAGTTGTTGCAACTCCAACCTCTCCCTTTTTGTCCTTTAAAGAGGCAATGGTAGCTCTGAGCTCCATCATTTCAACTTTCAGCTTTACCAGCTCCTTCTTACGATGCTTCTCTAGATTTGCAATCTTGTGTTCATGAGCCTTCTCCACCTCAACCATTTCCTTGTTGTGATGCCTTCCCGGATTGTCAAAACATCTCTGCGGATGATGAAACCGTCACGGGCATAGGAGCCCATGAGGCTTACCCTCATTGGAATGATATAGGCTTCCATTTTGTCTATAGTTTCCCTCAGGAATGCATCATTCTTTTTAAGATGGTGCTGTTTTCGATTTCCTGTTCAAAGAGAAAAAGAGGGAAAAAGGTGGAATACAATGGGGGGGAACAAAGCAAGCAGGATAAGGCAGCATAAGTGCAAGGCAGATGGTGATGGAAGAGGAGCGTATTATTATTATTTTGGGGGGGGGGGGGGGGGGGGGGGGGGGGGGTTCGTAAGGGGTGGAGAGAATACAATGGGGGCAGAGGCGTGAAAGGAGGGTGGAGTTGGGGGGGCTGGAATGGGTGAAGAGGTGGAGGGGGGGATGTTGCAGAAGTGTGTCTATGATTACTGCTAAGCAAAAGACATTAACGGCGGTAATCTTATGTTTAGCAATCACACAGAAGACAAGGTAGACCTAATCTATTATATATTTGAAACATTAATATGTACAATGATCTTGGATCTTGACCTAGATCCAATTTGTGCATGCTAATCTATGTGCATACAAAAGCTTGCTGATTCCACAGCTTGGTCATGCTCTCCTGATGCTTGCCTTCTTGCCTAGAGCTACCTCGGGCTGTCTCTATGTGGGGGTTCTGCCATCACCTTTGAGATGCCTAAGAAATCTATCTGATTTCTGCCTTTCCACGCAAAATGGGAACGGGGAATGGGGACGGAAAAGATTGAGAATGGCCATTCCCTGTGGCTATAGAGTGACATGGGACGGGAAGATGTTGCCATCCCCAACATTCCTGAGTCTAAAAATGTCCATTCCCTGTGACTATGCTTTGACCTCCTTTATATAGGGATAGTGTAGAACACTTGTGCCTATGTGCTATAGTTTTCGAGAGATAGAAAGAAGAGTGTGGTGGAATCACACATACAACAGACACGAGTCCTAAACTATTGCTTTGTACTATGTATAAGAAAGAAGTAACACAATTGAAATTCAAGTACAAGACGTGGCTGAGAATGAAGATGTCAAATCACAGCCGTGTGGCCTACTGTTCACTCCTGGCTTAGCACTTTGTGTACAGAGAAATGCTCTGTGGAGTACAACGTTGAGGAAAGAAGATGAATATGACGATTTGGCGACCCATGTATATATATGCATCAATGCTCCTAGTCAACCAATAGTAGCTATCGGTGAGTTGTACGTGATTGCCGTACAAACCTTTGAGTATCCTCCAGTAGCCCACGAGAAGAACACTCTAGAGAATGGCCGAGCAAACTGTGTCCCTGCAGCACAGAGGTTAGACAGCTCTTGGGAGATTATTGCTAGCATATCAGCCTGGAATATCTGGAAGGCTAGATGCACCGAGGCCATTGAGGGTGCTCCCGTTCTTGTTTCTCAGTGTCTTTGCAGGATTTGGAGTGATATTATTCACACCATTATGGCTACCTGGACCAGAATCCAGGGATCTTCGAGGGCTGCGGAGAGGAAGCGTGGCCAGTTTATGAGAGAGTGGGACATTGGTATCTTTTTCACATCCTCTCATTCGGGACCCTATTGGCAGCACAGGGCTCCTGATTGGTTGAGATCTCCACCTTGCTTGGTGTGAAATCTCCATTTTGTAAATTTTTTTCATACTTAATAGAAGTCTCCTTTCTAAAAAAAAAAAAAACTCCAGCCAGTAATGCATAAGCTCTGATGGAGCACAAGAACCGCTTGCATCGTTTCCAATGCACCCTAAAGGAAGAAAGCACAATCAAGAACCATACTCCTTAGAAACGTTTCACCAAATCTGTATCCATCAATACTGCTCGGCACTTGTATGTATAAACCACTCATGTCCTGTGGAACATCCCCTGATACACCAAAGTCAAAACTCCGATTGTTGTCGATACAGTCTCCAAGAAATCTGAGTAATGTGAAGATACACCAACTAGCCTATCCTCCCATGAAATAGACAAATTTGATGATATGTCCTCGTGTAGTGCCTCCATGACATTAGACACTGAAGATACTCCATCCAATGCAAATGATAGGTGAGTAGAGTCCTCCTGAATGACCCCAGAAACTGAAGTGACTGCCCCACTGAGCCCAAAGATTCTCCACCATTGAGTGCAAACGGCAACTGTGAAGACTCTCAGAGACTTGGTTGAAAACTTCCTTTGTTTGTACTTGTGGCCTGATGAATGAAGCACCCTGGGCGTGTGCTTAACCCGAGAACTGAAAAAAGCTCTGACGTGCACACATGGATCTCCTTCACACTCAACCTCCTGTTCTGAAGAAGCCTCCTCCTCAGACTGCTCCTCCAAGGTCTTCGGATAATCCTTCGTTATGTACTCGGTGGAGTCACAATAAAAGTAGTCCAGCTGTGATCTTGGTGTGATGCTCTTCGTGGGTGAGGTGAGTCACCGAGGCTTCCCCACTTGCCTTGTCCTTGTCTTTGCCTTTCTGTTGCCGCTGTTGTTGAGTCCTAGACATCGAACTATCTCGTGTCTTGAGGGTTGTAGCAAGACGAATTGCATTTGAAAGATCACGGGGCCAGTGTGTGCGAACGTCTCTGTGCAAAGACGTTTTCAAACCATCCACAAATAGCTCAACCTGCGCCGACTGTGGATGGTCCTTGGGAGCATCATGAAAAGATAGTCGGTTATTGATTCGTCACGTTTTTGCATAAAATGCTCCCACTATTTCTTCAATTCACGCACGTAATCTACGGGAATAACTGCTTCGACTGCATGCGGTAGTCATCCGAGCAAGTCACAGAGTGGTGCCTAAGGTGGTCTTCCCACCACAAGAGAGCAGCACCCGTCAAAGCCGTATGCACCAAATTGGGCTGAAAAATATTTGAACCTCCTGCTGCTGCCAATGTGACAATAATCTCGCGGGTCCAGCTGATTATGACTACTCTGTCCACATGCCTGCTGAACTTGGGAGGCTTTCAGAAGCTTCATCAACTGAGCTTGTTCCTCACAAGGCATGGAGGAAGAACTGGGCAAACCAGTAGTCCCCGGCTGTCGAGCCAGTGAACATGAGCGGGAATTGATGGGAGAATCTGATGGAGAGACTCCGCAAAGGAGACCATCGGTGACACAAACATCATCCTCCTACTGACTACGCGCATGTGTAGAATGATGAACGCCGGACTCGGAGCGAGGCTCACCCAGTACATCCTTGCTTGCATCCAACGGAGTGAAAAATTATCCTCCAGAAAGTTTTGCCACTTCGTCCTTGGAATCATCCAACACTTGCTCCAAAGCATGGGTCCTTGTAGATTCCAAATTCGGAATGCTAGGTGCTCGAGGTGCCGACTCCTTCTTGTGGAGATGGGCAGATATAGCCTCCATTTTAGCTGCTTGTGTGTCCATGGAGGCCTTCATGCTGAGAAGCAAATCAGTGAGTTATGAATCCATGACAAGTATTAAAGTGAGCAAGGACCGGGTGAGGGATTTCAGCCCTACGTGATGAGGTAAGGGTTTGATGAGGTGGGCACACACAATATACCCCAAATAACCCAGGTGCATAGCAACAAAAAAATGCATTTCGTCCAAATGAAACCTCAGAAATGTTTTGTGGCAAAATGTTTCTACGAAACATGCGAAACTCCTGCCTGGTAGGGTTTCGCCCAAATTTTAGGTTTCGTTTTTTTTCGATTTTGTTTTGGTTTTTTAAAAGTTCTCCTTTCTATCCTCCTCATCACTTTGCAACTCCTCTCCTTTCTCTAAAAAACCTCATAACTTCAAATTTCAAGTTTCGTTTTTCGTTTTTTTGGGGGTTTTTTTTGGTTGTTTTACTTCCATCTCCTCTCTTCCTTCTCGTGTCCTCTTCCATCTCCTCTCCTCCTCTGTTGTCTCCTCTTCTTCTCCATCTCCTTGTCTTCTCCTTTCTTCTCCTCTTCTTCTCCTTCCTCTTTTCTTCCACTTCATCTCCTTCCTTCCAATCTTCTTCTTCCACTTCTTTTTTTTTTCCATCTCCTCTTCTTTTCTCTTCTCCTCCTACCATGTCCTCTTTTTCTCCTCTCCTTCCTTCCCCTCTTCTCCTCCCTCCTTGCTCCCACTTCCTCTTCTTTACCCTCTTCTTCTCCTTCTACCACCTCCCTTTCATCACAATTCACGATACACACGTATTTCTATCCACACACTTTTTTTTTTGTTTTTTTTGTAAATCCATGAACAGTATATTATCAAAGAAATTTACATGAGAGTCTCCAAAACGGAGAGCCTCAACGGGAAATCAGAAGCAAAGAGAAACTATTTCCAGGCATGATTGATGAAGATCTCCTTGGTGGCAAGCATCATAAACAGATTGCCGTAAGGAGCTTCTCAAATACTAATAAGATTGCAAAAACGGTTTCCCAAAATATCTCATGTTGTGATCCTACCATATGGTCCAGAAAGCCCAATATTTGACCCAGTACAAAAGTAAAGAGTAATGGACCATGGTTGTAGGGAGTATGCCAAAAAGCCAAAAGTGTTTCCCAAAAAAAGAGTTAGGGAAACGAAGGCGAAGTAACATGGAAATTTTGCGGATGAAGGCCTTAGTGCTGGAGCACGTCCAAAACAAATGAGGCACCGTTTCAGAAGGGGCCATGCATCGAAGACAAGAAGCAGATGCAATCCTTCGTTTAGCAAGAGTGACCCCCACAGATAAGGAACCTGTAAGACAACGCCATAGGAAAAGCTTTTGCTTGAGAGGCAATTTACTCCTCCATAAATTGCGAAGATTCTTTCGCCACCAAGCAAAGTGATTTTGTCATATGCCAAAGAGAATTAGCATGTGAATGAATCCATGGTGATGGCTAGAGGAGAGAGTATGTCGTCCTAACTGTTAGGTCAGAAAGAATAGCAGGACGAGAATTTAAGCCCACCGGGTGTAACTGCCAATCCTGTAATCTGTCCCTGTTAGATAAAGGAGGGATGGGAAGAAAAGGCTGCAACAAGTCAGCAATTTTCCCCCAAATGAACCTGTGATGCATGGCTAGTGGATAGGAAGCCATAGCCTGAGGGAAGGAAAGCATTTGACGAGCAGCATCAACAACATCATTTATGCACCTAATCCCCAATTTGCTGAGATTGTATGCCCGAATCGGCTCTTGCAGGGCCAATGGAGAATCAAAAACAGCACTCCAGTAAATGCTTTCCTGCCGAAGGGAATTGGCATGAGACAAAAGGAGGGGTGCCCAATGAGCATGCGAAAGGACCTGTTTCCAATCGCAAATAAGTGAAGTGGCAAAAGGGCAGCCCGGGATAGAACCTACAAATCTGCCCAAAATGACCTCCCAGTGATCAATAATCCATGCACCATGTGCAGAAGTGCGTAAGGCCGTGCACATGGTTGCAAGCATATGAGTCCATGGCTGCGTCTGACGAAAAAAGGTGAGTAGGAGAGGAATTTTCCTTGCCAAGACATGATGCGCAATATTCAGCACATTCAATCCGCCATGCATCCTCGGGGAACAAACTTTTGCCATCCGCATAAGTCTTAAAGCTTTAGCAGAAGACTTTGTTTTCCATAATAGCTCCATAGCATGAGACATGAAAGCAGAAATGTCTTGAGAGGTCCAATGTATCAAAGGCAAATAGTACTGAACATAGGCCATGATAATCGACTGGACAATCCGGAGCCTAACATGGAGTGGCCAGGTGGAGAGCTTCCAGTAGTGGAGCTTGGCATGAAGTTTGTCAAAAATCCACTTTAACTGTTGTTTCCTAGTGATGCACCAGCCAATAGGGTAATCAAGATGGCGGACCACATCATAGGGCTGCATAATGTGTTCGGGCCATAAAAGAACATGCCAATCATATAGATGCAGAGGTATGAGGCTGGATTTGTCAAAATTGACATGCAGGCCAGCAGCCATGCCATATATAGAGAGAGTGTCCATAAGAGTCTTCAACTGCTGTGGAGAATTATGCTGCATAAAGGAGTCATCTGCATATGCCTGAGCCATAAAGGGAGGGGCTCCAGGAATCTGAAGACCAATGAGAAGGTCCTGCGCGGTAAGATGATCCAAGTATCTGAGAAGTGGGTGAGTGGCAATGGCATATAAGAGGGCACTGAGTGGACACCCTTGTCTGACCGAACGACCCAAGGACCAAGATTGAGAAAGATGATTGCCAAGGATGCATTGGGCTGTAGAGTCAGCATACAAGCAGTAGATGACATTAGTCATTTTTGGCCCGAATCCCATCTGAGCCATTGTCTGTGAGATAAAATCCCAGTTTTGATCGTGTCAAAAGCTTTAGCAAAGTCCACTTGCATAATAAAAACATCCTGGTCAGAATATTTTGCATATTCAATAGCCATGAGAGCATTGCCAATATTATCATGGATCTGCCGCCTAGGAACAAAGCCATATTGCAAGAACATCTTGGCATAACAACAATGTAGTGTCTATCCCAAGGAGAGCCTGACGAAGGAGAAGGTGTCTGACATATGCTGTCCGAACATGAATTGGTTCCGTGTGGTCCAAATTGTCCACATAGTCCAAAATTGTACCCAAGAGAAGAACGTTGCATAAGGCCGGAGCGCAACTGTCAGCACTCCAAATATCCAAAATTGTTTTCCAAAAAAGTGTGCGGGAAATCAAAGGCGCAAATAAGCTGAAACCCTGTCTAGGAGCAGTCTGGAATGTGAACAGGACCAAAGAAGGTGCAACACCGTCTTAGTCTGTGCACCATGGCGGCGGCATGCCCACTGGTAGAACTCCAAGCATGCATCTCCAAAGGAACAAGCGTTCTTTCAATGGCAAACTGCTCCTCGAGATCCGTCTTAAACATTTCCTCCACCATAGTAATGGTTTTTGTAAGTTCCACAGATCATTACATACATGCATAATCCATGGCAGTGGCTGCAGCCTCACATATAAATTCTTAGCCGATATAATATCCAAAGGCACCCCCAAAACTTTCCAATCAGCCAGGTAGTCATTCATACAAAGCGGTGGACCGTGGTATTGGTGCAAAGGGGGATAGTAACTCATATATCTCATGCCATAAAGGTCTGTAATGCATACCCAATCCAAAACTACGTCGAGCTATAGGGAAGGACTTAATGTTTCCAACCTAGTCCACCACATCATGGATCTCAATTATGCCCTTTTTTGCCAAAAAGAAAGCTTTCCTTGGCTGTGTGAAAGCCAATGGGCGGGCAAGGGCCGCAGTCCAATGTATGCTTTCAGCCCTTAGCAAATTCCCTTCTTGCACCATGTCACGGCCATTCCATGTTACATGTTGTGAAACTTTCTTCCAATCTTGAGTAAGGTGCTTGCTGTATGGGCAGCCATGTATCTTTCCAACAAAACGACCAAACACAACCTCCCAGTGTGTAGTGGTCCAGTCACCAAAGCCTGAGGATCTCATTCTAACCCACATGGCCGCTAACATCCGTGACCAAGGTTGCCGCTGTGGTGCAAAATCTGACAACAAAGTAGCTGTCCGTGCAAGAACATGTATGTGTATGTTGAGGATGTTCAATCCACCATGCATAGGGGGAGTACGTATCTTGGCCATTGACAATAGCCTGAGTGCTTTCTTATGGAGTTTTGATTTCCAAAAGAACTCTAATATTTCCGACATAAAGGCATCAATTTGATCCCTTGGCCAAAATAGAAGAGGTAAAAAGAACTGAATATATGCAATGAGTATGGATTGCACTTTTCTCAGGTGCACATGCAGAGGCCGAGTGGAAAGCTTCAAGTAGTACAATTTCCCTTTTATGCGCTGTAATATCCAGTCTGCCTGTGCATTAGTAGTAGTGTTCCATGCTAGCAAATGATGCACAATCTGTGAGGGCTCAATTATTTGCCCTGTCCATATATGAACATGCCAAGCTTCAATTTTCAGTGGCAAGAGTTTGGATTTCCTAAAATTGACTTTGAGGCCTGCCGCACATGCAAAGAGGTCAAGTGCTTCCATTACGGACTTGAGATCATGCGGATGATATCTAGGCAGAAAGAAGGAATCATCGCCATATGCCTATCCCATAAATTGATCACCTGATGTGGTAAAACCAGCCCATGCAAAGTATGCGTGGCGAGAAGGTGATCCATATGTAAATGTAGTGGATGCGTGGCAATGGCATATAGTAATGCACTCCAGGGGCAGCCTTGGCATACCGATTTGCCGAAGCTCCATGCCTTTGGGAGTTTTGCATCCACAATACTTGATGCCCGGCTATCTTGATAAAGCCAGATTTGCATTAGAAGCACATCTTGTTCTGTGTATTTAGCATACTCAATGCCAATATATGCATTCGCAATGTTGTCCGTAATGTGTCTACGAGGCACGAACCTATATTGAGCCGGATGCAAACCACTATAGAGAGAGTCCTTGAGGCGTTTAACCAGCATTTTTGTAACCAATTTGTATACCATTGGCATGAGTGTGATGGGTCTCCAATCAGCAAAAGACTCACATAAGCTCTTTTTAGGTAAGAGTTTTAACATTTTGTCTTTCCAAGAAGAAGGCAATTCCCAATTTTTCCATGCAAGATTTATCATATGTAGCAACGACACTTTCAATTGGTCCTAGAATTGCACAAAGAATTCCACCGTTAGTCCATCCCAACCGGGGGCTTTCCATCTCCCCATGTCATGCAAAGCTTGCTGTAATTCTGCTTCAGTAAAGGGCATTTCCATAATACGCGCATCATCTAGGGACAGTACTGGATGTACATGAACCAATAAGGCTTCTTTAGCGGCCTGCATTTGTAGCGAAGGGGGCTGTGAGGCAGCAAAGAATGCTGCAAAGTGAGCTGCATATGCATTTGCAAGTTCTTGTTTTGTGGATGTCCATCTTCCTGTGTCCAGTTTAACCCTCTTAATGTTATCTTTTTGTCGGGCACGATGAAGCTGTTGGAAGAATTGTTTAGAGTAGCAACCCTTATCCCGCAAGCATTTCTCCTTGGCTCTCACTTTCCATTTTTCGAGTTTTCTCTTGTCATTTGCAGCCAGTTGTTCTTTAGCAATACAAAGAGCTAATTCCTTAGTAGGTTGTAATGGGCGTGTATCAATCAGTTCTTGGAAGACCTGCCATTTGACTTTGGCTTCTGGTACCATTTGCCTTTGTTCATACGAAAAGCTTCTGCCATAATCTTGAATAACAGCATGCATACGGATCACAAATCTATACCATGCAACTTTGGATTTTGAAGCATCTGAGCAGCTAGCGGAGGTATGATATCCTTCACCATTTGTTTGAAGCGGTCATGTAAGAGATAGCTATTGTTTATTTGCAATAGGCGTTTGTTATACAAGGACATATCATCTATTGGCAGCCCAAAATAAAGATCCGTCCATAGTGGAGCATGATCTGATAGTTGCAATGCATGGTCAATCCACATTTTGCAAACAAAATCATCATACTGATTTGCATTTAACAAATACCATTTGTCCAACCTAGCACGGTAAGAAAATATGGCCGAATGTGAGAAAGTGTAACCAGGCATCCTTCATCTAGGCATCCTTCATCTGACATGTGGTGATAAATCTAGTGCATGTATTTCAGCAACCATGTTTGCCGAAGCGACCTTTTCCAAAGCCAACATATGTGAGTGCCCCGAGGAATTATCTCCCAACGAGGGTGCATTATTGAAATCACCACAGATAAAGGCATTGTGCAACCATGGATAATATCATAATCTCTAATTTCAGCCCATAAGGCAGCCCGCTTGGCTGACGCTGTGAGACACACACACACTTTTTTTTTTTGTAATGATTATTTCGATTACTAGTGGGAAACCTCAGAATGAGGAAAACCCACAAAAAGCATCATATACAAGAAATGCCAGAGTTCATAGTGAACAAGGGCATGATCAAAATATATCCGTGAAAAGGCTATACAATGATGGGTCAATCTCATGTAGAGAGAGACAATCATAAAGGGATTGATGTAAAGATTCTTTGAAATAGTGAAAGGCTTGAATGGGCGGCTCACCAAAAACAGCCCGATTCCTGGAGTACCAAATCGTCCACATGGCCCAGTAACGAAGCCAATCAAAAAAGGCCCTATACTGTCTGAGAGCAGGAGAAAAAATACCAAACAACCAAAAATGTTTCCCAAAAGAAGCAGAAGGGAAACGAGCTCGAAGAAGAGCCGTTATATGATCCAGCAAAAGTTTAGTTGCATTACAATTCCACATCAGATGGAGAATTGTTTCATCATGCGCTCCACAAACACAACAATCTGAAGATGTCACATGGTGCCTTGCCAGGAAAGAGCCAACTGGCAGAACAGCCAATAGACATCGCCATAGAAAAAGCCGACATTTTAACGGCATCTTACTGCTCCATATCATCCTGAGCCTTTTCTTCCACCAAGCCAAAGGCTTATGCATTCTCCAAGCATCATTTGCATAATCATGAACCCAAATTTCAGGAAGGAGAAAGCCATAGACTGTATGCACCGAGAGCTGTAGCAGAGACAAAGGACCACGAGTAAGTATGGGCCTATGCAAGCTCCAATCGTGCAACCTATCCGACTCTTCAAGAGCGGGAAGAGGCTCAAAAGGGGCCAACAAACTCTCAATCTTTTCCCATAGGGGACGGTAATGATGACTTAGGCCAAATTTAGGACAAGCATCTATAAAAGACAGAACATGGCCACTATCATCTAGCACATCTGCAATGAAATAGACACCCTTTTTGGCAAGGAAATAAGCTTTTCTAGGCTCTTGCACAGCCAAAGGTCGCTCAAAAACTCTACTCCAATGAATGCTTTCCAAACGCAGTGAATTACAGTTAGTATTCACTCGAGGAGTCCAGCTGAGAAACTGTGTAAGCTTTTTCCATGCCGAAATTAACTTTGTGGAGAAAGGACAACCAGCAATCTTGCCTTCAAAATGGCCAAACACAGCATCCCAATGCGTGATGGTCCAGTTGCCAAACGATTTAGTGGACATCTCAACACACATATCTGCCAACATAATCGCCCAAGGCTGCCTCTGAGATACAAATTCCAACAGCAAGGTGGACTTTCGTGCCAATGCATGAAAGTGTATATTGAGGATATTCAAGCCTCCATGCTGTTTGGGACTACATAGCTTCTTGAGCGAGAGAAGGTTAAGGCCCCTCTTAGCATGTTTGGTTTTCCAAAAAATGCTCATGGCTGAAGACATAAAACGATCAATGTCCACTTTTCTCCACATTATTAGTGGCAAAAAGAATTGAATATATGCCATGACAATAGCCTGTACAATCCTTAAACGAACATGCAATGGCCATGTAGAAAGCTTCCAGTAATTAAGTTTCTGATTCAACCGTTGCATCACCCATTGAGTCATTTGCTGATTAGAAATATGCCATCCCAATGGGTAGCCCAAGTGTCTGACTACATGCATTTGTGAAGGAATTTCACCTGGCCAAATTAAACTATGCCAAGACCGAGCATCAAGAGCCAAAAGTTTAGATTTCTGAAAGTTAACATAAAGGCCAGCAGCTTGCCCAAACAGCTCTAGCCTCCATTAATCTTTGCACATCCGATTGCGTATTGCGGGGCATACAAAAAGAATCATCAGCATACGCCTGTGCTAAAAATTGTTTGCCATTGGGCAATTGCAATCCATGAAGCACATCGGAAGCTGTCAAATGATCTAGATATGTAAGCAAAGGATGAGTAGCCACAGCATATAGCAACGCACTCAGAGGGCAACCCTGTCTTACAGATCTTTCTAATTTCCAAGGGTCGGTAATCCGAGAGCCAAGTATCAAAGAAGCATCACACTACACAACACGTTGCAACTTTAAACCAAAGCCCAACTGGGCCATAGTCATGGCAACAAAGTCCCAGGAAACTGTATCAAAGGCTTTTTCAATATCAATCTGAAGCACAAGTACATCCTGTTTAGTATACTTGGCATATTCCATACCAATATATGCATTAGCCAGATTGTCATTAATCTGCCTACGAGGAATGAAACCATATTGAGCAGGATGTAATCCATCATGCAGAAAACCTTTAATTCTGTTCGCCAGCATTTTAGTAACCAATTTATAAATAACTGGCATAAGAGTGATAGGACGCCAATGCGAAAAGGATTCACAAAGATGTCTTTTAGGAAAAAGCTTGACTAATCCTTGCTTCCAAGACATTGACAAACAGTCATCTTGCCATGCTTTATTGATCATGAATAAGATCACCTCTTCCAGAAAAGGCCAGAAGGCAATAAAAAATTCCAAAGTCAAACCATCCCAGCCAGGTGATTTGCATTTTTTACCCATCGAACGCAAGGCTTCCTTTAATTCCTCTTCTGAAAAAGGTTCCTCTAATACCATTGCATCGGCGGGCGAGATAATAGGTTGCACATATTGCAAAAGTTTACAACGGGCCTCTAAAACCTCTGGAGAAACTTCCGAGTTCGAGGCAAAAAGAGAAGAGAAATAGCATTTAGCCAAGTCAGCCAACTCTTGCATAGAATCAGACCATTGGCCATCTGACTTTTTAACTCTGCGAATATTCTCTTTCTCCCTGGACTGATGCAAACTTTTGAAAAATTGTTTAGAAGAGCAACCTTTATCCAGCAATGCCCTTTGACGAGAGCGAACCATCCACTTTTGTAATTTACGCTGCTCGTTTAGCATAATAACATTCTTTGCCTGCAATAAATTATCTTGCTCACACTGTAGGAGAAGCCTTTGTTGAGCAGTAGCAGTGAGGCATTCACATGTTTGTTTTGCCTGCAAGACTGCTTCACGAATATCATGCATATAAGACCGCCCATAGTCAATAATCACAGCTTGCATGCGATGAACAAAATGGAACCACGCAATATCAATGTCCTCATAAATCTGATGGTAAAGTGGTACCAAAGCATGGAGAACCATTTCTTTAAAACGATCATGTTGCAAATAGCTATGATTTAAGATGAGTAGTCGAGCCCGGGAAGCCAAATATTCATCACATGGCATATCAAAATATAGTCCCAGCCATAAGGGGGCATGATCTGAAAGACAAAGTGTCGATCTATCCACATTTTACAGATATAATCATCAAATTGATCCGCATGGAGTAAATACCATCTATCCAATCGGGTCCAAATATGTTTAAAAGCATTATGATTAAAAGTGAACCCTGCATCATGTGGACATACATGGCACCATAAATCCAAAAGACTATGATTAGATATAAGATCCTCCCATGCTGATCTTTCTGTCCCAAGCATATGTATGCGGCCAGTGGAACTATACTCTGGAGAAGGAACATTATTAAAGTCACCACATATAAAAGCATTATGTAACCAAGGATAATCATCAATCTCTTTCCAAATATGAGCACGATGTAAAGAGCGCTGAGGAGCATAAACTGTGGCAAATTCAAAAATTTGGCCATATAGACAACATTGAACCACCATCCATCGTCCATTCATATCATTATGTACCACTATAGGCTGTAGCTCATGCCGAATTAGCATTGCAGTCCCTGAGAAGTTTCGAGAACCGGCATAAAAAATGTCATATCCAGCAAAATGACCATCCTGACCCGTCATTGCATGCTGATTATGCTCTTGCAAGCAAACTATATGTGGATGCATCTTATATACATAATGCCAAAACTGCCTCCATTTATTATGATCACAGAGGCCTCTAGTATTGTAAGAAAAACATTTTATTGGAGCATTAAACATGATATATATACAGATTATGTACAATGCAGAAAAAACATAAGATCAAGTGTCTGACATGTCTTCTGTGGGATCAGACCCCGAAGGCTGACCCTCATGCATTAAAATATCCGCATATTTAGGGGCCGAGTCCATGCCCGATGGACCACCTCTGACAATGTCCGACCACAACTTTGAGACCGAAGAAGAAAGAAACGGTGAATTTGAAGTACTAGCATGATTAGTGACTGTCCAGTTTCTTGTTAAAAGAGACTGACGACGAGGTACGACAGTCTTTTTTAAAGTTTGCAAATCATGCTGTTCTTTTCCTTTTTCCTTCTGAGAAGAAGAGGAAACCCCTATAACACTTGTAGAAGCAACCATTTTGGCCTTTCCCTTGTCTTTACCTGCCTGCCCATTGCGAGGAGCCTGTCTAGTAACCTCCTTGTTTTGAGTCACGTCATCCTTTACTATAGTAGGCATTACAGCCGCAGGCGGAGGAGGATGCAAAACTGTGGGGCATTCAGAGGCCATATGACCAAATTTATGGCATGCAAAGCAGGCACCTGCAAAAACTCCCCATTTCAGTTTAAAATAACGTGCCCCCATTCCTTTAACATCCTCTACCTCAATAGCCAAAGCAGACGGACGATCCTTATCAGTGTTCCACAGAATACAAAATCTGTTCTTGTTCCCTGTAGGTCGAGGTGGGCATACCACTTTCCCCAAAGCAGCCGCAATTTCTGGCAGTTGTTCCCTAAGATATTCTGGGAAATCAACCACCTCAACCCAAACTGGACATCGATGCTTTATCAAAGATTGATAATCCTTGGTCGGGGACCAAGGAAGCACATGTACCAATTGCGGACCAAACATCAAGGGGGAAGCTTCCAGCATAAGTTGCTTATATTTAGCATCTGCAAGCAACACATCATAAAATCCACGAGCAGCAAAGTGCACCCCATCCACAAAAGAACCGCCCACAATGGATTGAATCCATTGGGCTACATCTTGAGCCGACGGCATACGTCCCGGAAAAAAGATTATAATGCCCCTTTCAGAATATTTCTTAAGAGGGGACACAATCGAGGGAAGCTTAATTTTGAAATTAAACACAGGAGGGGGATCCGACCATTTTTGCCTGCTTTCCACAAAATCATCATATAATGCATCAAAGACAAATTGTGCATCCTGTGATTCTTGCTGCACATCAGAAATATCTTTTGCAAGATGTCTCCTCTTGTTAATATCAACCGAATTATCCCTTCGTGAATATGTCAACTGCTCCGTAGCCATTTAATGCACACAAAATAGTCACAGAACTGAAAGTAGATTATGCAAGGACCCTGTAAATCTTGAAAGCCTGAACTGCAAACTAAATTGAACTTGAAAAAAGCTTTGAAAACCTGTACTCTAAACTGGATTGAGAAGCCTGTGGGAAACTTGAAGATGCAGGAGAAAGAAACAGCGACTGTATACACAAAACCACCAACTGTATACAGAAAAGAAGGGCAACGGGATGGCAACACTCACACACCTGGACACACACACACACACACACACCCACTCACACACACACACACACACACAGCAAAGCTTGAAAAATACTGAGCGCGTCAGATTGTGTCAGCGCGTCAGAGTGCGTCAGAACGCGTCAGAGTGTGTCAGAGCGCGTCAGATTGCGTCAGAATTCAGAGCCGAGCAGATACTCCTCCTCTCTCCCACGGCGACACACTACCACAGACACACACACACCTCTCACACACACCAATGTTACACACACGAGAGACACACACACACACACACACAAAAAAAAAAAAAACCCTCTGGTTTTTTTAGTGATGGACGAAACCTTTCGAGAAAAAACCTCGAAACGTTTCTTGTGACTATGCCCAGGTGCAATGAAGAGAACCCAAACCCGAACACATAGGTGCTAGAAAAGAAAAGAAATTTGGAGGTTCCCTAGGCGTTGATACCAACTGCAGAACACTTGTGCCTATGTGCTAGGGTTTTCCAGAGATACACATACAACACACACAAGAGTCCTAAATTACTGCTTTGTCTTATGTACAAGAAAGAAGTAATATAACTGAAATTCAAGTACAAGATGTGCTGAGAATGAGTACGTCAAATCACAGCTCTGTGACCTACTGTTCACTCTTGTTCGCCTACAAAGAAACGCTATGTGAAGTACAAGGTTGAGGAAAGCAAATGAATATGACGCTTTGGTAACCCACGTATATATATGCAACTAGTCGGCCAGTAGTAGCTGTTGGGCTGTACTTGATTGCCATGTCACCATTGCCACGTCATCACTGCCGTGTGGTTCACTTCTGCTGTTTGACCTTGCTTGTTAGTTGCTATCTGATGTCTAGTATGCCTTGCATACTCGTAGGTGTGTCACAGATAGGATGGAAAGTCGTTTTGAGGTTCGTTTCGCCTTTTTGACTTAATCATAATGCCCAAAAGTCATATTGGGCCTCCAAATTGTACCCAAAAGGTGTCCCATCCATGGGCGAATGTTCTGGGTGCCTGTAGGGCCTCCAAATGAGGTCCAAATGTGCCTCTAAATCTATCCATATACTTGCTAGGAAAGATAATAATGCCCATGAGCATTGGGATTAACATATGCACATGACCGTGCGCGCCGGGGGGGGGGGGGGGGGTGGGGGGGTGGGGGGGGGGTGTTCTAGAACGTGCAATGCTAGTTGGGTTACACACAACATGCACATGGGGAAGAGGCACAACAAGACATGGTGTGGGTCTTGTGTATACAATGGAGTCGGCATAAAAACCTCATGTGTCTGGCTTCGTCATGTGGCACCCTCTCCTATGATTGTGTACATGGAAGCAATGTCCACTGTCTGTGGGGTAGCCGCTTGATGGTGTTGGAGAATGTCGTGGGTTTGAAGCTAGGTCTCTCGATGCAGGGGTTTCTTGCCCTCCAAAGGGTCTGTGCTCTTTCTTAGAGGATTTCATTAGTGCATGGTGCCAACATGCCGCGGGCATGGGGTGTACTCACTTTGTGGGATCACATGACTCTTCCTTAGTCCATTGTCCTAGTGCGGATCTTGGATGAGTTGTGTCGGCCGAGGCCCTTTAGTGAGGGCTAAAGAAGTCAGTGATAGATGTCTGAGTGATATCTTGCCTCTTGGCCCATATGAAACACTTTTGATTCACTAGGAATGAAATGTTTTGTACCTTCATATGTTTCATATGCGTTTCTCTATATCCCTTTTCCGGACTTGTATTGAAAAAAAAGCTTGCTTGTCATGTCCCAACAAGCCTAGGATTAGGGCTAGGGGCATATGCTAAAGGCCGCCGCGGGGGGGGGGGGGGGTTCTAGAATGTGCAACGCTAGTTTGGTTACACACAACATGCAAGTGGGGAAGAGGCACAACAAGACATGGTGTGGGTCTTGTGTATACAATGGATTTGGCATAAAAACCTCATGTGTCTGGCTTCGTCATGTGGCACCCTCTCCTATGATTGTGTACATGGAAGCAATGTCCACTGTCTGTGGGGGAGCCACTTGATGGTGTTGGAGAATGTCGTGGGTTTGAAGCTAGGTCTCTTGAGGCAAGGGTTTCTTGCCCTCCAAAGGGTCTGTGCTCTTTCTTAGAGGATTTCATGAGTGCATGGTGCCAACATGCCGCGGGCATTACTCACTTTGTGGGGTCACGTGACACTTCCTTGGTCCATTTGTCCCAGTGCGGATCTTGCATGGGTTGTGACGGCTGAGGCCCTTTAGTGAGGGCTAAAGAAGTTAGTGATAGATGTCTGAGTGATATCTCGCCTCTTGGCCCATATGAAACACTTTTGATTCACAAGGAATGAAATGTTTTGTACCTTCATATGTTTCATATGCGTTTCTTTATATCCCTTTTTTTTGCTTTGGCTTTTGGGCCCTGTGACATTCCGGACTTGTATTGAAAAAAAAAGCATGCTTGTTATGTCCCAATAGGCCTAGGATTAGGGCTAGGAGCATATGCTAACCTAGGATTAGGGCCCAAGATTAGGGTTAAAGGCTTAGTTGGAGCGTGGGGACTTGAAGGGTTCACAAGTAGACTAAGGGTGTTAGCAAAAAGAGGTCTAGATTGGATAAGAGCTTATAATTAATAGCCTAGGACTAATAATGGCTAAAAGCATATAAATAAAGTAGGAAAGCTAATAAATAAAGCAAGAAAGCTAATAAATTAAGCAAGGGCCAGTAATAGCTAGGTTATTACTATATAAGTGACCTTGGGGTCACTTATTAGACACAAATGATCATGGGGTTTCTTGGAAGAGTACCATGCTCCTCCTTATGTTGGTCATAGTGGTCTACGCACATGATGATAGAGCGCTATTTCTTTTGTCCAAGTATGCACAAGGACATAGAAGCATATGTACGTGCATGTGTTATCTGTCAAAAGGTAAAATTTGATAGGCAAAAGGTCCTTGGATTGCTTTAGTCTTTGCCTATTCCTCTGCAGCCATGGGAAAGCATTCCTATCGACTTCATAATGGATTTGCCAAGGACCCAACAGGGTAATGATGCTATTTGGACAATTGTGGACACGTTTAGTAAGTAAGCACATTTCTTGCCTGCAAGAAGACCATGAAAATTGAATATGTTGAAGGTCTTTCTTGCACAAGTGTTCAAGCATCATGGCATGTGACGAAGTCTATTGTGGGGGATAGAAATCCCATGACCACGAGCCTATTTTGAGGGCTCTCTTTGATAACACGGGCACAAAATTGAAATTTTCATCGGCTTATCATCCACAAATAGATGGCCAAAGTGAGGCTGCAAATTCAGTTGTGTTGAATCTTTTAAAGTGCTATGTTGCAGACCAAAAGACCGCATGGGAGAAGTACCTACCACTTGTAGAGTTTGCCTACAAAAACATGGTACATGCATCCACAGGAAAGGCCCCGTTTGAGATTGTTTATGTCAAAGTATTTTTTCCATCCATCCTTCGCACTAAGGATGAGATCTTTGTTGTCAAATGAATATGTGTGAGATCTTGATGTTGCCTTTGCATAGGTGTAGACAATCATAACCACGTCTCAGGATAAGCATAAATGGGTTGCTAACAAGCATAGAAGGCAGATGGACATCAAGGAAGGTGACTGGGGATTGCTAAGATTTGAGAAAGCAAGACTTCCCGTTATCATAAGGTACATAGGTACGGATGCAACCTTGGGTCCGAGTGCCCGGGATTTGAGTTCCGCGCTTTTGGATGTGCAAGACTTTTGCCTGGAAATGCCATTGCTGTACTTGTTCCATATCTGGGATATTTTCTCATAACAAAGTGCACATGCACACATGTTTACGTGCTTGAAATTGTCTTCACGTGAATTGTTTTCGTGTGTTTGCTTGCCATGAATGTTCAGTTCATTGGCTTGGGATGCCTACCCATGAACCGTGTGATTGCCTTGTGTTTTGTAGGTGGTAAGTGCACTCAAAAACTCTTGTATTAGTCATTTTAATATGCTTTGTAATGTTTATAACCTTTGTAGGTTCACATTCATTTAAAAATGGATGGACATTTTTATAAAGTGCCCGTGCCCCAACTTAGTGGGCACCCGGTTTGGCCACCCTAGTGACCACAATGTGTGGGGTGGGCACCCCATAAGTGAGGGGTGACCACCTATATGGCCAAAGTTTGGTGTGGGCAATTAATTATCCGTGCACAGTTCATTCTCACCTTTTCTGCAAGCAAATCGTCACTTTCCTGCACGCCTACCTCTCCATCGTTTTTGCTCATTGCAGGTGCTACACTCATCCATTTGCAAATTTGAGCACATATCTGTGATCAACATCATAAAAACGTCCTGCTACACCCCTCCGTGTCGGCCTTCCAGCTACTTCATCAGGGCAGCTTGTGTGGGCGCCACATCATCATCATGCGGTTGGTTTTGCTGCTGTTCGGCTTTTGTGTGATGCCCCGATCTGCCCATGCTGCTGGACAGCCTGTTTTGAGCTGGTCAGGCCATTCTAGGGGCCGGTTGTACTGATTTGGGGCTGTTCCGAGAATCCATAGTGCTTGTATGAACCTATGGGTAGCACTCGTGACCAACCCTTTGAAGTTTATGTGACATAAATTCATCAACAATGTCATCGCTGCTTCAAATCGTGCTTGGGAGTGTCCAGTGGTTTCGGTTCTCCATTTTCAGCATTGCCGCGTTGTGAGAGGGCAAGCTAGGCGCTAGTACGGGCACACCAGTGTCATGTGTGGACCCGGAACACCAGGGATGCGTTTGCTCTAGTGACTGACGGGCAATTGTTGAAAGTCTTCTTCAACGGAATTCTTCTTTGTCAATTATTGTTTGATTATGGATTTGGAACATAGCTTCAAGGACCTGGTATGCAGCCCTAGCAGAGTTGCAAGATTGGATGTGAGGTATGGTAGATCACTTTATAGAAAGAGCAATCATGGACATGGCTTGGGGCCATTTGTGGAGTCCCACCTAGGTTGTTCTTCAGTAGTAATAGTAACCTCTGAGACTCCAGCTACCACCTGAAAAACTGTATGAGTGTTGTTGCCAAAGGAGGACGGGTTTCCTCCCCATTGGCAATCTCCCATAGGCTATAAACAAACTTTTCAACGTAAGGCTCCATAAAGAGTAATTAGACTCATCTAGCCTATCCTCAGTGCGCATATACCCAAAGATATCTGATGCTCTTTGTGCCATCCTTAGAATAAGAGATTTCCCAAAGTAGAATTATGTGCAAAAAACATAAACCGCACACCCCCCCCCTCCCCCCCCCCCCCTCCTCTTTGAATGGGAACTGTCTGTGTACTAACATATGAGAAAGTATTGACTGGATGGAAGATGCGATTGCCAAGGTATACTAGAAACAAGATGTACACTTAAACAATGCTCTAGATAGTTAAATGCACTGATACAAGACTGCCTAGATTTGCACTGAGTTCTGCAGTGCCTATGGATGCCTAATCCAAACAATATCTGTGAGAGAAAGCCCAAACAAAAATGCTGAAGTACCTCTTTGATGTGAGTGCCCTGACCTGCAATGATAAGATGCTGAACCGAGTACGCCCCTTCTTGACGGTCGTGCTTTGCAAAGGAGAACCCTAAAAAAGGATAGACTGCTGTTGTGCTGGTGGTGCTCAGCACCGAGGTGGTGGCGAGCACGGGCGGAAACGCCAGATGGGCAAGCAGCGAGGGCAGTTCTCTATGCAGTAGTGTTGCCGGCAAGATGGGCGGTCACTGGCCAGTAGCTCAATGGTCGCGCAAATAGGCAGCGACTGGCTTTGGGGTGGTGGCATGGGCTTGGAGGCGGAGCTGATGGCGATGGAAACTGGCAAAGGCGCATTTGCTGAGGTGGCTCTGATACCGGATGTTGGGATTAGGGGTTAATCACAAGGGTTTAACAAGAGTGATAAAGCAAGAGGGCGCGAGATTAGTAGCACCACCTCCCCCCCCCCCCCCCCCCCCCCCCCCGCCTGTGGCTCTGCCTGCGCATCACCCCCCGCCCCCCCTCCCCCCCTTTCGCCTGCTGCTCTTGCCCTCCCCTTCCTTCTTTGCAGCTGCGCCTGCCCCTCCCCTCCCCCCCCTTCCCCCTTCTCTTCTTTTCTCCTTTCTGTAGCTTCATTTTGCTTGCCCTTCCCTCTCCCCCTCCCCCCCCCCTCTGCCCTCTCTCCCTAAGCCCGCCCCCTGGCCCCGCTCCCTGGCCGTTCGCCGCTTTTTCTTTTTCCGCCCCCTTGCCCTTCGCCGCTTTTTCTTTTTTTCTTTTGTTTTTTGTTTTTTTCTTTTTTCTTTGTTTCTTTGTTTCTTTTTCTTCTCTTTTTTCTTTTCCTTTTTGTTTTCTCTCTTTGCTTTTTTCTTTTCTTTTTTCCTTTTTCTTTCTCTTTCTTTCTTTCTTTTCTTTCTTTTTCCCTTTTCTTTCTTTCTTTCTCTCTTTCTTTTTTTTTTTCTCTTCTCTTCTCTTCTCTTTCTTTCTTTCTTTCTTTCTTTCCTCCTTCTCCTTCTCCTTCTCCTTCTCCTTCTCCTCCTCCTGCTCCTCCTGCTCCTTCTGCTCTTCCTGCTCCTCTTGTTCTGCTCCTTCTTCTACTCCTCCTCCTTCTCGTCCTGCTTCTGCTCCTGCTCCTGCTCCTGCTTCTCCTTCTCCTCCTCTTTTCTTCTCTTTTTCTTTCTTTTCTTTTTCTTTTTTCTTTTTTCTTTTTTCATTTTTCTCTTTTCTCCTTCTTTTCTTTTCCTTTCTGCCCCCTCCGGCCCTCCCTTTCCTCTCTTCTCCGCCATCTCTAGCCTGTCCTTGTTCCTCTGGCAACGCCCTCAGGTTGTGGGTATTTCTTCATTGTTTCGGCCTCTTCTGGTCTTTGCCCCCAGGAGGACTCCATGGCAGTCGCTCCGTCTCCCCCAACCAAGGCCGCCATTACCTGCCTTTCATTTTCCGAAGCGGACCTGCAGAAGCTTCTCGCTAACGACTGTTGCATCCCTAGAGGCCTCCACTCTGGTATGCAAGATTGTTGGTAGCCGCCCTGCGTATGGCCAACTATGAGATCTTCCTCAGGCTAGCCTCCTAGCTACGCCAGCAAAGATCACAGATATTCATCCTTTGGGGCGCGGCTACTACCAGGTTGAGTTTGACTCACCAACGACGTCTGATCTTGTCATGCAGATGAGCCCCATTGCATTGCGTACGGCCCATGCCTTCTTTGCATGGTGGCAGCACGGCTTCGACCCGGCATCTGACCCATTAGTTGGAGTTTCAGGCTTTCCCGTGATAGTCTGCTTTCTAGGCCTCAAGAAGGAATACCTTCCTCTTCTCCCAATGATTGGTGGTGCCATCGAGAGAGTGATGCACGAGCAGCGGGGATTCCATCTCTCCGGATTCTGCTTTATTTGCAGACAGATGGGTCATCTGGCCAAAGTTTGCCCTCGGCGTCAGACTAGGCGACCGCCCCCGGTGGTTTCCCCTCCTACTTCCCACTCAGATCCTCGTCAGGGGGCCGAGGGAGGAGCAGGTTCCCAAGCCGCGGAGCACCAAGTTCCGACCATGGATGACCCATCAGCCGGAGAGTGGCAGATAGTTGGCCCCCGCCCCGGTTTCCAGCCGAGCACCAGAGCTGAGTGTCGCCGCCGTGCGTGCCAGGCTAGCAACATGCAGGAGGATTCGGTTCTATGAGAGAACCGTTTCGAGCACTTATCACAGCACCCGCGCCCACAGACGGCGGGCCCCCCTCCAGTCACGGAGAGGGTCCCCCCCCCTTCCCCCCTCCGAGAGGTGGCGGCCGATTCCTCGTCGCAACTTCTCCTCTGGGCCTTCAGTGCCCAATGGGACAGGTTGACCCCACCCTTACTTCGTCGAGCCTTCCCCAGTAGCCTTCCTCTCCGATAGATACCTCTCCAACCTCTCTGCCTTCCCACCCCCCCCCCCCCCCCACGCTCGCCTCCGATTCTTCCCGTAGACACTGCATTTTCACCTTCCTCTTTCTCCGTGCCTACGATCCCCCCCCCCCCCCCCCTTGCCTCTCCAGAGCATTCCCGGCGCCCCCCTACAGGCCCTGACCCCAACTGGCGAGTACCGTTCGCCGCTTGATTCATTGTTTCTCAGAGCTGGTGGAGATGACTGTTGCGGCCTCACCAGTGAGGGCTTCTCACCTGAGTTTCCAGGCGGCCCCCCCAAGATCTTGGGGCAGCCTGTGGATTATAGTTTCTTCCTGTGTCTTCCGACAGAAGGGACAGATAGGTTTGAGGAGACCGTAGCCCCTATTTGGGTATGTATTGTCCTCCACCACTCTAGACCCTCTACGCAAGAGAATGGCGTGATGATCTTCTCTTTCCCCTTGAGCGTAGCCCCCGAGAAAGAGTGGGATCCAGAGCTGGTGGCCGCTACCATACAGGATCAGGCAGTTGAGCTATCGCATCATCTGCAGGATCTCCGAATCACCGACGTTCTTACTCATCTATGGCCTTTGGCCAGGATGGAGCCTGGTGGATCAGCCCATAGAGACCAGGGAGGGGAGATGGTGACCTCCAGCCTAGAGGTGCTTCTTTTTGTGTTCATGCATACCTCTCGCAGTACCTCTCCCCCCTTCTTACAGATACCTCCATCGTGATCGATGGAGCACGGAGTATACATACTCTCGCGCTCGGGCAGAGTGGTAGTACATGGAGGGCAGGATCGATGCCCACTTGCCGCGACTCCGCACCAAAATAGATTGTGACTATTCCCTATCTAAGCCCGCGTCCAAGACTCTTCGAGTGGAGGGCAGTTCCATTAGTTCCACCTCACATAGAGATTGATATGAGGATTGTCTCATGGAACATTCAAGGCTTAGGGGGCCTCAGTGCTTTTAGAGACGAGGCATCTTTAGAGGAGAGCTGCATCAAGCTATTGTGGGGGGATCTATTGACATTCTTTTCCTTTAGGAGCACCATCTTACTGAGGGGTGTACCTGCCGCCACTGCGGGAAGATTCTACCAAGCAGGAGTCATACTTTTTGGTCTCCATCCTTCGGCCCTTCAGGGACGCAGGACGGAGTGTCTCTCTGTCAGTGAGCAACTTTTGCCGTCTGTGACAAGATCAGGAGTCATAGTTCCAGTACGTGGTCAGTGGGTTACCATTCTGATTGGAGAGGATAGCATTGGCTTCCTCAACATTTATGCCCCGAATGCGGCTGCAAGTAGAGCTATCTTTTGGTGCACTGTTCAACAAGCCCTTCCCCAGTGACTTCAACATGATAGAGGCAGCAGAGGACATGCTTGGAGGTGGCGCGGCCACTGTCTCAGGGGTGTAGTACTCTGCATGGGAGAAGATGATACTGATTCTTAGGGGACATGACCCTTGGCATCTTCCAGAGTTTGGGCGCAACCTTGGGAGTCTTAGCTTTTTTCGATGTGATAGGCGGAGCACTGGCCCCAACCTCTCTCGGTTGGACAGGTTTTATGTTGACGAGTGGGCTTGCAGCCATGGAGGCATGGTTGGTATTGTGGCAGGCACTACATTTTCAGATCATGTCCCAGTTATTCTGTCCCTAGCGGACCCATGGAGGCATGACAGACATGCGAGCTCCAAGATTCCATACAGCTTCATTCAGGACCCTAGATTTGTAGCCGGATTGAGCAGATATGGGCAGGTCTAGACTTTTCGTCAGGATCTGTAGCGTGCACTTTGGATGAGGGCCTGGAGGTTAGTATTTTCTTACAGGAGGCAGCCCAGAGGAGATTGGAGGGATTTCGGGAGCAAGAGAGGTGTCTGAGTAGGGGCCTAACCTCTTAATAGCGTCTTCAGGAGAGTTCCCTGGATAGCTTGTGGATTGAGACTTGATCCATGACACTCAGACTGGTTTTGTTCAGGATCGGAGTATTCTGGACAACATCTTTACCTTTTGGGAGGCGACAGCTTCGGCCAAGATGTGACAGCAGGACCTCATTGTGCTACTCCTTGACTTTGAGAAAGCTTATGATAGGGTGGATTGGAGCTTTCTAGAGGGTACTATGAGCCGGATGGGATTCCCCATGGAGTGGATTCGTGGAGTCTCATGACTTTATTCAGAATCTCACAGCTAGGTTCTCATTCAAGGAGCCTGCGGCGACAGATTCCCCCTTTCCAACTCGGTTCGACAGGGTTGTCCTCTAGCACCGTACCTCTTTCTATTTGTCGTCGAGGCCATGAGTAGTTTTCTCTCCGCCCAGGAGACCGGACTTCAAGGATTGCGCCTTCCCCTCCGCACGCAGGAGGAGCTGCTAGACTCAGAGTTTGCAGACGACACAACAGCCTACCTTGCTGGAGATGTTGGGAATCTCCAGAGATTCGCAGAGGCGACAGAGATTTTTTGCCGTGCATCGGGAGCACAAATCAATTGGCACAAGTCCTGTGGTTTTTGGGTAGGCTCAACACCCACCCCAACGTGGTGACCAGTTGAGGCTTTCCAGTGGATCTCGAGGGGCACTCCAGTCCGATACCTTGGCTGCCAAGTTGGCATTGATATCTCCCCCGAGCAGCAGCTCGCTCCGCTTCTTCTGAGTATTCGGAAGAAGCTTCTATATTGGAGCTCGGTGAGGCTATCCCTTGCAGTCAAAGTGGTGGTGGCGAACCAGGTACTGTTTGCCACCATGTGGTCGTGTTGGGCCTTTTCTCGGGCTTGTATTGGCTAGGTACAACATTTGATCCGGAACTTCTTGTGGGCTGGAAGTAATGGGAGGCCAGCCAGGGCCAAGGTGGCATGGAGGCTGATCATTCAGCCATGTAGCAGAGGGGGGCTAGGTCTCATTGATCCAGCTATACAGAGTCGTGCCATGTTGGGCAAGCTGATTGTTAGAGGACTCCAACCCGGTGGTGAGCCTTGGGGGAAGGATTTCCTCTTGGCCCAGATTTCAACCCGCACTTCGAGCCTTGGAGGCATGTGGCCACATAGTACTAGATGGATCTTTAGAGAGATGTGAGCCCGTGGTTTTAGTCTTGCATTTGAGGACAGATTCGCAGCCAGTCTACTTCGTGCTTGGGATCATCTCAGGCCAGCCCTTAGACAGATTGTTCCAGTGGCCTTAGAGAAGCAGCTTTGACAGCCTTTGATGTGGAACCCCCTGATCCGTTTACCCAGTGGCCACATGCTAGGGGCCCGACCGCACATATCCCGGGGCGCCTTGAGCATGGGACCAGCCAGGTCTCTTGGAGATTGGTTTGCACACAGGCAGTTACCTCAAAAGGAGCAAGAGAGAGGCGTGACAGGGATCCGAGGTAGAGACAGGATCAGCATCGACATTGACTCAGCTATTCCTCCAGAGTGGCTGACTATTATTACAGACCCAACTCCCTCGATATGGCTAGGCGTGTTCACTAGACATGATATTCTCGTGGCGGTCTATGGAGCAGATGAGGACAGCTGTAATCAATTGGATTACATGGTAGATTAGAGAGATCAGAGCACCCCTTGGAGGATTTGAGAGGTTGCACCTTGCAGAGGGTGAGGGTGATTGGTTTTCGGGCACGTGCATGGCACATAGATCCAGCATCGGCCAAGGTGGCCTGGGATAGATTTTGGTGGTTATGGCTTTGGTAGTGCGTACCTGTCACACGGTTGCAGTGGGACCCTAGAGAGTGGACGTGGCATGATCCCACAGATCGGATGGAGACTCTGGATGCCCCTTTCTTTGCATATACAGCGAGGCTTGGCCGCAGGATCCAGATGTCGGAGATAGATGGCGCACCAGCAACAGCAGCACACTGGCAGTCTTAGGGCCTATCACAGCGCTTCCTTTCAAATTTCTGGAAGACCTTTTGGGACAGCTTTCGGCCGAGGAAGATCACTCTCTTCCTCTGGTTGACAGCACACAGGAGTCTGGCAGTGGGTACTTGGCTGGCAGTTGGAGGGCGGCTAGCAGCTTGCCCGAGGTGCGGCCACCCCCACGAGTCTTAGCGACATTGCCTTTGGGATTGCCCGAAGGCTCAGTAGATTTGGCAATGGATTCTCTGCATCTTTGCTATGGACAGGGTAGCGACCCGGATTATCACTTGGGGTACTGTCACTTGGGCCACCGAGGCTAGAGTGGTTAGGACTTACGAGGAGGATGGGGGAGGCCATGCCCTTCAGGTCTCCCACCATCGTATTGCAGTAGTACCAGTCACAGCCCCACCTGCAGGTGTTTGGCATCGAGGCTCATGCTAGCCCTAGGAGATTTGCAGTAGCATAGCAGCCTGGCACATTTAGCGTGCTAGATGTAGTGAGGCCATTGAGGGTACCCACACTCCGCCGGCTGAGACCATTAGGAGCATAAGGCTCGACATCATTCAGACTCTCTGCGGTCAGTGGGGGAAGCTGCAAGGAGGTTCTGACTGCATGCGGAAGCGGCGGGAAGCCTTCTTGAGACTTTGGAGGCCTGGCCCTTTTCTCACACAGATAGAGGCGGTGACCCCATTTGGCACTACAGTCCACCTGTGAGTCCACCTGTGTGGTTGTTTCCCCCCCTCCCCTTGTATGAGATAGCCTTCTCCTCATAGAGCGGCCAGCCGGAGGAGAAGCATCTCTCCCCCTTATGATCACTTGTTTCCCACCCTTATATGAGACGAGTTTGTATTTAGCCCTTCGTGGTTGTACTTAGCCCTTTGTGGCTGTTTTCTCTTTAACTAATTGAAGGATATTTTTCCCGGGAAAAAAAAAAAGAGAGGGCGCGAGATTAACTTGAAAGATTAGGCATACAGGAACGCTTTATTTTAAACCTAGAATACTAAGTTATTAGGTGCTATTTTACACTACCACCTAGCACTTGCTTATTCCCACATTCATCACTATCACTATTTAATAGGGCGCACGAGAAGGAGCTGTGGGATGAAGGTAGGGGGGGAAAAGCACAGAGGCGCACAGGAGCAAGGAAGCAAAAGAAAAAGGGGAGGGGCGAACGGAAAAAGGAAAAAAGGAGGGGAGGGCAAGGGGGAGCACGCGGGCAAGGTTGGCAAGGAGGGGGACTAAAGGAAGAAAGGGGGGAGGAAGAGGAGGCGGAGGTGGTGGAATGGAGGTGGAAGAGGCGGAGGATGGGGGTGAGACCGCCGGTATGAGAAGAGGAAGGGTGGAGAGGAGCGCCTGCAAGTGGGAATGGAGTGGAAGATGGGGTGGGTAGGAAAAATGCCAAGAGGAACAAAAACGCGCAAGCGAGGGAGAGCAGCATGAACAGAAGAAGTTTGAACCATGTATGCCACACCTTTGATGCAAAAATCTCTTTTACTTGGATAGGAAAATTGGATGGTCGCAGGGAGAGCAGGTTACGGGGGGTGGGGGTGGCCAACAAGCCAGGGCGCAAAGGGCTTGGGGGGGTGGGGGAGGGTGCTGCATCATAGTCATAGGAAACAGCCATTTCAGTCTCTAGAAACGCGTTTCTCTGTTTCAAGACCCCATCCGTTTCCATGGCCGTTTCTTATTTCCCAAGTGATATTGTCACAGGAAACGGCACCGTTTCCACTCCTAAAAACTCGTTTCTCCGTTTCCATTCCTCGAACGTTTTCGTTCCTGTTTCTCATTTCTGGTGACTATGGGCTGCATGTACGGGAGCTTCATTTCTCTTTCGACTCACATTATGGTCTGCGGTTGTAGACATAACCTCAGGGTTATTTGTAACTTCAAACCAATGATAGAACTATTTTCATGTGCTCTTACCTTTTCTAAGCATGCAACAAGAACATGTAGGGATAACCTGATAGTGACGTCATGTACAAACTTTGCAATGCAAATCTGGCATATTTGAACTCAGGTTCCACTTCAGGTCTGACAGCTGCGGACATGAATGATAATGCATCATTATTTTTGGAGAACTTAAGGCATCACGTTATGAATTTATGGACTGAAGTATTAGAAAAGGGCTTCACTTTTGGAAGGTATGGTTCCAAATCCACTTGTAGACATAACTTTTCATCTGAATTAACTATTTGGAAAAACTGACCAAAACACACTTTGTAAACACAGACACATGGAAGGTGCAGGCTTGTATGAACACCCTGCCATACACATATGCTTCTCAATCACTCTTTGCTGTCATGCACACGCCATTGCCAAAACCCTTGTATATTCAACAGGATTGATTTATTCATGTGGAGAGGAAGCTACTTCAACCTACAGGCTAGGACTGTTGTTTAGAGCTATGCAGGTTTTAGCTGGTAAGGCTGAGAGCCAACTTATTTTTGAACTGTGGGCAGAGAGTCTGGTTGATCAAGTGCGCACACTACCTGCAGATCAGGCAAGTGCTTATATCTGTTGTTTTAGACTCTCTCTAGAAGCATTATACTTCAGGCATGTATGATTATGTACTGTTTTTGCAGGCATATATCAGAACCCTTGCTGTGTTGAACCTTTTGAAATTGAGTTCTGGGAAAGATTCAATATCAAGGTCGTCAGCAGCAATTTGGGAACCGGACCCTAGAGTGTGGATTCCTGTTCATTACCATCTTTCCAGGGCCTTGAATACTCAATGGTTGCGCTTGCTTTCATTGTTGCATTGGGACAAAGCTTGGGATTTGAGATTAATGGTGCTGAGCCTTCTTCAGTTCCTGTCCCCTGACAAGTTTGCTAACAATCAGGAAGTCATTTGTCGGTTGAAGGTTTGTTACCAAAACAAAGCTCTGAGAATTCTGCACTCAGGGATGAATTTTAATGGTGACTCATGTAATTAGCTGTGGGCTACTTGCAAATAATATTTTGAAATGCTTTTGTCCTGCTTGTACATGACAAGATGATTCAAACTATGCCAATGAGGTTATCGATAGCTCAAGTGGTGAAGGTGTTTGCCTAGGACCAAGAGGTCCTGGGTTCAAAACCCCCCTTGGTGTTTCCTTGGTGGCATCGCCTACGGGTGGATAAATAAGCGCCTATGGGCGGCCACCTATGGACGGTGAAAAATTGGTAACTATGAAGGATCTTGGGCCAAAGGCCAGTTGAAAAAAAAAAAGATGATTCAAACTATAGCCACAAATGGTAACATCCTTAGTGTAGCACGCATGCATTTTGCTTAAATTGTCGGGATTTTATTTTGCTCCAACTTTTTTCAGTAAATGTCAGACCTGTTTATGGTCTGGCAGCACTGTGTCCACCAAAGCTGCTTCAAAGGCCGCTTCCAAAATTACACTAGGATAGGGCATGCCACGCCCTCAGCTAATTAGTGCTTCTGGGAGCGAGGTGTATGATCTTGTTGGTGACGCTGGATTGGACATTTAAGGTGGAAAAATGGGAAAGCGTGCCATGGGGTCTTGCCAGTTCCCCATTGGCGATGGGCCAGGGGTCCTACAGTCCTGGCTTGGCCACAGTTTGCAGCTATCATGAGAGGAGAGGGTCTAGTGTGCTAGTTGCGGCTGAGAAAGATCTTGTATAGGGGCCATGAGGTCCTTTGTGGCATTCTGAGAGATTTAGGCAGTCCTCGTGTCTTATTGAGAAGATCAGAGGGAGGGGGTTATCCCGGAGGTGGAGGAACCACCACAAAGGGATTGCTAGAGAGAGGGGGCTTGGAGAGGAGGGTTAGTTATAGTTGACTACTCTCTAGGGATGGCTGAGTCAACGGTGGTGATTCTTGGTTGCCATGCAAGGTGGTGCACTGATGCTAGTCCCCTGCTGAGAGCTTGGAAAAGAAGAGCCAGTATCCAAAGGACCGAGTGGGGCCAGCGTTTGAAGCAGTTGTGGTGGGTAATAACTGAGGGGTGTCCTTGCCTGTAGTGCCAGGTGCATGCAGGTCGGAGGTGAAGATTCATTGCAGCTTTGCATTTGGGGTCCACTCTGTCTTATAGTGCATCTTGCTTTGTGGGTGCCTTGGAAAATATTCCAAGGTGCCTTTGGGTCTTTTGTAGACGTTGATAAAATTTTCTCTCTTTAAGCGGAGGAAGAGCTTACACATTCGTGTTACAGGTATGGCAGAGGGTAACTCACGCAAAGCAGATGCCTTGGAGCTATGCAAGAAACTGAAGGTGGAAGGTTCCTATTTGTGGATGTATGGAGAGCAGGAAAGGATACCACCCGACCACGCCCACTTGTCCTCGCCATTTCCTGGACTTAGGGAGTCGCCAAGCATTTTTAGATACCAGGGCAGCCTTGAAGGGGAGAAAATCTACTTGGACGAGGATCTGACCCCGGCACAGGTGGCACACAGGAAGGCCTCAATGGAGGTCGTCATGGCAGCCCGTAAGGAAGGGAAGTGGGCAGTATACCGAGATGGGAGAGTCATCATTACGGAGAGGCGCCACACCCCAGATAGGGGCGTGGGGTCTATGAGACTAACACACATCAAGATGGCAGCCTGAACTGTAATGGGACTCTGTGGTCAGGCTTCGGGGAGACATTTACAGGACGAGATATCGTCTTCTATACAGAGACATATGCCAGAGCTCGGAGAGGGGATTGCCTCATGTCGCAGGAAAGGATACCACCCGACCACGCCCACTTGTCCTCACCATTTTCTGGACTTAGGGAGTCGCCAAGCATTTTTAGATACCAGGGCAGCCTTGAAGGGGAGAAAATCTACTTGGACGAGGATCTGACCCCGGCACAGGTGGCACACAGGAAGGCCTCAATGGAGGTCGTCATGGCAGCCCGTAAGGAAGGGAAGTGGGCAGTATACCGAGATGGGAGAGTCGTCATTACGGAGAGGCACCACACCCCAGATAGGGGCGTGGGGTCTATGAGACTAACACGCATCAAGATGGCAGCCTGAACGGTAATGGGACTCTGTGGTCAGGCTTCGGGGAGACATTTACAGGACGAGATATCGTCTTCTATATGGAGACATGCCAGAGCTCGGAGAGGGGATTGCCTCATGTCGCTGGATACCAGTGGGAGTTGGCTTACCGCGGGCATGCTAGCAGGACAGGAGGAGTACAGGGGGTAGCAGTCCTATTTAGGTCGCACCTTTAGGGTATGATCAGCATAGTCAGGTGGGATGAGGATGCCAGATACATGTGGGTTAGGCTACAGATTACACCCACCAGATACATGTAGTGGTTTGCTACTTTGCAGCAGATACTTTGCGGTATGCTATACAGAATAGTCAGGACAGCCTAACCACACAGGCAGAGGAGAGGAAGGAGTCCACTTATGCATCATTTTCTGATGAGATCTCAACCATGTTGGGATTAGGTGAAGTTCTCATTGGGGACAACGCTAGGACCAAGAGTGAGCAATCTCAGTTATACAGCTTTAAGGATCAAACTACGGCACTTGACCAAGAGGGCAGAGGATTGCAGCGGGTTTTTCAGGACCTCCTGGAGTTATTTACAACGGGATGGTCTTGTTATTTACAACGGGATGGCACAGTGGCCCCTATCCGGCGGACTCACAAGCTTTCCATAAGTGGAGGATCGAGCACGGTGGATTATATTATGGGACCCCCTGAGCTTGCTTCACTCATCTCCGAGTTCACCATCCGCACATGCCCTCTTGGAGAGCTGACCACACCTACCTCTCCTCCGTTTCCTGTACACCACCCCCCCCACCCCCACCCCCACCCCCACCTCCCACTATACCAAAATCCACTTCACACACGAATGTGACCACATATATGCCAACAACATTGTTCATGGTTTGGTAGATATGGACCCATCAGTTCCCCTTGCCACCCTCACGTCCCAACTCTTCGACACCATACATTCTACAGCCATAGCTAGCTTTCCATACACCCCCCGCTCCAATGTTAAGCCTCGGACGGGTACCATGCCCTAGAATGGTTGGGATGACAACGAGTGCTGCACCACACGTGCTCGTCTCAAGCAAGAGGTAGCGACTGGTTGAATCCTCAAGCATGCTGTTGAAAGGATTAACCGCTTTCTCACCTGCTGCAAGAAACGAGCATATGTGATAAAGCAATTTTGGGAGATATACCAACTCTTCTTGAGCAGCAACTTTGAGGTCTGGCATAGGTTGAGGGAACGACGTCCACCCACACCCATCACAGAGCCTCCCATCTAGCACACTTATGCACACTCACTTTACCATATTCCCAATCAGTCTCCACTCCCACTCCCACACCCACCTGAACCTCCCCCCACGACATCCACTTTCTTCACATCAACCATGGTGGAAAAGGCCATCCGAAAACACCAAAATGGCCTCTCCCTGGATCATGAGGGGACTAAATCGGAGCACCTATAACATGCAGTTGACACCCTTGCACCCCTCTTGGCTTACATGTTTAACAGGGCACTGAGACGGAAGGCTTTCCGCACACTTGGTCATTACACATCATTTCACCCATACACAAAGCTAGGGACACTATGGAGCCCAATAACTACAGGACCATCATGATCGGCCATACCTTGGCCAAGCTATATGGATCCGTGCTGGAGATAAGAGTTCAGCTCATTGGTAGAGAGCAGAGTTGTTACGAGGCGCGCCTCTAACGGTTAGAGGCGTTCGAGGCGTACGACTGCCTGATCGAGGTGTCCACAAATTTTTATTTTTATTTATTTATTTATTTTTTGCTGGTTTGAGTCTTTAGACGGGGGCTTTAAGGGCCCAAGGCAGCCCCTCTCACACACACTCTCTCTCTCCCTCATTCTCTTCCTCCCTCCCTTAAGCCTTTCTCAAGACCCAAAGTTCAAAGTTCAAACTTCAAACACACTAGGATGATGATGTTTTTTATACCCACTTTTGGAGCTCTCTCTATACTCTACCGGTTCATTTCAGTTCATTTCATTTTACTTTGTACCCTTGAATCTTGATGATGTATCCAGATGATGATGATGGACTATTTTCGTCTCATAGGTCATTTTGGCCTTTTGCAGACGTTTAATACAGCTTCCTTTCTTTCACACACACTCTCTCTCCCTCCCTCAAGGCTCATACATACACACTCTAGTCTCTCTCTCTCTCTCTCTCTCTCTCTCAACTTTCACTATATATATTATATCTATCTATCACTCTATTTTTATATATATATATATATATATATATATATATATATATATATATATATATATATATATATATATATATATATATATATATATATATATATATATATAGGAGCTATCTTTTGGAGCACCGTGTGATAGGCCCTGCCCCAGGCTGATTTTTGGTGTATGGGTGGTGACTATAATATGATAGAGGCAGCAGAGGACGGACTTCGAGGAAGCACGGCCACAGTCTCAGGAGTGGAGTACTTTGCCTGGGAGGAGATGAGCATATGGCTCGATATCATTCACACCCTCCGCGGTCAATGGGGGAAGCTACAGGGAGGTTCTAGCGGCGGGAAGCCTTGTTGAGACTTTGGAGGCCTAGCCCTTTCCTCACAGATAGAGGCATTGACCCCATTTGGCATTACAGACGACATGTATGGTTGTCCCCCCCCCGCCCCCTCCCCCTCCCCCCCTCCCCCTAGATAGCCTTCTCCTCATAGAGCGGCCAGCTGGAGTAGAAGCATCTCTTTCCCCATTGATCATTGTTTCCCGCCCTTATATGAGGCGAGTTTGTATCTAGCCTATTGTCGTTGTACTTAGCCCTTTGCAGCTGTTTTTTCTTTAACTAGTTGAAGGATCTTTTTCCCCGAAATTTATATATATATATATATATATATATATATATATATATATATATATATATATATATCATTTTATTCCAACCAAGAAGGATGTAAAGACTCTAGAATTAGCTAGATTGTTTGTGGAGGGTTGATTTAAACTTTATGGGCTTAAAGTCTGTGATGTTCGTGACCGGGATAAATTTGACAATCTTTTTTCCTGGGCCTTCTTTCAGAGGTTGGATACAAAGTTCCGTATGAGCACAATTGAACATCCACAAATGCCCTTTCATGATTCCACTGGTTCAGAAGGTCATCATCACCGGACCAATGTTTTATTCTATACTCATGATTGTACACATTACGTAAAGTTTTCATTATGGATCCTCTGTTAGTGACAATATTTATATTGTTGGAACGCTACAAGGATTGGCTCTCACTTTTGACTTTAGAGAAGATCTTTCAATTTTATGGTTCTTTGTTGGTTACTTTTAGCAGGCAAACAGTGGTTAAATGATAAATCAGTACTCAGTATCTTCGTGTCACCATGTATGTACAAAGAGGCCAGGTTTCATAGTCCCCAATATTGGTCCCCATGCATGCTTCCTTGTAACCATGAAGAACCCCTAGGCCACTCTCTGCTTTTCACATCTGAGCATTTAAGTGATTGCTAGAGGCATCATGAACTTTCGTGTGAAAAGTAAGGTGAACATTGTTTGCAGGGAGGCTTGGGTTTATTTTTTTGGTGGTTAGACAAGGCTTATGGCTACAAACAAAATGAGGAAAGTTACATGTGCTTGCTTACGAATTGGACGGAATCAGATGAGAAGTGGCAGTTTGTTCAGCTGATTGAGAACTAAAGGTGGTAATTATTCAATTGGCATCTTCTAAACAGATGACTTTCATGCTGGTAAGAGTGTGAGCTACTATGTCAGTCTCTCTCAAAAAAAAAAGAATTAATGGGTTAAGAGGTCAGAATCAGGTCATACAAATACACAAACTTCTAAGACATAATTATGAAGTGCCTTGATCTTAGACCGCACAGTTCTATGCTGTGCTGATAATAACTTGCTAGAACATTAAATCTCTATTCACAGCATGTTATTAAAGTGATTGCTAGGACTTTCTCTACTTGCTTTTATCCTTCACCCGTAGATAGACACACTGCATTATGCTAGAATCCCCAGACCCAGACCCAGACCCACACCCACACCCACACCCACACCCACACCACCGTGCCATTGATTGAACAAGATGAATCTTGCAGTAAGTGTTTTGAAGTGTGCATTTGGATTTCCCTTACAGTACCATATAGAACAAAGGGTTTAAGTATGAGTACCCTATGAAAATTTGATTGGAGCAGGCTGCTACAAGTAGCATACATTTTTAACTAGCTAGAATGAAGATGGAGCACGAGAAGAAGAGGTAGGGGAGATGGAGATATGGGAAAGGAGATGGTGTAGAGTTGGAAAACTGGGTGCAGCAGATTCAAGAGCAGGCTGGAGTATACCAAAGAGGCGGCAAGCAGCAAATACATGTTCGGAGAGCAAAACTAGCTTGGGAGCAAGATGCAGGAGCAGGAGGGGGTAGAGCAGCAGATGGAGTAATGAAGCAGTAGAAGCTCCCCGTATTTTGTTTAGATCATATAGACCTATTTTATGTGATACAGGCAAGCAGATAAAGGGGTCATGAAGCAGCAAGAATCCTCTTAATATCTTCAGATCTATCAAACAAAGTCACATATACGCACTGGAATTACCTGAACTGCAAGTTTAAGACCTTGCAAAGCCTCAAGTTTGGATTTGTAGTAAAGCAATTAGATAGTATCCATGAAGCAACCAAAGATATGCTTGTGAATGCCTTTTGTCTCTGATTATGCAGAATTATGGTAAGTGGAAGAGCAAATATACTTCCGAATGAACCTTATGGGCCTGCTTTTCACATAAAATGTGTTTCGGCCAGCTTGTACCTCAGGCTGATGCTCTTTTATTTTGGTTTTTGTAGCATTTTGATTCCTTTTGATATGAGAAGCATTGATCTATCTGGTTTCACTTTGTGATCACCACAGATGGTTAATAGTATTCTGGACTATTCTTTTTATGGAGTTCAAGGCTTTCTATCTGAAGCAACAAGTATGTCCCTTGACACCTCTGCAGTCTTGGACCCACCCCTTATTTGTCGGTGTGTCTGTTCTTTTTTTTTTTTTGGTGGGGGCATGTAAATGATTGAGTTGTTTGGTTCAGAGGGAGTATTTTTGCATGCATGCAGCTATAAAGGACTCATTAATAGGCTTGACGTAAATTGAATAGGATCCGAAAGTGCTCATTTAACATGATGATTAATAGCCAGGACTGACTTAAAGCATAGAATGGACCATGTGGTCCATCAGGATAAGTTGGGAGCTTTCAACCTCTTCTTAGGCAAAATTCTATCATGTTAGATCATTATGGTGTGCATGAGAGTTTTTTTTTATTTAAAGAAGCAAAATAGGCGATTAGAAAAGGTTATTATGGTCTTCACTCAGAACAAGGGCCACTTGTATGGCCAGTGTGTAATATTAGCATGATGTTAAGAGGCAATGATATAAATGAGCCTGAAACAAAAATAGTCAATTTTGGTCTTTGTTGGAAGATCTGAGAAGAAAAAAAGAATGTATTAACGTTTACAAGAAAGAAAGAAAGAATGCATTAACGTTCACAAGAAAGAAATCATAGAACATTAAAAGGAAAAAATCCTGTCTGTTTAAAGAAACAGGACCTGCATTCTACACGGACCATGTCTGTACAATGAAACAAGTAGGTACTATTCATCATCTCCTACAACTGGGTACATCAACTCAGTGTCCACCTCCTGTTCCGGTGTCGCTCTATGGCGCTGGAGGATGTGTCAGCTGATGAGAGGGGAAATTGGGTGTCTGGGATGGGGGGAGAAGATCTCACCCATGCTCATCCATTGCCTTCTCTTGGAGTTATAGAAATGTTTAATATTTGCAATACAAGATCCTTGACAAGATTGAAAGGGCTATTTTTATTTAGAATCTATCAACATAAAGATTTTACAGGGGTGAAGACGGCTCTTCATGATTGTGTAAGGTGTTGTAGCAATTTGCTGATTGGTGAAGCATGCACATCTTTAGAATTCAGTGCACAAGGTGCAAGAGCTTACATGAAGTTGAGGTTTCATGCTCTCTCTTTTTCTTGAGTAGATCCTTCTGTAATTCCAATTTGGCATCCTTCTGGAGGCGGTTGGTCTTCCGGCCGAAGGGATTACAAATTGGGGCTGCAAAGCAGCCACATTACCAATGGGGGCTGGCAGAGATCTGAAATGGGGACCTCCCTTCCAAGTCACAAGCCCACACCTCTGGGCTATGCGCCTGTTGGTAGTTGAGGTATATGCTTTACTCTTTTGAAAGGTGAAAAACAGGGCTTGCCCCCTAGATACTGTGTGAAGACATACTCCTGATGGCAACAGAGCTCCAGTAAGTACATACCCAGGCATCTCTGATCCTCATACTGCATGACACATGATAGAGGGCCAAACTCATCTCTGAAGAGACCTACCACGGATCACAGCATCTAAACATATAATGCTCCTTGGTCTCCACCTCCCTGGTTCTGCATACGCAGAGCATATACATGCCTTCCTGGGGATGTCCTCTGCTCTACTTGACTTGATCCATAAGCGGTGTGATGAGATCCTGATCTGACCAATGGCAATCCTCATGGCATGCGACATGTGCCTGTGGAGATATCCAAGGCTCATAATGAATCCATTTTCTGAAACTTGCAAGAAATAATATCTGTAGAAGTGGAGTTTTGTGGGTCAGGTGGGGTCAGCCATGTGAGATGCATTTGAAACCTTGTTAGATCAAGTCGAATGAGGCGGTTGATCTCCTTTAGAGAGTCAAAGAAAGAAAGATTTTATTAACGTCTTCTAAAGGCCACAAAATGGCCTATGAGACAAAACCTGTGTACATCACCATCATGTCTCAATGGACATCAAATGGATACAAAAGAAAAAAAAGGTACAAAGTACTCTATAATGTGGAGATAAATCACATACAGGGCTCTGGTTAACTACTGTGGGGTGGGAGAGAGAGAGAAAGAAATAAAGAAAGAAATATTTTATTAACGTCTTCCAAAAGACCGAACTCGGCCTATGAGACAAATCAGTGTACCTGTGTGGGGTATCCTCTGTCATGCCAACAAAATGAAAAAGTACTGAACTAAAAAGCTTGAATCTGGGTGTGCAATAAGTACAATGAGTGGGGGAGGGGACGGAGCTCTACTACTAGGAGAATGCAAAGCTATATGCATGGAGTATACAATCATGATATGCAACCTAGCTAGCTCCATCATGTATCATATTGGGGGTATAAAATGGTATACATCAATGAAGGGGGTGTCCACAGCTCCCTGAAGAACATGCCTGGGTGTGCTCTGAAGCGAGCCAGTCGCTCCGCACCCTCTCTGTGAAACTCAGCTCTGATCTCTGTCATCTCTCTAGGCGTGGTGTCCGAAAGCTAGGTGTCCTCTGTCTCCTGCGGGCTCTGAGTGTCTCTGCTCTCTGGAGAGTAATTCCCTGCTGTGTAGGGGTTGGGAGTGGGGTGGATCTCTGAAAAAATGTTAATCTGTGTCTATCGTCCCCCCTCTGGAGCTGTCTGAGCGTGTAATGATGTCTCTCTGTGACGCTCTATGTCTAGAATGAATCTCCCCAGTATGCGCTGGTTTGCTACCTCAAAGATCTGGCGTAGGGAATGTGGCTCTCTGAATAAAATGGGATATCTCTCTCTGATGGCTGTATATGCTCTGCATCTGCATACATAATGCTCCTCACTCTCCACCTCCTCTCTGCACAATCTGCATACCCTCTCCTCTCGGGGGATCCGTGCTGCTCTGCCAGTCTCGATCTCCAATCGATGTGATGAGACTCTAAGCTGACCAATAGCTACTCGGGAGCCGTGTGGTAAAAAGCCCTCCATGTATCTAGGCCTCTCTATAAATCCATCATCAGTGATACTCATGAAGTGATCTCTGTAGTATAGCATCTTCGGTGGAAGAGGCTGTGTAGGCGATATCCATGTCTCTCGTGTATGGAGCTGCCATAGGTCTTGTCTCAATACTCTGTTCCTCTCACTATGAGAGAGACGGATATGTGGTGCATCCCTGTCATATTGGAATGGTGGTAGATGAACCATGTCTAGGCCATGCTGTGAGAACCAATGTGTGACTTGTGCATACCATGATCCTCTGTCTCCTGCCTCAGCCAGCTGTCTAGATGCCTCAAAAGCTCTGTATGACAATATGTCTTGGGGCATCTCTCTGAATCTGTCTAGTAGGCATATAGTCTGGAATATGGCCTCTACCATCATAGGAGGCGCAGCAAACTCTGCTCGGATAATGTCATGAGGTACTGACGGTTTGCTGCGTATCATGCATGCCATCATGAGGGCCTATGGTCTCTCTATCTGTGTCCACCAATGGGTAGCAAGGCCTGGCGCCCATACCGCTGCTCCATACATCAGTGCCGGTGTGACTAATGTGTCAAATAGCCACCCCTTCGTCCGGGACTCCTGAAAATGCGCCTGGTGGCACTGTCTCTCTAGCATAGCCAATGCAGCATATCCCTGTGTCAATCTAGATCTGGCTGCTGAACCCATGGGCATATGAGACCAAAGTGATACAATAATGTCCATGGCATATCTCATCATGGAATGGAAAATAAAAACAGAAAGAAAACTTAAACATATCTCTATCTCATTGGGGTGATACAAAACTGTCCATGGAAACTCATCATGGAATACTAAGAACATAGAAACATGAGAGCAGCATCAGCTCCGAGTAGATGGTATACCACTCTCCAAAATATCAAGCATGGGGCTAATAGAGTATGGCCGAGAGGTCTCCCTCAGCTATGTCACGTGGAAAGGTAGCTCGATGGCGGTGGAGCATGTCCTGGATCTGGAGCTGATGAGGTGATCGTGGCCGACGGCCAGGGGAGCCGGGGGCGTCGGGAACGCTGGAGTGAGGAGGCTCAGTCCGAGGTAACTCCTGTTGGGCGAGGTAGGTCCATAATAACCATAAACGGCGTTTCCGCCCTCCTGGAAACGGTTCGGCCGTTTCCGAACCGTTTCCAGAGGGCGGAGACCCTGTTTCCGTACATTTTTTTTTGGCAGGTTAAACCGGGGGGGGGGGGGGGGGGCGCATGTCGGTTAGTTTTTCTATCCTTAGGGATTATGGACAGCCGGCATGTCGGTTATTTTGTAGTTTTTGAACTATTTAATTTTGAGAAATTGGCAGTGCCACAGTGGGCACCTCTGACTCCCAAGTTTGATGATCATTGCTGATATGTACGATGTATTATGATCACAATTTGCTGCTCGCTATGTATGCTTCAGCCTTCAGCCTTGAGTTTTTTATGGTTCACATGAATTTGCCGCACATCATACATGTCCATTATCTACATTCTGTTAAGTGTTATGATTCTAATGTCCACTTGAGTCTTTGATGTGTCTTGTTTGAGGTCTCTATGCATGTTTTTGCATCTCTTGACATAAGTTTATTTAATAGGATGTCTCTATGCATGTTTTTTACATGTCTAAAATAAATTCAAAAGAAACTCCGTTTCTTGCCGTTTCGACCTCGCGGAAACTCGGAAACACCGTTTCCAACCCGGTCCGAACCGATCGTTTCTGCCGGTCCAGGTTACTATGGGTAGGTCCGGAGCAGCTCGTGAGGGTCCACAAGATCCACTATATCAGTGTCCTCCATTTCTTGGGTCTGGAAGAAACTGGTGATGGTTGGCAGGCGAGGAGGGGGCGGGGTGGAGAGAAAGAAAGAAAGAAAGAAAGAAAGAAAGAAAGAAAGATATATTAACGTCTGCAAAAGGCCAAAATTGGCCTATGAGACAAACAAGTAGTACAATGATGTTCCTCTAGTGATCAAGAGGAAAATGTGGAGTGAGAATAAAATGTACAAGTATGACAACACGACCATAGGGGACTCAATGGTGGTGTACAAACGAGAGGGTGTGGATGGAGTACTAGGGCTACTAATGCATCTCTATATGCTGAAGGGGTGATACAAGTATGATATGTTATCTACTCCTACTCCATCCAGTCCCATAGTCTGGGTAAAATATGTCATACATCCGATCTGAGGATGCCGTAAATGTCTGGAACATGCGTCCTGGATCAGAGCGAAAATGTGCCTGCAGCTCCTCCTCTACCTCCTGCTGGTGTCGACACTGGATGGCCGCGATCTCTCTGTGTGTAGCCGTGGTGTCTGGTAGCCGGCTAGTCTGGGTCGTCGCCTAGCTCAATATCCTCCGCTTGTGAGATGTCACTCTCAATGTGTGTGGCTGGGCTACTGGTGCCAATCTCTGGAAGAAGTCAGTCAACTGGGACTGTCTTCCTCCGCTATGATGTGCGGGTGTCTGAAGTAAGATCTCCCTGTGTCTTTGTAGTGCTAGTACTAGTCTGCCTAGCTGGCTCTGGTCCAGATCTCTCCCAGATCTTTCTAAGTTATGTGGTCCCTCTAAAAACCTCAGGATAGCATGCCTTGATCTCTTGCAAAGCACCACACTGGCAAACAAAATGCTCCTCTGTCTCTACCCCCGTCTGGCATAATCTGCAAATGCGCTCTGCTCGAGGGATGCATGCTGCTCTCCCAGTCTCGATCTCTAGTTGGTGTGATGAGACCCTTAGTCGCCCAATGGCTACTCTGGCTCCATGTGATAAGTGGACCTCCAAGTATCGTGGTCGCTGGATGAAGCCGTCTGTGGAGGTGCTCAAGAAGTGCTCTCTGTAGTAGAGCATCTTCGTCGGGAGTAGCTGACTGGGAGATAGCCAAGTCTCTTGTATGTGGCCCTGCCAAATGTCATGTCTCATGACTCTGTTCCTCTCTGTCTGAGAGAGGCGTCTGTGTGGTGCAGCTAGGTCATACTGTAAGGGTGGTAATTTGTCAATATCAATCCTGTGTGATGATATCCACTGTACCACCTGGGAGTACCATGACCAGGTATGTCCCTCCTCAGCAAGCTGTCTGGATGCCTCAAAAGCAGCCCGAGATACCCAATTTAGTGGGAGCTCCCGCATCCTGTGTATAAAAGATATGGTCTGGAACATGGCCTCTACTAACATAGGTGGTACAACAAACTCCGCTCGAAGGATATCATGTGGTACTGAAGGTTTGCTGCGGATCATCCGTGAGAGCATCAAAATCTGAGGGCGCTCTATCTGTGTCCATGAGGATATAGCCAAACTTGGTGCCCATACTGCTGCTGCATACATCGATGCTGGAGTAACTAGTGTATCAAATAGCCACCCCTTAGTACGGGGCTCCCGGAAGTGTGCCTGGTGACACTGGCGTTCCAAAACTGCTAGTGTTGCGTACCCTCGTGTCATTTTGTCTTTGGATGCCTGTGCCATAGAGAATCTCCCTGATGAGCTGGTAAATGTGACCCCAAGGTATATATATGAGCCCACCACCTCTACCTGTCCCCGGGCTAGTGTAAGGATACTCTGGCATCTGACTGCTGCTGATGTATGAAAGACCATAACCTTGGTTTTCCCAAGGTCACTGTGAGTCCTCGCTCCGCACAGAAAGTATCCAGGGCCTGTAGATGCCTTTGTAGCCCTGTCCGAGTATCCGACACAAGAATAATATCATCAGCATATAATAGAATGTGTACAGTCGTACCTGAGATGTCAATCTGTCACCATTTGGCCACCCGAATGGTTCACTCTTGCTTTCACACTATGTACATATTGGATTGGTGTCCATGGTTTATGGAATGTGCCTATGCATGTGATTGACACGTGTCATGCTGTATAGTTGGATATGATATTCCGCTGGGACTTGACGTTATCATGCCCGAAATATCTGGAGGACTTGGCTTTCTGCTGGGACTTGTGCCTTTGTGTACATGCTCGGAAACGCCTAGAGGATTGGCTTTCCAGTGGGTCTGGTATCGCATATACTTGCCTGGAAACGCCTGGTCTTATATGGTTTCATGAACGGAAATTTCTCATGCCAATGTTGCATTGCATAGCATCTTTATGTGCTTGCCTGCAAATGAAATTGCATGGTGTTTTTCATGCCTGCATGACCTATGTGTAGTTCCGGGCTAGGGGACGCCCGCCCGTGAATCGTGCGTGTGAACTGCTGCTGCCTGACATGGTTGTGTGGCATGTGAACAGGTGGTAAGTATTACCCAATCTAGGCTCAAATAGCCCTTAGGACTTGGCCAATATTTATATAAGTGAGTGCGTTCCCACTTCATTAAAGTTTGGGCGCCTAAAAGTCACTTATAAATTATGACCGCTTCCAAGTTCACACTCACTGAAGTCCCGAGACGGACAAGACTCAATGTCCAAGACCTGATCCTCCCCTTTTTACTCATAAATGGGCATCTCCGCATGTCCCCTCCCTTGATTGGACCCTTCATGAGGATTTTTGGAGGCTGAAAACTCTGTTTTTTCACCATTTCTCTTCATTTCCAAGCTCTCCATAGCCATACCCAACTTGGAAGGGTTTTTTCCAAGCTCTTAAGAGTGTTTCTAAGTGCTTATCACTCTCCTACTCACTCCCAATGTCTGAAATTCAGCAAAACAGCTCTCATTTTTGCTGTAATTTCTGGTCTTTTTGCTGAAAATCCTAATTTCAGCCTTCCTTTCTCAAGTTGAACCATAGGGGAAGCTTTCCCAGGGTTCCCTTCATCCTCTTGAAGACTTTTGTCGCGAAGGATTGCGGCAAATCGAAGATATCAACACTTCTAAAGCTTCCAACGCGAAGGCTTCCGCTTGGTAAGCTAATTGGACAATGTGTTGTCATTACTTATTCAGTAGAAGGACAGGACTCCTTGTTTACAAATGACCGCTTCCAAGTTCACACTCACTGAAGTCCCGAGACAGACAAGACTCAATGTCCAAGACCTGATCCTCCCCTTTTTGCTCATAAATGGGCATCTCCCCATGTCCCCTCATGTGATTGGACCCCAATTCACTTACTTATTAAGAGAAAATTCGTGTTTTCTCTTCATGAGGATTTTTGGAGGCTGAAAACTCTATTTTTCCACCATTTCTCTTCATTACTTATTCAATAGGAAGGACATGCTGGCAACTTCTTCTATGAAGACTAGTAAGCTAATTGGACAATGTGTTGTCATTACTTATTCAATAGAAGGACAGGACTCCTTGTTTAGCCGCCCTGTGTAGTATTTCTCTTGTCCTATGTGCTCTTGAAGATGTTGCTACCTTGCTTGGTAGAACATAGAGCCAATGGTAGAGAAAATGGGCACTGAAGTCGGGCCGGGCATCAAGGCAGCTCCTTGTGATCTACATCGACATACCGTTTCAATCGGGATTGCAACCCGTGTACAAAGCGGGATTACAAATGTATCCTGGTCATACCTTACACCAATTAATCGCAGCCGCCACCGCCACCGAGCGATTGGAACTCAAATTGAGTCGATCCAATAAAGCTAAACCCTCATTTCAAGGCAAAGAGAGGGCTGTCCAAAACCTGCAAAATGATGGACAGCCACCTAAAAGGGACCAAAACCAAGCCAAATTAGGTCCAAAAGCTGAAAATAAGTTTGCTAAAAAGCGCCCTTATAAGCGGCAAACTTTGGTCTTAGTGCTGAGAAGAAGGAGCAATATATGCGTGAAGGCAAATGCTTTACTTGTGGCAGCACTGAGCACATGGCAAGAGCATGCCCAAATAAGAAGAACAAACCTGAAAATGCTAATGTACCGAAGCCTAATGTGCATATGGTCCGGATGTGCAGGGCAACGCTTCACATGATAGCAAAGATAGGGTTGTATGCAAAGCTTGGGGACAACTCAAAGATCAGCCCGCTTTGTTCATGTTTGATGATTGTGCATCTGAAAATTTCATATCCACTCAGATGGCAGCTGCTTTGGGTATTGAAGTGGAGGACATGGGTCCTCAAATTGAAGCTGGGGCTGCCTTTGTTGGTAGAGAAGTGCAGGTCCATGCCTATTTTTGGCAAGTTGCGCATACACATTCAAGGCTATGTGGATCATGAGGATTTTCTTGTGGCACCTTTGAATGGCTGTGATGTATTGCTTGGAAAGCCTTGGCATACACGTATTGATCCGTGCAAGGCTTACAAGACTAACAGGATCACCTTCATGCATAAAGGCCGAGAACATGTAATGATGCTGGTGAAGAGGGTGATACCATTCCCCTTGTATCTCATGTACAAATTAAGAAAGTAATGAAAAAGAGTATTTTTGCGTACTTGATTTTTGTACGAGATCCTGTTGAGGAAAATGATGTACATGTAAACACTCTGTGTAATGATAGGCTGAAATTTTTGGCAAGAGCACAATGATTGTTTTGCTGATGAGCTACCAAATGAGTTACCACCTGTACAACCGGAAGATCATCGCATTGATCTTGTCCCGGGTAGCTCACCACCTAATAGGCCAGCCTATCGTGTAAGTGCATCCCAAAAGAGGAGATCATGAAGCAAGTAAATGAGCTTCTTGAGAAGGGTTTGGTTCAGCCAAGCTCTTCCCCATATTGTTCACCCGTCGTCTTAGTTCAAAAGAAGGATGGATCCTTTCGTATGTGTATGGATTATAGAGCTTTGAATAAGCTTACCATCTTCGGCACTTTGCATGGATTGCTTCTCCTTTGCATGATTTGACAAAGAAGAAGGCCGTGTTAAAATGGACTAATGTAGAGAGAGATGCATTCCTCAAATTGAAAGATCCAACTACTCATGGTCCAGTGTTGATCGTTCCGGATTTGCAAAAGCCTTTTTGTGTGGAATGTGATGCATCTGGAAATTGCATAGGAGCTGTCCTTAATCAAGAGGAACACGCCGTGGCTTATGACAGCCGTAGGTTGCATGATGCGCAGCTATCTCTTGGCATATATGAGAAAGAGCTCTTGGCTGTAATTCATGCACTTACTATATGGAAACACTATCTTCTTGGGACCGATTTCACTGTGAAGACAGATCACTAGAGTTTGAGGTATTTTCTTACTCAAACTAAGTTATCAGAGAAGCATATGAGGATGGCCAATTTCCTCTCTATGTTTCATTTTCAGATCTTGCACACCCCGGGAAAGAAGAATGTAGTGGCCGATGCATTGTCACGAAAGCCGTATGTAGTAGCTATCTCGGTTGCCTCTCATGGGGACATGTCTACCATGTGTGATTTGTATCATACGGATGCTGATTTTGCCACTATTTGGGCTGATTTGATGGCTGGTCATGCACATGCCTCATATGTGATCAAAGAGGATATCTCATGAAAGATAATTGCCTATGTGTAGTGTCTGACATGAGGCAAAAGGTTTTGGATGAGTGCCATGCTCCTCCATATGCTGGTCATAGAGGCATAATGCCTACTACGCACATGATTGAGCGGTATTTCTTTTGGCCAGGTATGCGGAAGGACATAGAGGCACATGTATGTGCATGTATCACCTGTCAAAAGGTCAAATTTGATAGGCAAAAGGCACCAGTTTGCTCAGCCATTGCCTATTCCCACGCAGCCATGGGAAAGTATTACAATGGATTTCATTATGGACTTGCCACGTACCCAACAGGGTAATGATGCAATTTGGACAATTGTGGACAGGTTTAGCAAGCAAGCTCATTTCTTGCCGGTCAAAAAGACCATCAAAGCTGAGCATATGGCTAAAATATATCTTGCACAAGTGTTCAAACATCATGGAATGCCGAAGTCCATTGTGGGGGATAGAGATCCCACGACTACAAGTCTCTTTTGGCGGGCCTTATTTGATAATATGGGCACCAAATTGGACTTCTCATCAGCTTATCACCCTCAAACGGATGGGCAAAGTGAGGCTGTAAATTCAGCCATGTTGGATCTCTTGAAATGTTATGTGCGGATCAGAAGTCTTCTAATTTGCATACAACAACACAGTGCATGCATCTACGGGAAAGGCCCCGTTTGAGATTGTTTATGGTAAGGTGGTTTT